>NW_006920426.1:30416-48522 GCF_000344685.1 Gloeophyllum trabeum ATCC 11539 | reverse complement strand
GCTGATAATGACTGGTTAGATCGAGGACAAGAAGGGTGATGTTGCAACCAAGAAGGCGAAGACGAAGAAATAGGACTGCGCCGCGTCTCGAGTCTGCCGTTCCCCTTTCATTGACATCTCTCATTGCCTGTGGTCCGGTTTCGTATTTTGCTTTTCTTCTGTCCATCGTCTTGTATAACAGCAGTGTATTATATTTTAATGGCACTTCTAGTTTACCTCGGTCCACTTCTGACACCGTACGCGTCCGGGACTGCGTGCCAGTGGCGGGGTACGCCTCTGGACGGGTCAAGCACATAGTGAACCGTACCTATTTCTTTCATGGCCACTCTCGACAGAGCCGTAGACGGGATCTAAGTGGTAGTGCACCTCAAACCGCAAGCGGAAGCGTTACCGCAACATCCGGGTCCGGTTCAGCCAGCAATAGTACTACAGTCGACTCTCCCTTAACCCATACCTCCAATGACCCATAACCTCTAATAACCCATACATTTTTGCGTCCACCGATTTGGTTCCTAATTAATCGTCGCGACAACCCATAACTCTCTGATACCCCATAACCCATACCTTTCTGGAGGGTCCATAAATCATCCTATTATTAGCTCAATCAGACCCATATCGACCACCATTTACTACTTTTAAAACATTTTCTATGGAGTTGTTCGATACTCCGACCCAGAAACTATACCATTATGGCAGTGGGCACCCATACCAGGCGACATATAGCATGATGTGGACCATCCGGCATATGCCGCGCACCCTGCCACATATCACGCTACCCGCCAATGTCACAGTATGTCACACTCCGGTAACCCAGGACCCCCGATAATCAGTATAAATGCCTGATCCCGAGGACCCATAAGTAGACCCATTTTGTCCGGAAGAAAATCGCCGATTTTGGACCTTTTGTCCGGAAAAAAACAGGCATCACAGCGAAAAAGTGGCTCTAAAAGGCAGCTGTGGCGTGGGTACGTCTAAATTTAGCTCTCCCGGCAGGTGCCGGGGTAAATATGGCGTCGAAATGGCCAAGTTTGACCAAAATGTCCGGAAACCAATCAAGCCTGTTCTCCAGAATCGGCCGATTTGTCTGTAAAAAATCAGCCATTGAGGGCTCTAAAGTCCCAAAATTTGTCCGGAACCTGATCAGGCATTTATACCAATTATCGGGGGTCCTGGTAACCCATAGTCTCCGAAAACCCATACCTTTCTGGGTCCACGGACCGCTATGGGTTATGGGAGAGTCGACTGTAAGTAACTGGCAGCACGAGCCACAACGCGGGACTTCTGTTACAGTGGTTACACGCGGACCGTCATTTGATTCGTTCATGTACTGTACGGACCGGTGCCACCTTCGCAGCGTCTTCTTCGTTTCACAGCGGTCTCTCCAATATTCCATGCGCTGAACGGGTTTCCGTGCAAGTCACGATGGACAGTAAAGCGTCCCGTCCAGAGTACGTTGATAATTTTGGCTGCGAAGAGAAGCATTGCTTGGGTATTTATGAGCAGGGGACGGTTCGTCGTGAGTAGCACCTTCTGGCATTGTGGGACGTCCTCGACTTAGATATGCCCTCCACAGAGTATAGGCCCTTAGACCATGCTGACGACGCTCTGGTGTCCAGCAAAGCAGCAGCTGCAAAGACGACGCGTCGCGGTCTGTGGTTCACGCTCGCGTGTCTGTTATCCGCTCTGGCTTTCTCGTACCCAAACAATTATATCACCTCTTGGAAGAACGGCCTACTCGTCTCTGCCCATTCTGAGTTGATCGCGCGTTCTGAGATCGCGCCCATGAGCGATAGCCAGCTGCTCCTGACCAACAATGGTCGCACGGACGTAGTGCAATGGGACAACTACAGTTTCGTTCTCAACAACCAGAGGATCTTCTTATAGTTGAGAGAGTCTTATTCGCTTCTATGCCTGTATCTGAGCTGTGATATAAGCTCCGGGGAGTTCCACACTTTCCGCTTGCCAGTGCCGAGCCTATGGCCAGATATCCTCCAGAAGGTGAAGGCGGCTGGGTTGAATGCTATCAGTGTCTACACACATTGGGGCCTGATTAACCCATCTCCTGAAGTAATCGACTTCAATGACTATCGTGCTCTACAGCCCCTGTACGACGCCGCAAAGGAAGCGGGAGTATGGATTGTCTTGCGTCCAGGTATTATTCGGCGTCTTATCGTACCGTGAAATTAGTAACTCCCCGAAAGGCCCATATATCAATGCTGAAACAACGGCTGGAGGCATTGCGCACTGGGTGACCTCGCAAGTAGCTGGTATGCTCCGTACCAACGCTAGCGATTACACTGCAGCCTGGCAAGATTACATACACGGTATCATCAACGAAACCGCCGCGAATCAAGTGACTCAGGGTGGACCAGTGATAGGTAACTAATGGGATCTTCAGTGTATCGGAAGCTCACTCCTGACGTCCGGATCTCATAAACAGCCGTACAAATAGGTAGGTTATATGTCCGTCGAGTGTCCGAAGTAAGGTATATGTTCACAAATACTCTTACTCTAGACAACGAATACACCCAGTACGGGTTTCCTGGTAGTGCCGGCTATTTCGCGGACCTGGAGGCCGACTACCACAACTCGTCGATCGTGGTGCCTCTCACTTACAACGATCCCGGTGAGGGGAGAAACTTCGTCAATGGTACTGTGAGTCTTTCCCTCACACTTCGTTTGCCATCAAGGGCCTGACTTGCATCCTTACGACAGGGTGCAGTTGATATATACGGGTACGATATGATATATGCTCGCCCTCCTGACCAGCATGGTTGATGTTTCCTTCGACTAATGAAGCCTGGATGCATACCCACAAGGATTCGATTGCTCCAACCCAGAAGTGTGGAGCGCTCTTCCAACAAATTGGCATGACTATCACGAAAACACCAACCCATCGCAACCATGGTACTTCCCTGAGGTAGGCGTTTTCCCTGATCTTTCCCGACCCTCTCTTACACTATCTTCAAGTTTCAAGGTGGTGCGTTCGACGCGTGGGGACCGACTGCACCAGGTGTGAACACGTGCATTCCTGGTGCTATCGTTTATCGTTGCTCAGTGCTCATGTAACCAACCCAGGGTACGAGGCGTGCCGCGTCTTGACCGGAGCAGACTTTGAGTCGGTATTCTACCGGGCGCTTTGGGCGTCGAACGGGAAACTGATGAACTTCTATATGGTATACGGGTGAGTATACTCAGTCTTGCACTTCGCGCTCCTCTTGACCGAAACCGAAATATCGAGTGGAACTTCTTGGGGTGCCTTACCCTACCACGGAGTTTACAGTAAGCTTGACAACGCTATCGAATAGAACACTCATGGAATAACTCGTTGCAGCGTCATATGATTATGGGAGCTCAATAGCGGAGAACCGTACGTTGACGGAGAAGTATGCCGAGTTAAAGCGGCAAGGCCTCTTCCTGCGCAGCTCTTCCGAATTCTATAAGACGGACTGGATCGGTAATAGCAGTACTGGTGCTGTTGTAGTCTCGAACCCAGCCGCCTTCGCTGTCTACCTCAGGAACCCCGATAGTGGCGCCGGGTTCTACATCATGAGACAGACCAATTCAAGCTCAACGTACGCTAGCTACATCCTGTTCCGCCGTTCAAGTGCTGATCCACGTACCGCTTGACTCGAACAGGGCAACGACCGAGTTCCAACTGAATGTGCAAACGTCGGCAGGCGTTCTAACATTGCCACAGGCTGGATCAAATATCACGCTCAGTGGTCGAGAATCCAAAGTAGTCGTGACTGATTACCTGTTCGGGTCCTCTAGGATGTTGTACTCCACAGCTCAGGTCTTGTACGCCGGCGTCATTGGAGGCCGTGACGTCCTGTTCCTGTACGGTGACTCTAGCCAGGAGCATGAGGCGTCTATAGCTTTCACCGGTATTCCCAACATGAAGGCGTCAGGTCCCACGATATCTATTCAGTGCGACAACCGCCGGGACACTACCATCAGTTTCTTACCAGGTCTCAACGGACTTGTGACCGTGTACGATTCGAGCACGCAATTGGTGCTATTTGCTGACACTGTCACTGCTGGGTCGTTCTGGTCCCCTGTTATTTCTGGAAGCGGCGAGTTCTCCAACTATTGGCAGTTTGGGACGAATACGTCCATCCTGGTCGGCGGTCCTTACTTGGTGCGAAACGCGACAATAGAAGGACCCACTCTGGCATTACAGGGTGATTTGGAGACCGGCGTTAGACTTATCGTCATTGCGCCTCCAGGCTTGGAAGAAGTTACTTGGAACGGCGTACCTGTTCTGGCGGATGTACAAGCCGCGTCGTCCTTGTCATCCGTGGGCGGATTTGTTGGTCAGCTGGGGATGTCCCTAACAGCTGCACATATCACCGTACCAAGCTTGACGAACTGGAAATATGCCGATAGCTTGCCCGAAATCATTAGAGGCTTTGCGGATACAAACTGGACTCTCGCTGATCACAGAACAACGAATATACCCTTCCCTCCGTATTATGGAGACGGGAGGATACTTTATGGGTGCGATTATGAATAGTAAGTAGTTTGATCGGCGGATCTAGTGCCTGTTTCTGACGTTTGGTCAGTTGCGAGAATATTGTTCTGTGGAGAGGGCACTTCAACGCCACTGGCGATGAGCAGTCAGTAAACCTATCAATCAATGGCGGAGAAGGTACATAATTAGTTGAGCATATCTGAGGAGGAAACTTATATCATACTACGACGACAGCTTTCGCTGCCAGCGTCTGGGTGAACAACTTCTTTCTAAATACCTCTTACGGCAAGTGCGTACAATAAGGTCACTAAGCTCCTGGATCGGTCTCACTGCATATTACTAGCTCCACAAATGACAGGCACATCCTGGAAGAGACCGACGATAAGTTTCACTTCCCGCCTGGTTCTCTGTTGCCTGGTCAGGACAATGTCATAACTATTGTACAAGTGCGTTATAGTCGCTTCTCTATGTTCTCAGCTGATTTGCCATGGAAGGACAACATGGGTCTTAACGAGACGGGCTGTGGGTACAGATATATAGGACGCGATCACCATGACTGATTATCAACTAGCTACACCAGACGCCTCGAAATCACCTCGCGGCGTTCGAGGCTTCCAGCTGAACACGGGTAACTTCAGCGAATGGCGTGTACAAGGCAAAGTCGGTGGATATACCAAGTCCGTATATGATCAGGCGCTGGGAATATTAGCTCTGCTGGACTGACGGGTTGTTCTCATGCAGCTATCCTGACAAAGTCCGGGGAGTCATGAATGAGGGTGGGCTATTCGGTGAACGCCAAGGGTGGCATCTTCCTGGATACGACATCTCGTCCTGGACAACCAGAGATCTGACCGAAGGTCTGCCGAATGGCACAGCAGGAGTTGGCTTCTTCGTCACCACCTTCGATCTCAGCATACCTAGCGGTTATGACGTGCCTATCTCATTCAACTTTGACAACAGTACTCAACCGTACCGGGTATACCTCTATGTGAACGGATGGATGATGGGCAAGAGGGTGGCTAATCTGGGGTGAAGTTTCGCTTTGAACGTTGCATCATCTACGCACTCTGATATACTGTCGTTCGCAGTCCCCAGACAAAATTCCCCGTGCAAGAAGGTATCCTCAACTACAAGGGAACAAAGTGCGTGGCATGTCATGCTAGATATCCCAGTGTTGATTATTAGCACAGCACTGTGGCTGTTGCATTATGGGCGATGGAGAATATGGCGGTATCACCGTCGCTGGAACTCAACATCGATGGGATCTACGAGGGCGGTGTTGGCGGCATTGTTACCAATAACCCTGGCTATTCACCCCTCGAGCGCATTTGAGAGCAGCCGATTTCAGATGCTGCAAGGCATCTCAGACATAAGGGAAATAAGCGGAGTGATCTACTTTTTCATATTTTTGTTAAGTATACTCTTATCACTTCTCACCCTTCTCTTCTTGGACTCCTTTCCAGCGTCGGACCCTGGTTTCGCCTTGGGGCGCTTTCGAATACGTTCCCGCTCTGTGGCCTGTGGCTTGGTTCCTTTGTTAATTAGAGCCATGCGAGCTTTCTTCTTGGCCATCCTACGAGCCACCCTGTCGGGATCAGATGCTTTGGCCTGCTTCCTGGCTTCCTTCGGAAGGTGTGCAATTTTCTCTCCAAGGGCTGGGTTACCCTTGGGAACAGCTGGTACCAGATTGGAGCGTTGACCCATCCCACCTGAGCGGGCCTGAGTTTCAGAGGACTTGCCACCGCCCACACGTCGTGCTGAATACCCAGCAACGAGCTGATGACTGGCTAGCGACGTTTTACAGCGCTGAACACGCAGCTTTCTCTTAGCGAATTTGAGTTTGGTTTCATCTAGCCCCAGGATTTCGTCTACGCATGTGCGATCCTAGAGGGACGTCCACCTTCAGAGAGTACGCTAGAGAAAAGAAAAGGAACGCACTGCAAATTGAACGTACGCGAAGCCTTTGCCAAGTTGCGTATCTTTATCCCTTATAATCCGGATCCGTGTTACCCAGGCATTCGATTTACCGACAAGCTCTTCGGGAACATCAGCAACATCTGAGGCGGGAGCTCCCCGTTCTGAGATCATGAGAGCCTCGAAAAATGCACGCAAATCGTCCTCCTTGCAAGCAAAATCGAGGTTCCCGACGAAAAGAGTGGTCTTTGGATCTTCTGCAGCGCTATCCCCTGTATTCGTTGTCTTTGCTTTCCCAACCCGATCAACCCTAAGAGTATGTCCAGAGAATACCGACCCATTACAACGCTGCACAGACAGGCGGGCAGCCTCGAAGGGATCCATCGTTTCAGCTGCTTTGGCGCGAGGGGTTGGGTACGCGAAGACGACATAGACATTCACAGTATCCACACCCGGGTGCAGGTCGCGGTGGATGAAAGCTATTTTCTTCTTCTCCTGAGGCGTTAGATACTTTTTCTCGTCTTTAGTGATCTCGTCCTCTTCTTTCGAAGCTTTAGAGTCTCGCCACAATGACGCGCGCTGGACCTCGTGTTGTCTTACTTGCTTTTGGCCCTCTTGTTTGCCTTTGCCCTTCCCACCGACTGCGTCTTCGACATCGAAAGCGGGCAGCTTGCTAGTCGGTGCCTGGAAAGCGACTGACCTGCAACGAGTAGACTCGATCCTTGCTCCGGGCACGAAGCCCAGAATATGTCGTTTCAGTTGCTTCATGAGTGGCTGCACAACAACGAGATCAGAACCATTAGACGTTGTACATTGTGAGGAGCGCTCACTCGACTCTTTACGACGTCTGCAGTTACATTCCCTACGAAGATAGTTCGTGCGTCTTTGGCATCGGGAGTCTCATCTTCCGGGACGTATTTATGCTTCTGGCCACGAGTGCTCCACCTTCTCCCTTCTCCTCCCCCCTTCAGAGACTCGTGAACAAGGCGAGATGCATGATCGTGGCTGTCGGTATCAGAATCTCCAAAGTCATCACGTTCCGTTCCGTCCGAACGTTTATCCAGGGGCCTGGGAGCCTCCGAATCATCGCAGCTTTCCGAGCTCATGACTGGTTTCGCGAGCCCCACGGTTTGGTCAAGGACCTTCATAGCTTTGGATGCAAGGGTGGATGGACCATGAGCGGAAGCGTCTGCGTTGTTCTTCCCGAGATGCCTGCCCTTTTTCCTGGGGCTAGCCAGCTCAGGACCCTCGAGCGATCTTTTGCCTTCACCCTTTCCATGGGATGCCAAGGGTATGTCCATTAGACGGGTTGACTTCTTGTGTCCGACAGTCAGAAAACCAACAAGACCATACTAGTAGGGATCCAAAGCACTCACACATGAACGGAATATCGCATCCAGGTCCTTGTCGATCTGTGCTGCCTGACTGAACTCCTTAACAGTTTGACCCTCAGTCAGAAGGAACGATGAAAGACTCATGCGGAGGATACGCAGCCAAAGGTTATGGCCAGCGAGAAAGGTGTACAAGAAGTGCAGGGGAAGAGTGTCCGGCAATTACCGGTATAGGATTCTCATATATGAGTGTTGAGCTTCCCTTATCAAGGGCATGTGGCACAGTGGTAGCGCGCACGCTTTGCATGATTTACACAGTTAAATGATGTAATTCTTGGTGCGTGAGGTCTAGGGTTCGAACCCCTACTTGTCCAACTTTTGGGCTCTATTTTACTTCACATGGTAATGGTATGTACTAGTAATGCGCGCTCGCGCAGAGTTGCTCGCGAAGCGTAACGTGGTGTGGCGCGACACGTTGTCCTGTTATGTGGCACAGCTGGTGCACCATACACACCAACCTTGCATGCATACGGCTCAACTTACTGTATTTCGTGGCATGTTTTGTGATAGGTAGGGCAAGTAAATAGGTATCATTGATTCTGGAACCTTTCCAGGCTCAATCCGAGGATATTTAAAGCTCTGTATCAACTTATAGCTGGCCCTTGGTCTTTGTGGGTCCCTCAGCCACCGGGAGTAGAATTTGTACATGTTTGTCGCGGACTTCTGCCCTAGTGAAGAATTGCGAGCGAAGCGAGCAATTATGTAATACAGTATTTCATCCGGTACTTACCATGCTCTGCAGTACTGCTTCATTGCCTACTCTGGGCCTGCTTGCGAAACTTGTTCCGACGCAATCTGACGCCTCCGCACGCTCCCGTTCAACGGTGATATCTTCCAGAGATGGATGTAAACGCCGTTGTGAAGAGCAGGAGACACAAGTACAAGACAGCGGCTTTTCTCGGCTCCGCGTCATATCGCCTCGTTCTATGTTAGGCAGGTGTGTATAGTACGTTCACCGTATAATCGAGAAAGTCATCGCCCCCTTCGTTGGTTTCAGATGCTTCCGGGTTGATCAAGGTTGCGGAATTCTACCCAACTAGGCAGGTTGAGTCAAACGAAGTCAGAGCTGCGACGTGTGATCAAGTACTGCGCTGCATCCCACAATGTAGGGGGTAATGATACTACCACGAGTACAAGGTGCCTTAACAATGATGATCGCGCACTGTTGCAGTGGCTGCGAAAACGCCGGAAATTACTTCCGGTTCGCAATTATAAGGACCACACGCATGTGTTGCTAAAGGCAAGACTATCCAACAATGTTTGGCTTAGCAGCACTCGCCAGCTGCCTATTTCTCGAAGGCGCCTTTGCTACCACGGCGCCAACGCAGTTCCCGCTGACTTCAGACCTTCTGAGAGAACTCTCCGAAAAAGTCGAAGGTCGACTATATAGCGCTGTTGCTTTCGCGGAACCCTGTTTCACTAGCTTCAAATCCGCAGATTGCGAGGTCATCAAGCGCAACTACCTGAACGAAAGTATGTTGCACACTTCTGGTCTGCTCCGATAATTCCGACAATGCGTGTACAGCTTCGCGATTCGATACGTTTGGTGGTTATATCAATACGCAGTGGGAGACGTGCCAGACGACGGGCGAGCAATGCCTCCTGGACTGGGAAGACCCAACAAACCCAGGTCCGGTTTCATCTTCCCAGACCTGTCAGTTGGGCAGTGTATCTCGTCACTTTGTGCAGACCTGTCACTACATAAGATGATTCCATCCCCTAACTGACCGCCTTAGATTGACGTGCGAAAGCCGGCGGATGTCGCTGCTGCCTTCGATTACTCGAGAAGATCTGGTGTGCCGTTAATCGTCAAGAACACTGGTGTACGTGCCTCTTAACCGATACTATGCTAGTATTCTGACAGTCCCTTCAGCATGACTACAAAGGTCGCAGTAGCGCGCCCGGTTCAATAGGCCTCTGGGTAAGAGTTATCTTCGGTGCAATTATATTCAGTCAATTCACCTAGATGCCACGTCTAGACGCATAATCTAAAAGACGTAGGTCAACGCGAAGCCCCATATGGATGCGAACTTACTCATTTACGACGGTCAGATAACATACGACCCCGAGTTCATTCCTGAAGGATGTGTGAAAGCGAGCCCCGGTGTTACTATGGGGGTGAGTCTTGCGTTCTGGTGGAAACGAGCACCGTTCCAAGAGTCTCCCAGGCCGGCGTGCAATGGGGAGAGGCCTACCAATTCGCAGAAGCTCACAACATTACCCTCGTGGGAGGTAAGGGTTCATCACGATAGCATAAACAATGTCTGTTAACGTACATGGATAGGCAGTGATCCCGGCGTAGGCACATCCGGTGGATGGCTGATGGTACGTCCACCAGATCGCCGGCGAACTGACGCTCAAATTCTCTGGACAGGGCGGTGGTCATGGTGCGCTGACAAATACGATGGGAATGGGTGTCGATCGCGTCGTAGGTTGCCTCTGGAAATATCGGTATGGAAGTGGACTGAGATTCCGTCTCCAGCTCCAGTTCAAAGTAGTCACCCCAGACGGCAAATTGAGAGTCGCAAACGCTTGTCAGAATGAAGACTTGTTCTTCGCGCTGCGGGGCGGTAAGCCAAAGTATATTTGATTGCGGACTATCCTAATCAACAGTGAAGGTGGAGGCGGAACCTTTGGCGTAGTATTGGAGAGCACCACTCTAGCTTCCCCGCCTGTCACTCTGCAGGTCTATGTTGTGCAGTGGACTAACCCTGAAGCCAGTCTCACACACGATCTGTGGTCAATTCTCATTGAAAATGGTCTTAAGTGGGCCGATGAAGGATGGGGAGGGTTTGCAAATGGCGAATCTGCCATATACATATCTCCAAATTTGGATACAGTGCGAGCAAACGTGTCTATGGCACCGCTCATCGCATTCGGCGAGCGGATCAAGCACGATGGTATCCATGGAGCCACCCTTACGGTGCTTGAATTTCCCACTTGGGGTACATTCTTCAATGCTTTTGCAGGCGACAATTCAGCGGTACGTTCTTCGTTCACGATAAGGGCTGAGTCGACTGAATACCGTTACAGGCAATCGGCGTTAATCTTGCTCTTGCTTCACGGCTCATCCCAAAGGCCAACTTCGAAACGGCTGCGAGTCGTTCAGAGCTCCTTGCAGCCCTTTTGAAAGCCCACACGCTTACTCCCGGCCTTCGTTTCCTTGTGAGCCCTCCCACGTCCTGCCCAGGGGACGGCAGTACCAGCGTCACACCTGCATGGAGAGACTCGGTGTATCATATCACGCTCATTACAACATGGGACTGGAACGCGACAATGGGAGAGAAAAAGACTCAGTATAAATTGGCAAGCGATTCTATATCGCATCTGCGTGCTATAACCCCGGACGCGGCGTATAGCGTATGTCCAATACCAGCTCTCTGCCATTCTGACACCTAAAGTTCATGTACTGTTTGCAGAACGAGGCGGATGTGTACGAACCTAATCATAAGGGTGAGTCTGATCAGTGCCAGAAATAGGATACACTCCCTGAGTATAGTTTCGCAGTCGCATTCTGGGGAGACAACTACTCCAGGCTGCTTGAAATCAAAGATAAATAGTGAGTCCTCGATACCTTGAATGAGATGAACTCCGATTGACCAGCATGGCGACAGCGATCCTGACCGCCTCCTGGATTGCTGGCAGTGTGGTGAGCATTTTCACTCATCTGTTCCCAAGTGTCACTAAAGCCACATTCGCTCAGTCGGCTGGACTCCCAATTCAAAGCGTTTCGCTTGTTACATTGCCTGAACCATACCTGATGAGGATCTTTGCGCTATGCGGACAAACAATTGTTAGAGGACATTCATGGACAGACGTCTTGCTACAATATTTATTCCGTGACGGGTTCACTGCGGGAAGCCTCACTATGCGTGACCTGCTAGCGGGAGGAATACAAAGTTGTAATGATTAATACAGTAATCGATAATGACGTCGGACAGATCTAGAGTGTGCCGCGAGCGAGCTCGCCGAGGGGAATTGTGGCAAGGTTAGGGTTAGGAAGGAGAATTGGCAAAGGAAAAGGCCTGCCCAGCCCGAGGGCCGAAGCAGGACAGGGAAATATTGCGCGAGTGCATGAGCCGGAGCCCATACAAACCACAGGCACCCTCTGCGGACAAGGTCGCCGTGCTATGGAGAGCACCCATAGCCCGTGTCCCCGGATATGTGAAAGGGGACACGCTCGCAAGGTAAGTATGAAGAATCATATCGTACTCGTCCAGCTCTTTATACTATCTGGTGGCGCACGGACCATCTCTGGCAGTGTGCAGGTGTTCAATTCAAGTCCAATTCGAAGTTAGCGATCCATGTGTGATGTACTACAACATTCATTCTTCCTGGATCTTTGTATGTAGATGTTAGGTTACGAACCTAAATACATGACATCGTTGCGCTGTTTGTACCAGTGTCCCGCGACCACGGCGTAGACTGGATTACAGTTTTGAATATGGGATTGAATGGGCAATAGCTACGACATGCAAACCTGTATATACAATACTACTGCTATAATAATAATGATATCGATGTAAGAGGTAATGAATGATGGTGATAGATGTCCGAAATGCGACCCCGAATAAATAGTTAAATCATGACAGCCCCGACAGCCACTCACTGATCAGCCTTGATCAAGTCAGCTGCCTTCTCAGCGACCATGTACACCGGGGCCATCGTGTTCGCAGAGGTGATGATGGGGAAAATGCTGGCATCAGCAACCCGAACGTTCTTCGTACCATACACAACCAACTTCGAGTTAACGACGCCGCCGTCAGATTGGGCCTTCATGGCGCAAGTACCGGAAGCTTGGTAGATCGGGTGTGCGACCGCTTGGATGGCAGCAAGGATGTCCTCGTCGGAGGTCTTGTCCAGACCGGGATATGCCTCGCCGAGGACAATGGGGGCCATCGTCTCCGAGAGCATCACCTCGCGGACTTGACGGAAAGCCCAGATAGCCACCTTCTGGTCAATCTCGGACGAAAGCCAGTTGGGCTGGACGATTGGTTTCACCGTGGTAGAGTTTGACACAATAGTGACATTGCCTTTGGAGAAGGGGTACGAGATGACTGCGGCAGGGCTCACATAGTTGCCGGCCTTGCCACTGGGAACGGAGCCGGAGGCCTGAAGCATGTATGGGTCAGGAAGATGATGGACGCGGATCAAAAGGGGATACGTACGATGACTTCCAGCTGGATGTGGTTCCAGTCAGATCGGAGATTCTTCAACTCCTGAGCACCAATCGAATCCAAGACATCATCGGGTACACGCTCCCAGGCGCTCATGCTGGAAATAGCACCTGCGAGCTCGCCCTCACCCTCAGTCTTCCACTCGCGCAAGTACTCGGCGTACAGGCTGGCGTTGGCGTTGAACTGGTTGGCCGTAGTGATGTTGTCGATGACCTCGTAGACGGGTCCGAAGAACAGATGGTCGAGTAGGTTCTGTCCGACGCCCGGGAGATCGACCTTAACGTCAATGCCATTGCCTTGCAGCTGCGACGCGGGCCCGATCCCTGAGACCATCAACAGCTGCGGCGAGCCGAACGCACCGGCAGTCAGGATAACCTCCTTGTCGGCGTAGGCAACCTGAATCGCGCCGCTGTTGTCCCGGTACTCGACTCCATTCGCAACCAAATCCCCGGACGAGGAGTTTTCAAACAAAATCCTCGTCGCCAGGGTATGAGTCTGAACATGGAAGTTCGACCTGCTCGATGCCGTGAGACCGAAACTTGTCCACGATGAGTCACGGTTTGCATTCTTCGGGTTGATGGTCGTCGCAAGGTAGCCGACACCGATGGGTGAGCCATCGTTAGTCTCCTTCATCGTCAGATTAGGACCGGTCTTGTTCGTTAATGCCGTGGCGAAATAGATGGAAATAGGCTCGATGTAGTGACCGAAAGAAACCTGCAGGGGACCCTCGCCAGCGTATTGGGAAGCGTCGTAAGGGATGTATGACTGGTTGGCCTCAGGCGGTGTAAACTGGATGCTCTATTTCATGTCCGTATGTGAGTCTCGGCCAAAGACGAAATGGGAAAAGAGCAAACCACGAACCTTCTTGAAATAAGGAAGGACACTGTTCCAATCCCAACCCTCGTTTCCGATGGCAGCCCACTGGTCGTAAGGGGCTGCGGCACCACGAGTGTAGGCCATGAAGTTCGTCGACCTATCCAGTTTTCAATACGCAATTCAAGTAGGATGTGCAAATGAAGTACGTACGTAGATCCGCCAAGAATGTAACCTCGGGGGTAGGGTACTTGTCGGTTAGCCAGGTTCACCTGGGGTGCCGTAGTGTAATTCCAGTCCACAATGGAACCACCCGTCACAGTCAAGTCAAGACCGGGGACACTACCAATACATCCCATTAACGCGCTACAACCTTAGATAGTCCGGATATATGACACGCACGTTACATTGAAGTCAATATCATAGTCGTTCCCTGCCTCGAGGACAAGGACCGATACGCCAGAGTTCTCTGTAAGACGCTCGGCGACCACAAGACCGGAATTGCCACCTGAGGTGGATAGTGATCAGGGTTTCCGCCACAGTCAAGATAGAGACACACTATACCTCCTACTATAACGTAGTCGTAATGACCTGCTGCAGCTGCATGAGCGAACAGTGCAGCAGGAACGCTGGCCGCTGCAGCGGAAGCAAGAGTGGAGAAGCGCATGTCTTCGACTCTCTTCTCGAAATGTTGCTATGTTGAAAAGGTGACTTCTATATGTCAACCCAAGCCCGGTGAAGGGAGGACGCGGAGCCGATGCCTTCATCCGGGGGAATGCAACATACTTATACTTCTCCTCTGCATTTGTCGAGGAGATGGAACGTGGCGGAACTTAGCGGCTAAGTCGTGGGTTGCGACACCTAACAGCCCTGGCATGAGAACCCGAACGGTCCAGGTTGGGCGTAGCGACAGAGCAACTCTAGCGGATCTGCCTGCCGTACCCTGCCGTACCTGGCGCATCAACCTCTACAGAACCATCGTACAGCAGGCGGTGCCGATGCTTCACTCCATATGTACCTGATGCACGTTCGGACCCCTGAAAGGGGACCATCTGCAGATGTGGGTTGACATGACGTCTCGCATCGGTGGTATTTTTTACGCAACTATGTATTGGCTTTTGAGGTACGACTGTGGCAAGGAAAGAATCCGTCAAAGGCTGGCACGCCTATCAGGTCTATGAGCCCATTAATGACGACTGTGCGCGGCGGAGGAGGGAACGAGCACGAACTACGGACACTCGTACAGACAATGCCATTGACGATCCGACCCCGTAATCCATGATTTGGAAAGGAACCTGTACTCAGTTAACGTTGAGATACATCGCCTTCCTCGATCATCGAGAAACAGGGTCATTGGGAATTATCAGAGAGGACATCGTAGACCTTGTTACAGACCTCGGTAGTGGTAACCGAGCGCCCGCACCGGACCAGCAAAGTGGATGTGACCCTGCGTTCGCCACCCACAGCGATGTCCGAAAGCGCCCCGCGTGACCCATCTCTGACAGTCAGAATTGTATTTCGCGGTGGAGAGGCACTGGCGACCGCGGCGAGTGTCGGGGACGACGGGGAGTTTGAAGATGATGGTCGGGATCAACAGACGGAGCGAAGGCGTGGCAAACAGTCTGTCCGATGCTGTATCGGACGTTCGTCTGCCACTCGTCATCTCCGTGACCGACTTGGACGCGCAATTCGACCCACATCGGTACTCTTCTTCCTCTACGTACTACTCATCCGGCGATCTTCCGCAGTATATATAATATCGATGGCTCTGACCCGGGGAGATCAGTGCAGTTGCTCTTACTCTTCATCGCCGCCCCCGTTCATCCACAAATCACTGAAATGTCTCTCGCCGGCCGCGTCGCTATCGTCACTGGATCATCCCGTTCGATTGGCGCCTCGATTGCCAAACGTTTGGGCAAAGACGGGGCCAGCGTCGTTGTCAACTACGTCTCCAACTCCGCGGCGGCAGATGAAGTAGTGAACGAGATCAACTCGAAGGGGCCTGGCAAGGCCATCAGTGTCAAGGCCGATGTCTCCTCGATCGCTGGCGCGAAGACCCTCCTAGATGAGACCCTCCAGAAGTTTGGCAAGCTTGACATCCTGGTGCTCAATGCCGGTATCATGGGCGCGAAGGTGTTGGCACAGACGGAGGAGAAGGACTTTGACGATCACATCAATATTAACGTCAAAGGCCCGCTCTTCCTCACCAAGTTAGCGGCACCCAGCTTAACTGCAGGTAGGTTGATTGGTATATATAACCTCAAGCCGGATCTCCATGCTTATCTGATATGTTCCAGGTGGCCGTGTCATCTTCTTCTCCACAACCCTCACCAAAGCCTCCGCCGTTCTCCCGAACGCCCTTGTTTACGTCGCCTCGAAGGGTGCTGTCGAGCAAGTCTCCCGAGTCCTGGCAAAGGATCTCGGGGCTCGCGGCATCACGGTCAACACCGTCTCCCCTGGCCCCGTCGACACGCCGCTCTTCCGCGACGGCAAGACGGAGCAGCAGATCCAATTCATCGCTAATCTGAACCCTCAGAAGCGTCTCGGCCAGCCCGATGAAATCGCTCCGATCGTGGCATTCCTGTCCTCGGAGGAGGCTGGATGGATAAACGGCCAGAACATCCTGGTTAACGGCGTAAGCCTTCCGACTCGCTGCGTTGTCGTATGTCTGACGCTGATGATATCACCTTACAGGGCTTCGTCGTGTAAATATTGGAACCCTTCAAATCGCATTAGAGAGCATTTGTACCACACGTAGCATCATAGCCACATTTACATGTACTTTAGGGACGAATGAGAACATGTTTCAAGGGGTTCCTGGACTGCGCGGATATCTTAGAAATCGGAAGTCATTGGTCTTGCCTGTCTCAGCAGGGCTCTCGAGCGTGTGTACTACAGTTACGTGGGTTGTACAGGATCCGAAGGTTCAAGTTCGTTTGCAGCGGTTGGACTGCAGTAGAACGTGTACGTCAGTTATGAAGGTGAGGGAGTCAATAATACCCTGCATAAATATGCTCTCCACGTCAGACTAGCACTAAGCCATCCTCAAGGATCACGAGTCCGCACCCAGTACATGTGATAGGAATTCTGAACATCATTGTCGTATGCATATGCCAGGCAGTCTGAATCAACAACACTGGTGGCATTCAAGTTTTCAAGATTCGGAGCCGGACGAAGCATCCGCGCTCGATTGAGCAGAAGGGTCTGCTGGCAGATACAGTGCCTTGCATAAGAAACTTAGGCTCGTAACCACCCTCTACAACAGATTGAGGCAGAATCTATGTTGTAGAGGCTGGTGCATTTGGCGTGGGAATCCAGTATACGCGTCGTTATCTTCCTGCCGCAGCCGCCGAACCCTGCCGAAGTCTGCCGAATGCGCCTTTCGTAGTCGAGTAAGAACCCTGGTAGTCTAATACAACCAGCTTTATAGTGTCATTAGAAATGTTGTAGTCAGACTACAAGTCGCGCCGGCTGCGAAGTCTCTCGCTCCTCGCTGCTCCCTCGTCCGACGCTCGTTTGATGTTTGGATATAATATGCTCCTATAATCACGGACAAGATTAATGCCATAGATGTCTACCTTCGGGACCTTGGAAAACGAACTACGGACTTATTTTTTTGTATATTACTTATACCTTACCGAAGGGTCTACCCGCGCTCTCCGATGATTTCCTGCCGCAGCTATCATGGCAAGAGAAACTTTCCTCCGCAGTGATAGGTCTGTGATGTTTTACATGTCTGTGTGGCGGTGAGTTGTACGGCACGGGAAGGCTGCAGGAATTCGTCTCTGGGACGCGCTAAGTCTCGAGATCTTGCGGACTACAAAACTCTTTCTAGTCAGATTCCGATCAACTTGAGGGCAGGGCGAAAATTCAACTCAGACAAACTCAGCTGCCAAAATGTAAGCAGCCGGTCGGCGAATTAGAGTTAACGACGCGTATACTGGATTCCCACGCCAAATGTACCAGCCTGTCTACCGATATTCTGCCCTCAATAGCGGTACGACAGGGTGGTCACGAGCCTATAAGAAACTGAACATCGCATTTCCGCGCGCGTTGTTTGTCCGCGCCAAATATACCCTTTTCGGGTAGGTCCGGAAGGCCTCTCGCGGGACCATTTGTTGGGCAGGGACTCGCAGATGCCCCGAGAGGGCTCGAAAGGCTTCAGAGGATGCATGAAATGTATATTCTACAACTAGACTAAGGGCTGTAAATCATTATACTCTGCCCCCAGCTGTATGCCTAGTTACCATCTCTCTCGATGGGTCTTTGCCGCACATTTGCCGATACCCGAAAAGGGTATATTTGGCGCGGACAAACAATGCGCGCGGAAATGCGAT
>NW_006920426.1:0-29961 GCF_000344685.1 Gloeophyllum trabeum ATCC 11539 | reverse complement strand
CAGCCTGTCTACCGATATTCTGCCCTCAATAGCGGTACGACAGGGTGGTCACGAGCCTATAAGAAACTGAACATCGCATTTCCGCGCGCGTTGTTTGTCCGCGCCAAATATACCCTTTTCGGGTAGGTCCGGAAGGCCTCTCGCGGGACCATTTGTTGGGCAGGGACTCGCAGATGCCCCGAGAGGGCTCGAAAGGCTTCAGAGGATGCATGAAATGTATATTCTACAACTAGACTAAGGGCTGTAAATCATTATACTCTGCCCCCAGCTGTATGCCTAGTTACCATCTCTCTCGATGGGTCTTTGCCGCACATTTGCCGATACCCGAAAAGGGTATATTTGGCGCGGACAAACAATGCGCGCGGAAATGCGATGTTCAGTTTCTTATGCAAGGCACTGTAGTTCATAGATAACGTACAGGCGACAATCGATGTCGAAGACTTGTGTATCGTACACCATAACGCTACGCGAGTGGGTGCTATCCAAGGACGCACCGATCTAAGAAAGTCCTGTCGTAATTATTGCGTGGCCGTGATTATACAGTACTAATACAGATATGCGTACGGAATGCAAAACGACAGCAGAGCACTTGCAATGTCTATGGAGGATGATCTAGGTTTTTGGGGCATTTGATCGTTTTCAATAACTTAGACGATAGCAGTCAATCGCGAATTGCATTTCAACTTGGCAGCAAAGAGGAAGCAAGCTCCGGCGATACCCATTACTCCCTAGCCAACGAGTCAATCGGAGGAGCTGCGGGAATAAATAGCCACAAAGCACGTACCGTGTAAATGATAAGGTGTTGGAAGTTTGGTTTCGTCTGGTCTTTGATAAAGACGCCACCGACGGGTGTACCGAGGAGCGCACCCGTAGATAGAAAGCCAAAGAGGATCCCGACGCGTGCACCGACTTTCTCGATTGGTGAGATTTGAGCGACGCATGCCTTCACGAAGGAACGTTAGCTTCCGTGGTGCGAGCGAGAAAGAACGCAGGGTACCCACAGGCATAAGAGAGAAGCAGGGACCGGATACAAACCCGTAGAGGGCTCCGTATGTCACGAGGACTGCCTCATTGTCCGAGGTGTACCACATGGCCAAACTCAGTACGCCCGAGAGGAGGGTAGCAAGGGTGATAATATTAAACCTAACCAGCAATTATCAGAACCAAGCGGACAGTTTCGACCGTCGCGCTTATACTCACCGACCGACTTTATCCGCAATAATACCAGGCAGAACTCGTCCGGCAATACTTGTAGCGCACATGATAGTCAACAAGTATGGCGTCAGGACGTTCTGGCCAGCGGTCGTGATGCCGTACAGGCCGATGTAGAAGAAGGGGTTGAAGGCGGAGATAATATTCAGCCACAGCCCGACCGCCATAAGCGCGAATCGGATATCCTTGAACGCGCCGAAGTCCACCATGCGCGTGAACGGGGGTAGAGGCTTCGGCGGACGGCGGGTCTTGATCGTCACGCATGCGATACTGTAACATCCGACAATGATAAACGCGATAGCTCGGACCGTCCATCCTGTTAAAGGGTCAGCGGCAAGTACATATAGAACAGCGATAGGTATATAGTACCAAAGCCTATCTTCGGGATTAGCTTGTGGATCATGATCGGGAATACAATCCCTCCCGCGCTTGCGCCTGCAATTACACATCCCATGGCGTAAGCGGCGTTGCGCTTAAACCAATGAGCTATGACGGACACAGCCGGGAAGAACCTGGTATGAAGCTCCTTTGGTAAGGGAACTAGCGAAGTCAAATCTGTCGAACATACCCTATTGAGGCGCCAATATTGAACAGAATGGCTTGAGTAAGATATTGTTGCCAGATCTTCTGCGGCTGCGTTAATGACAGCATGAAGAGGGCAAAGGTGGCGATTAAGCCGCTGGTCGGAATCATGAGCCGGGGGCCGTACGCATCGAATAAGGGACCGGAGAAGGCACCCACTACGCCCCCTTTGAGCATGGAAGAACAGATATGCAGAGAAGTTCGGCACTCACGTCCATAGAGGATAAAAACTTGAACAGCCCCAATCATGGAAACCAACGTCGCCGAGTAATGAGACAGATAGGTTGTCTTGTAGTAATCGCTGAACGCTCCATAGGAGTTGACGACACTAAGCAGCCAATCACTATATTGTTGCTACAGAAAAAGTGAATCGAAACATACCCGAACGTACTGAAGGATACTAGTACTGAACCGAGTACGGTCAACCATGCATCCAATCCGCCATCCGGAGGTGGCGGTGGCACAGTACTCTCCGGGGTAAATTCCTCTACCTGACTTGCGGACTTGAACCCATTCTGTGATGCGGCGATTGAGTCCTTCTCCTGTAGCGTCTCGTCGGAGCTCTTGTCTGCCTCAGGGTTAACCTCTCCCGCCCTCGGCACTTGCGATACTGAGAAGGACTGCAACGTAACCCCGAAGCCTGGCATCGTAACTCGAACGCCTTGGTCGGCCTGCAGTGGTCCACTAGCTTGAACGCCCGCGTCCGAGCTTTGACTGACGGCCATGGCTCCTGACGGCGACGAGGACTGCATGTCGGGCGATGCAACGGAGAGAGCGCGCCTTTCCAAGCGACGCGTCCTTATAACAAAGGTCCATGCTCATCAAACGCTGACTACATGCTGCTCTTCTCCGTTCTTGCCCAGCGACCCACTCACTTCCCGGGGCACAGCCACTGGACGCAACTCAGACCACTTGCTTACAAATAGTACCATATATGGCATGAGTAGTGAAACCCACAAACGACGCACTCTACGCTATGGAATGGAAGCTCCATTTACTTACCGCCGAGAGTGTCCCGTCCATGGGGTCTTCGAGCCGTGCATAGTGAATAAGACACTGCATGTAACCCACGGCCGGCAGCGAGAATGCCCCCGGACGAACAACGGCTACAGCGTCTAGGAAGCATACCGCTCGGGATCGATATCTATGCAAGATTTAGGAATCCCGCCACCGCCGGCATTTCAAGGCACAATACGGCGACCAGAAGCGCGACCCACAAATGCTTTCTGTGGAGGCACGGTAAGACGAGACCCGACGCTCTCTTGGTGTTCTGCTCTCTTGCTTAGGATAGGATCTTAGATGGTCCTACACGGTCCCAGGAGACCTGATTCACCCCGTTGCAGTCCGCATTCGGAGCAGGCATAGGAGTCTGTTTAGGAGCCACCACGCTCTCCGACACGTCTCTGCACACTGAAAGGTAAGCGTCGGCGTAGAGGGTACCCTCCCGCAATCCCGCTGAGGACCTGGTATAAAAACTGCCCTTCCCCCCAACACGGGACCATCAACCGTCTCTGTCCGCCTGACATGGCTCAGTCTTGGATCTCCTCGACCGAGGCGTTTGCCCTACTACTCGCTGTGGCAATTGCTGCACTTGCGTTTGTCGGGAATCGCTCTGCTGCACGCAAGAATCTTCCACCGGGTCCTAAGGGAGTACCCTTCTTCGGGAACCTATTCCAAGTCCCTGTCTTAAGACCGTACCCGAAGGTAAGCACCTAGGTAATTGTCGGAAATCGCGTTTACTGATACATGATATCCTTAGTTCCGCGAATGGGCTAGACAATACGGCCAAATCTTCCACTTGAAGCTCGGGCCTCAGGATGTCATTGTTCTCAACAGTGCGGATGCCGCTGATGAGCTGTTCGTCAAACGCAGCAACTATTACTCTAGCCGGGCGGCGCCTCACGTCGCTCACGATATCATGAGCGCGGGTCAGAGACTGGTATTTCTCCCTTACGATAAGGAATGGAAGGTTAGTTCGGTGTCAATCTACCCAACCTTGTAGCGGGCTTGTACGATAATCACTTTCGTAGGTTGCACGGAAGAGCCTGCAGTCCGCTATTGGCCCCGGTCCATCGAAGAAACTCCGCCCGCAACAAGAACTTGAATCTCGAGTCGTCCTTTACGACCTGCTGACGCACGGCGACAGGAGCGTTGCCGAAAAGCAGGTGGAAGGGCCACACGGCGAGGTCCCTGAGTCGCACTGGTTTGCCATTATCCGGAGATATGTGGGTCACCCGTACCAAAATTAGCGCGACTCCAACTGACCTTGCGACTAGACGACGAGTATAGTCATGACTGTCATGTACGGCAAGCGTGTTCACAGGATTACGAACAACCCATATCTGTAAGTGTGATTTCTATTATTACCGTCAGCGGCAAATACCGACCGGTTCGTCTAGCCACAAGATCTATGATGTCCTGGCCAACTTCACTCATGTCGGTCAACCCGGTAACTATTTGTGAGTACAACCGCTCGGGGCTTCCCTTCCCAAGGACTCATCAATGTCTCTAGGGCTGATGCTTTCCCCATTCTCCGGAGGCTTCCCGATGTCCTGGCACCCTGGCGGATCGAAGGCCGGAAGATGCACGAATGGTACGAAAAACATTTTACACATTGGCAATATATGCTGTGCTAACAAGAACCAGGGAAATGGAACTGTGGGGAGGTCTCCTCGACGACATCAAGCACGACATGAAGGACGGCATCTTCCGTGACAGCTACGTAGGTAACTACTTGAAGGAGCGTGCTGACAAGGGTAAGGAGGAGGCGCCTGGCTGCGGTTTGACTGAGGATGGCTGGCTCCGGGACAAGCTGCTGGCGTACACCGCGGCGACGGTGCTCGAGGCCGGCTCTGACACCACCGCTAGCACAATGCAGAGTTTCATCTTGTTCATGCTCAGCCACCCACATGTCTTAAAGAAAGTGCGGGATGAGATTGACAGAGTCGTTGGAGAGGACCGCATGCCTAATTTCGATGACGAGGCCAACTTGCCTTACTTCGTCGCCTGCATTAAGGAGACGCTGAGGAGGCGTCCGCCGACTATCATGGGTATGTCTGCCTCTCGCATCACTGTGTGGCCTCTGATACCAACCCGCTATCTCTTCAGGTATCCCTCACTTGGCCGACCAGGACGACGTATACGACGGTTACTACATTCCCAAGGGCTCCACCGTGATTGGCAATGTATGGGCCATCCACATGGACCCGGTTCGCTACCCCAACCCCCGCGCCTACAACCCCGACCGGTTCTACAAGGAGGGCCAGCCCACGCCCTGGAGCAGTGGTCCTGATACACAAGGCCGTGACCAGTAAGTAGATCGTATCCTCGCTGCTGGGACTGCATATACTCAGAGAACCTTCAAAGTTACGTCTTCGGCTGGGGACGCCGATTCTGCCAAGGATCCTACATCGCTGAGGCCTCACTTTTCATTGTGCTTTCCCGCATCCTGTGGGGTATCGACTTCGAGGCGCCCATTGACCCCAAGACTGGCAACTCCGTCGTCCCCGACATCAATGACGAGGAGGAGACGTTCACGGATGGTTTCGTCAGTATCCCAAAGATCTTCCCAGTGAAGTTCAAAGCGCGGTCGCCGAAGAAGGCTGAGATCATCCGGAAATCGTTCGAGGAGGCTCAGGCCGAATGGCAAGTGTGGGGATTGGCTACCGATGAGCGGTGAAGCAGGCCAGGACCCTGCTCATATCTCAATCATTTGCATATCGTTATCAAGTCAGTCCTCTCGTTGCTGTTCACGGGTTTTTTTTCATTAGCGCCTAGACTCTGTATAATTTGTGATGTTTTTGTCTTCGTATTTATGCGCTGTATATAGATGTATATCATGACTCGACCCCGATTGCTCAGGCTCAAGCTCGAGATCTCGACTGAGTAGCACAGCTGTTCTGCTCGAGGGACCATATGCAACATGTCATCTGTAGACTTCAATGCACCAACGAGCTAGGCTAGTGCATATTTCCGATACAGCATAGGGAAGTCCCCCCTTAGCCCGCTTTTGGAAGTGAACCCCACCCAAACGAGTAGCTGGGGCGCCGCAGCAGTGGTAAACCACGTGCGTGGACCTTGCGGAATATACGGCAAGGAACTTCGTGCTGTTGACTTCTCGTTGTGCTCGCAGTACTATAACCTAGTAGTTGTAATTTATCCTGTATATAATGTACCAGGAGGAGCTACTGAGCTTTGGGACTCCCCATTGAAAGTAGGAGACAGTCTGAAAAGCTACAGATCTCTCAGCGTGATTTTTGATCCCAGTAAGGCTTCTACTGGGCCACATTTAGTGCCTCGACCCGCCCCCTCCACTTTAAAGGAATTGTGTACATGAGGTTCTATGCGCTCTTGCGCATTCAGCGCGTACGTTATAGGCAGTATAGCCCTCGGTGTAGGGTAGAGGAAGCGTTGAAGAGGTCGAGACTATTCCCGCTACCGTAGGTAGTGGGTCTTGGACCCCCCGGCCGTTCGCAGGTTTCCTGCGATCGTTTCAAGATCTACGCGATCTATTTGACACTATTTGGCTTTTAACCGTATATGGCGGACGGCAGGACCGGCACACGGCTTTGGACCAATCAAAGATGGGGTCCTCAAAGGACCCCGATCGTAGAACCACGTGGAATCTCTCTTTCCATCTTTAGCCAAGGTGGCGGATGCTGGTCAAGGGACTCAAGAGAACAGACATGACCTAGCTTGGGGCGTTGGAGATGCGGTCTCCAGGTGAAAGCAGCATACTTCAATGTCAGCTGTTTTACATAAATGACTTGTATACTCAGAACCTGAGGGAGGAGTGAGTGGACATCTCTTCAAATCGTTGAGGTGAATGCTCAGTCGGAAATCATGGCTGGAACACAACTGCTTTCGCAAAATAAATATATTAGTATATGATGCTGCTCAGGATGTCAAGTTTTCAGCTTGCTACCAAATCTTGTCTATGTCTACGGTAGCGGGCTCTGCCGCTCGCA
Organism: Gloeophyllum trabeum ATCC 11539; assembly: GCF_000344685.1. Lineage (NCBI taxonomy): Eukaryota > Fungi > Basidiomycota > Agaricomycetes > Gloeophyllales > Gloeophyllaceae > Gloeophyllum > Gloeophyllum trabeum. The sequence continues at coordinate 23,200 of NW_006920426.1, read as the reverse complement.
CGGCCCTACCACCTTATATACGTGCCGAGGTCCGGCAGATGCCAACCATGTGCACCTGCCGTTTTGGGCGGAGAATCCTGCCTTTTTGAGCACGCGCGAGAGCCTGGGGGGGACTTCTGCGACGCTGATACTAAACGGGTACAAGCCTCCATTAAAGACAGTTGCTCGTCTACTAAGTCTTTTTTAAGAGGCGCAGGATCAAGCCTACAACGAGCCGGGTTTGACATGCCAGTCAGGGTACGGGTGTCGTCTGTGGGCGTGAGAATTGGTCCGTGCGCCACCACAGAGTGTATACAGCTGGATGAGTACGTTACGTTTCTTCGTACTTTCTGTTTTGCCGGTCCGATGTCCTAACCCTAACCTTGGCTTTTGCCTTGTGCACTCTCCTAGCCAATGGCGATCTCTTTCCGAATTGACTAATATGTAGTAGAACGGCGACAGTTCCCGCGGTCGAAGTGGAGCTGTGGCCAGCGCTCGCGCGACCCTATTGTAAAACTCAGAACTGGCGGTGTTGTATTCTTCATCCTTTGCAGGACGTCGTATAAGTATCACAGATTTACCTGTCGAGGACATGTTATTGTCGGTGGACGTGGCTCAGACGCATGACTGCGTACCATGATCATCCGCGCAACAACGCTCTTTGAGTTTCCAAATTAGCTGTTGTCTTTACCTTCGCCTGATCCTCGTGACATACATGTACTACGAATACCGATGTCATAGTGCCCTGTGGTTCTCAGGAGTATGTCTGTTATGCTCGTTGACACCCATTCTCACCTTGCGGCACTCCCTTCCCCATTCACTACATCCTTGTCATATATTATCTTCAAGTCGAAAAAAGTTTATTGCATGCTGTCGTCGTGTTCAGCGCTCCCTGACAACTGAAGGTTGCATACAGGTCGTCATGCTCCCTACCTAGCCTCAAGTTAGCTGCAATGAAACCAGTGGCCATTCGAAATTCCGTAGCATCAAGAAGATCAGAGTCTGGACGTGTGGATGGTGAATTGTATGCTATGGCCGATAAGCTCAAGACAAGCAATTGGCGAAGTACTCAGTGGGCGTGACGGTCTCGTAGATTTCTCTCTCACCCCAGTTGGGACGGGCAGCCCATCCGTACGTTGTCCGTGGACCTCAGGTATATGCATCTGCTGAGCTTAGTTGCTTCACATCTCGGAATACATAGCAGAATGTTACAGAGTCCTGGAAACCACCGGCGTTTCGTACCAAGTGAGTCTCAGCAAAAAATGCCGTGTGGGGCATTCAATAGGCTAACCCTCGCCTCAGATGCAGTGCCAGTGGGTGACCTTTACTAATAGCCCGATATTTAACCTCAGGATCGTCTATTGCGTTTTCAGCGGGCACGGCACAAACCTAGGTCGGTTTCGACAATCACGTCTCGTCAAGGACTAGCACGAATACTACCCTGTTGCTTCAGAAGGGCCCGTGATCAGAAGTTTGCCTGGCAATGCAGCAATGCCACTCAGTGTTGCACCAGAAAGGCGCTCCCCGCGTTTGCACCGCGGTCCACATCGAGACTAGCCTGACAAAGGCGGATTCTCCTCACAAGAGAGTGAAGAAGGTGAAAGATATCTTACCGAAATAGCGGAGCTTATATCTCACGAACAGTCGACATTCCATCCGCATATGTCTGATGCAAAATGTGACATTAAATAGGGTCGTGCCTATGACAGCGGCTGCACAGGGTATTCGTGTCCTCGATAGAAAACATGCGAGAGCAATATCAAAACAAGATAACAAAACAACATCGATAGCACAGATAGATCAAATGCAACATGGTTGCAGGCTTGGGGCGCGAAGCAACCCTTACGCGGGTACGTTCTCCTTCTCTCCAAGGAGATCATGACCAGGCTCCATCTCGAAGCTAACATCGTTCCAAGGGTCCTCTTCAGGCATCTGTTCCAGCAGACTTGGCTGACCCTTGACGTGGATGAGCTCAATCTTCACTGGGGAGTCGGCAGCGTTTGAGCTGAAGTCCGAGCTGAGCCCGAAAGAAGTCGATTTGTTCCGCTGTCGCTCTGCAAATATCTGGTGAGCGCCTCCAGGCGCCGGCATCGGAGGCTTGGGAAGAGAGGGGACTGCCAAGTCGCCACCTAATCCCAAGGCGTCGAACTTGCTGACAAAGGCCGCCAAGGCTCGCCGTTGTTCCTCCAGTTTAGTCCTCATCTGTATCAGAGACATCAGTGAGGGTAAGCCAGTCGCAAATGAGAAAGCGCGCACCTTGCGCTCTTTCTCAAGCTGCCTGACAAGCTCCTCCGCCCATGCCTCCTTTTCCTTCCTAAGTTTGACCTCCTTCTCGAGCTTGACGCTCCACTCCTGCTCGACGTCCTCCCGGACCGCACGTAGCGGCTCGCCGAGATTGTCCTCATATCCAGCAACGACAATCTCCAGCTCCCTGATCGTCTTGGCCTGCTCAGCTATCAACTTGTCCTTAGAGTCTTCAGGCGCGTCAGGAGGGAGTTCAGGCCGTGCCAGTAGCGCAGCCTCTAGTGATAGAATTTGTGTTGACTGCGTCTCTATCTCCCGTCTTGCAGCCAGCAGCTCCTGCTGCAACTATTCAGAGGAGGATCTATCAACAAGCCGATCATGCGCGGCAAGAAGGACGTAACACACTTGGTACGGTGTCATATCAAAGTCGACCTTGGCAGGACTGCCAGGGCGCGACGCCTCCCTTTCTTCAACCGTTTGACTCGTCAGGATGAGCTTCGTCAGTTGCTGGATACGTGAATTCAAATCCTTCATCGCCTTGGACTCCTCGATTTTCTGTAGACATCACATCCATCAGCAAATGGACTGGAACGTGACCTCTCGACATCGTCGGAACCAACCTCCTGGGCAGAGAGACGACGTGATTTGGCCGGCGCCTCAGCTTCCCTCTCGGCAAGTTTCTTCTTCAAGTCTTCGATCTCTATACGGTACCTCTCAAGCAGCGCCTCCGTATCCATCACTTCGCCCTTGTGGGCATTGAGCTACAGAGGATTTCCACGAAGTCAGGAGGTGCTCGCCGTATGTACTCGTGCCGAGGAACAACCACATACCTGGACTTTCTTGATCCTTTGGGCAAACAGAAGCGTGTTGGTAGATTCCGACACAGCGTTCGTGTCAGGGTTGATAGTGCATATCACTGATATACGCGCATTCCCCGACAGCGAGGGCTGCAGCATACGGGTCAGTTTCGAGTTTCTGAAGGGCACGTAGTCACTTGGGGAAATGTCAGTTAGTGTCCTCGGAAAATAAGCATAATTCGATACGTTTTGTGCTTTGCCGCGTTATCGGCGAGGGTCCCAATGACAGTGCCGAGAGTAAGGAGACTGGAGAGATCGCATGAGCTACTGGAGAAGAATCTCGGAAGAACATGAGCATACCTTTGATTGATGTACTTCCCTTCTTTAGTCCTTTCTTTGTCTGAGGTTGCCTTCTCTGATCCCGCCAGGTCAATGAGACTCTGTAGTCGTGATGAGTGGCACGGCCATCTCGGGGAGAAGCTGAGGATACTCGTACCAAGACTGAGGTCTGCACGCTCTTCCCGCCTAATGCCTGCAGTCTGGGACCACCAGGTGTCGGTGGTCGAGGAGGACCGGGCGTACATCTTCCGCTGGAGCTCATCGCGTCAGCCCTCTCCCTACTTTCGATCACAAGCCTAAAGACGCTGTGACTCCGGCTACTCCGCTCATTCCAGTCAGTAGTAGCCGTCCGCCTGTTCGCGTTACCCCTCTCCAGCACCTCCTTCACACCCTTCAGGCTGGTGACGACTTCCTCGCGGAGTGGGGATAACCATACGTTCGACCCCGAGCCATGGATTTCCACAATATGAGAAGTCGTCGAGGATGGAGGTGCCAGCAGGTCGTGGATGGTTTCATTGTATATTTCGAGGTAGGAGCAGCGAAGGAGGTATTCCCGCGTCGGTGTTCGTCGGATAAAAGCAAACACGTCCTTCATGGCCCGGGGTATTATACCAGGCTGTTCCTCATTGCCAGACTACAGAATGTGTTGAGTCAGCTCAGTGCGCCATGCATGATAATAACTTACCAGCGTGAACGTTTTGCCACTTGCAGTCTGTCCGTACGCAAACACTATAGCATTATACCCATCCATAGCCGCACAAACATGACTCCTAGCAACGGCGTTATAGACAGGTTTGTTCTCAGAACCTGTCAGAATCTCGTCGAAATTGAACTGGGGTGGTGAGGACATAGTCGATTTAGCATATTGGGGAAATAGTTTGAGAGTTTTCGACTGGGCCTCTGAAATGTCCCAAGCTATTGGCGAGGTCGAAGGCCGGATTCTAAGAAGCATGAACGAACCACATTGACCATAAAACGCCAGAACGTACCTGATTGAAACCATGACTTTGTCTTCCGCGCCGTGGTCCCTGGTTAACAGTGCTTCGTCTATCTCGCCCGAGATGTCTCCAGCCTCAACCGTCTGGTAGTCCACCAGTACTTCCTCTGGATCTACTTGGGTAACGTCCATCTCACTTGGCAGATCAGGGCATGGGCTTTCCGCTCCTCTACTCCGTGAACGTGGGGTTGACGGCGTCTTGGGTCGCGAAGCATCGTACGAAGAAGCTTTGGTGGGGGTACCAGGCACTGGAGAAAGACCAGAACGCGGCCTCTGAGACAAGCGAGATCGACTTTCCACTGAAAGCGTCGACTTGTATTTCCTGGCAGACCCTAGACTGCTCGGGGTCGTTGCCCGAGGTATTCTACCCACTGTTGAACTGTCGCTGCTTAACGCACTGACGGACAGTGGTCTCTTGGGCGTGAAGGGCGGTGGTCGCACAGACCTCGCATTTGTAGATTCGCCGGCCATTTTGGAATGGGAGAGACTGAAAGACGCAGGGGTGTCTGCTCAGGGTATGTTCATTCAACCGTGGAAACTCAGATCAGTCGAAGGCGCGACGCGTCCCGGTCACGTGCCTCTCTCCCTCTAGGTCCCGGAGTGCTTCAATTGCTCATGTAGCTTGCAAATGGATCCTCCACCAGAAAACCCCTACAGTTTACAGGGTTTAGACTTGACCAAGATCAACTTCAAACTCCCGGGGTGGGGTCTTACCTAAACGTTCGGGGAAGGTAAAGCACATCTCATAGCCCCCTTATCACCACCGCGTTCACATCCAAGGCTCGGGGTGATCGTCTGATATCAAGTCAGTCTCGGTCTCCTATTTTCTCTGCGGACGGTGTCATACTCTCACAGGCACCGCCTTCTACTGAATCTACTTTCGAATCCTAGGAAGTCTCTGGTAAATCAATCGTAAACTGGACTAAAGCTTTGGCGTGCGGGCTTGCCAAAGTGGCGTTTTCATCTCCGTGGGTCTTGCCTGTCCCCTCTGATGTCTGGGACTTGGAACACCGCAACTATCCAACTCCGAGTCGACTCGCCAGAAGATCTCATACGGTCCCTTCTGTTATCGAAGCTCGCGGCAAGCCGGAATATCAGGTTTGCTGACTATGCCCCTGGTGTACCCTAAGCGCCGCCTTATCTTCTGCGAAGCCCTGGTCATTCTTTACAACGTCCGGATGACGAGAAGGACCGTTGCCGACCAATTATACGACATCGTAGAGTGACCGGGAAGGCCCTAGTTAACCGGCCCATCACCCGGGCCAACTACTTCCCTGGAGGACTGTATACGCCGCCTTTTCCGCCTGAGGACGAAAATGCCGCAGCTATCCTGGTACATGGGAAGATAGAAGATATCCTACGTCGCGGATGTGTATATGTGATATCTTACGCCCTACCTGCTGGATATCTGCAGTGCCTAAATCGTAGATTCCCTGAGCGACCGCGACGTACTGCGCGTGCCAGCCTAACCCGAACTGCGGCAAAGCGCGTGCTCAGTCATGCTGTGTACTGTTGCGCACCGCCTACAGTCTTCGAGACGTTACCGCTCGGCTTCTCTGGTAGTCCACCTTCAACCAGTGCCACCATCATCCCTCATTGCCGGGATCTGGCGCTTTCTGGAACTCCATCATCTCCAGTTGGGAGCGCAATCATACTCCTTGAGGGCGCACGACAGGTATTATTCGCTTTACTGTAAGTGTCTCGTGTCTCAATTCTGGGGTCGGTCGGCGTTATCTGCGTGCACGTTCGTCGCCCAACTAGACATACGAACATCTCATACCTGCCCGGGTCACGGTGTTTACACTTCGCCGTTTTCGCCACATGGTACGTGTCACCCGGGACCCCTCTCCCGAAGGTGGACAGTTAGCCGTTGCTGGACTCGTATAGGTATGTTCAAGTTTGACCCGACTATGCATAACTGCAGTGTTATAGATACTAGCATGCGTCCTTAGCCAAAACCCTACATATGGTCCGCTTCGGAGCAGCAAAATTTATGGGTACAGGGGTGATGTCCATATAACCAAGATACATGTACGCAACGGGGCACATGCAAAAAATCTTCGGAGGTTTTCGGCAAAAATCACCGTGACAATTTTAGCGGTCCACAAAATCGTCTAGTCTTTGGCGAAGAAAGCCATCAGTCCCTCGGATTCAGATTCGGGACCGACATCCACCCCGACCTCGTTCCGCCAAGTCTCCGTGCGAATCCTCATGAGTTCTTCCCAAAGAACTCCAGCCGGTGGTTGCTGATCTCCCTGCCGCAGGAATGCGCGGATACGCCAAAGCCACCTCTTAACCAGCCTGAAGGAGGCTTCGACTGTACGCCCGTAGCTCTCCGCTGCCAGAGGAGGAAGCCCTTGCTGTAAAGACGTCAAAGAAATCTGGGCAAGCCAGTAAAATGGCAGAGGGTTGAACATGAACCGCGCGTCGCTTCCGAGGTCTGCGATGCTCGCATCATTCATCCAACATTGCATCCAGCCGTGCAGCGCGGATTGCAGGGCGAAGGGGTTTTCTCTACCGTGTTCTCTGAAACCAGCTTCGTACTGAGACTTGCTGGGGGCTAGGTACGATGTTGGCGTTGACGGTCTCAGGCTCGCGGCGTACATGTCGCCCAGAATAGCATGAATAAGGATGAAGAGGGAGAACCGGTCAGAGACCATGGCACTGGGAGGCCGACGCATCTCGCCCAAGTTAGCGATTGTGCATTGGAGGCTCTGGCCAGTGAGCCGGTCGATGGGGGAGATGGCGGAAGAGGGCGCCTGCAGAAGGCCTTGCCACTCCTGAGCTGACGGTGCTTTCCACAAAGGGTCATCGCACGGGAGATGGAGCCGTATCTCCCCAGGCGAGAATGACGGAGCTAGAGAGAAGTAGATTGATTGACAACAATCGTGGAGGTACGAAAGCAACAACGCTCTGCTTAACCAGATAAGCAAAATGTGCTTCCCGATCTCGGGAGTTTCGTACCTTTTGATCATCTCATGCGCCGCCCAAGATCGCCAAGCATCCTCAACCTGATATGGATCGTTGAAGTCAGGCACAGGCCAGGCGACGTTCTGCTCGATTAGGCCGCTCCTTCGTATCATCTGTCGGGCATAAGCAAGCGTTATTGAAGCGTTGCCGCGGGGATCAAGCTGAGCTGACCATAACCACCATCCCATGGTATATGCTCGATGAAGTTCTCTGGTCAGGCCGCTGGTGGAATAGGCCCACTGTCTGCAGTAGGGTCACAGCCATTATGAGATGAGTTTGTTCGTCGGTTGCCTCTCTCGAGCTGGACTAAGGCGGTACATGTCAGCCTTCATTGCCATGCTGTATAGTGAGATCACGGACAAACTCTGTAATAAGCACTTCTCTGGATGATCGCAACGCTTCACTGATGAAATCCTGAGCAGTGGGGGTGTCCGAAAACAGGGCGCCACATGCTCGCATCGCTAGGAGCAAGATGGGTGGCTTCCCATCAGGCAACCAGGTAGCGGAGTGTATGACTGGTATTTGAGTCAAGAATTCCGCGAAGAATAAATACACTCCAAGACCGCTGTCAATCGAGCAGTTCGGCTTTCAACGGTAAATGTCACTCACTGTAGTTCTGTAATTCTTGCTCCGACGGCCCCTTAGGGCCAGACGCAAGCGCATCTGAGTTATGTGACTCGGACTGCAATGATGGAACTGCACCAAAGGCTGGTCCATTCGGACCTGGTGGCAAAGTTGTCGCCAAACCTTCATCTGCACTGTAGAAATGAGTGGGAATAGCGTTTGCGTAAAATGGGTAAGACGCCATAAACGAGTAGGCCTCTCGTGCCTTAGCAGTATCACTAGGCTGGACAAAAAGGAGATCGTTGATAGAGGCCCCGAAAAATGGGGCAGGGAATAACTTGCTGAAGTCGGCATGGCCGGGCGGAGCCACGCCGTCCAAGCCCTCAAGGCAAAGGCGCATTGGAGCTTCAGCGCTTACCAAATCCGAAGAAAGCGAAGACAGCGTAGATAGCGGAGATGAAAGCCTAGAAGAAGACGCCTCCGGCGATGTGGCCGGGGACGAAGTGGGTGACGCAGAAGGCACGACGTCGTCCTCTGATATAACGAGAGTAAGTGCTGGGGGTGACATTTCTGCTTCTTTGCTCCGTGAACGTCTCGGCTTCAAGTTGTTGGAGGACTGCTTTGGGTCGTTGATAAAAATACATTCGCGGTCTCTAGACACGCATTTTGAGCACGGCTGCTCCAAATCACACTTGATCTTCGACTCGGCGCACGCCTCGCACGACTTGCGACGAGAGCGATTGGCAAGAACACTTTTCGTCTATAATAAGCGAAGCATCTGGGAAAGACGCACAGAACACCTACGGATCGCCACAGGTTCGTTTATGTCTAGTTAGGAGATCGCTACGCGTGAACTGTGATTGGCAGCGCTTGACGACAGAACTCAGTCTCGGAGCCGGCTCATCTCATGAAATGAACATACCTCGCAACAGTGATCTCTTTCATTGGTGTCTGAAACGAGAGCGGAGCTGAAGGTAGGCGCTCCGGCAGAGAGGTAAAGCGAACATACGTGATCGAAGATGGCGGTTAAGGTGGGTCGTCCGGGTGAACTTCGCCGGACAGAGGGGGCAGTGCTTTGTCTGCGGCAAGGAGGGTATGTTGCCCCTATGCCGACGTACTCTGGACATGTTGCTAGAGGCAGGAGGGTCGGAAGTAGGGTCCATACTTAGTCGAGAAGTGTCTACGGCGGATGGTAGCACGCGCTGTCCAGCAGAGCGGGGCATACGTTAGCGAGTAGAAGACTCCGTAACTCATACAACATTGGTTATAAGGTCTGCGAGCGTCTACGTCGGAACATGCACTGAATGCGAAGTCTCGACCGAGGTAGTGCGTAATACACGTTTAAGTTGTGCGCTGCCCTAACGATCGATTGCGGCAATGTTCTGTCTGTGCCACATTCTCTGCCTTCCATTTGATTGCCAAGAGCCTCAGAGGCGACTCAACTGTACTCGTTGATCCAATCGCCACATCCGTCAGGGAAACAGCCGGTATTGACCGGTGTGCTGCCACCGGCCAACGAAATTCTCCGATACGGTCCTACCCCGAAGGATTGCAATGGTCTAGAGGTAATGCGTGCACAAGTCAGCCTGAGACTCTGGCTACCTATTAAGGGTAACCTCAACAACCAGTCATGCATGAAGCCCGCAAGAGAGGCTTGACGCTTGCAGGATATGGACTATTGCAGAAGCTAGTCAGTCAATACAATGTGTGTAGGACATACAATATCATCATTGACTCTCGATACCAAGTGCTTTCCCTTCTTCACGCATGTCATGCCTCTTTAAAAATCGGACAGCCTGGCAGGCAGCTGACTATGACGCGGTATCACCATCGCTGTGGAAATCGTGCAAGCCGGTGTATACCCCCAAGCATTTGTTTCACCATACAGCGAAGGGGCAGGAGTTCAGTCAACCTAAGAGGCCCTACGATACATCAACGGAACCAAAATCAACGAGAGCCAAAGATTATGTATAAATTTCACCAGGCGCCAGACCAAAGCCTGTTCAAGACCCAATTAACTGACGCTCTCAGCTGCTGTGGTACTAGAGAAAGAAGGAATGGACATGCATTTTGATCTCCGCCGCATAGTGGAACGTATCGACCGAATCGCCTTATCTATTATAAGCTTCAGAATCAAAGGCCATCGGGTGAAAGAGTTGCACAGGCTTACCCGCTCTATGGCAGACGCTATCTATCTGCACCCACTCCATGTCTACCCAAGAGTGATGTCATCCGGCGAGGAGCTTTCCCATAGGAGCGAATGCTGCAGTGCCTGGAGTGGTGAGTTGTGCCACAATCCATTCCTGTCAACGCCTAACGCAAGAACGTCAGTTACCGGGAAATGCGTATCGTCAGTAAGGTGAATGCCGTGGTCGGCGTCGATCTCGGCCATGGTGTACGCCTGGCAGCGAGACATCTAGTTCGTTTTCATAATCGAGTCATTCAGTGCAACATTGAACCAACCTCTTGCTTGATACGGAAGTGATCGTGTACCTAGGGCTCACTGCGTCCCTAGTCAGGATAATCCGAGCGCAACGGGTCACGCGAGAATATACAAACGTTCGAGGACACGAGTCATTGGTACTCAATCCCTACATGAAAACGATCCGATGCCAGATACTGTTGTATTTTGCTGCACGGAATGAGTAATAGTTGAAGTGTGAAACCTATGCGTGGCTAGTAAGCATTTCAAATGAAAGAAGACCATCCCTATCCCTTGCTAATCTGCTGATACTCGCCGTACCTCGGGCCAGCTGGAATGAGCGATACCGGTCCTTGCAATACTGCGCCATTCGCAGTTAGGCTCTAAGGACCCTAGATCAAGTGGGCTTCGTCAGCGAACTGCAAGATAACGCCAGCAGAATATAAACGGGTGACCTACGCTCTTGATACTCCTGTAATCAAGTCTTGAAAGGTTTATGCTTGCGATGGTCGTCACGATCATACGTATGTTTGTAGACCAGTGGGGATCGTGTCTGCGTCAAGACTGCCGATCGGCGAGCACTTCGGAGAAGGGCGTCACTCGCCGGTGGAGGGCGCTACTGGCACATACTGATGGTCAATGATTCAATATCGGATGCCAACTACGCCCGATGTGTAGCAAAGCAAGGATATCTCGGGGACAAACTGTGTGTCCATTGACGCTTGGGGGGCATGGGGACAGAAAAACCCTGTGCTTGTGTGTACGGTCATTCGATGGTGCCAGGGTTTGCACATTCGTCGAGATTATTGCCGAGGAAGTCCGAGAGTTGGTCGAAATGCACGTCCTGCGCGGAGGGATATATACTTACATTGGACTGCAGTATATGCTTGACTATGTATAACGCTGTACAACGAAGCTCTCCAGGAAGCCCAGACTGTGGCTGTGCCTTGACTTTCACTACTGACGCTGACGGGCATTCCGAAAAATACTGTGCGAAGAAAAACCAAAATAAATATGAGTCTACCGTACATACTATACAACGCCGGCTATGTCTCTATACCATTAGTAACATCTGAACCAAATCTACGCGCGCAAAAAGCTGATACTCTTCCAGTAGTTCAGGTAAGTCTCAAACATCCTGTGATCCACTGCAGGCACCTCCCTCAACGTCTTCGAGACTTCCACCGTCTTCTGCAAGTCAAGCCGGCAACGGATACCCCTCCCTGCCAGATTGTTCTCGAAGAAGGCAATGAGTTTCACGGCAGGGTTAGACTCCGCCGACTGTTGGCCATCGTTCAGCCGGTCAAGCCATTCGCGCATCTTGACCAGTACCAGTTTGCGGCCATCCTGCGTCTTAAGATTGGCCTGTAAGACTGGCACAAATTCGCTCCACGGGGTCGGCTTGGGGTTCGCAATGTGGAACATGCCGACACGACCCTTCGGATCTAAGCACACGTCGACTACAGTCTGAGCAACGCTGTCGACGGGTGTCCAAGCAACCACGGGTGGCCAGTCGGTTGGGATAGCCGCGAGCTCCTGGCAGCCACGAACTAGAGCTGGTACGTTGTCTGTCTCGTTCCAAATACCGCGTCGAGAGTCTCCGGAAATCTGACCAATGCGGAAGGAAATCGTGGGCAAGCCTGTCTTCTCCCTTGCAATAGCCAGTATCCGCTCGCCCACGTACTTTGACCTTGCGTAGCCTTGAGGCAGGCACATGGATGGGTCATCAACGGATTCCTCAGGGACTGGGCCTTTCGTGTAGGCGCCGGCAGACGCGATGGATGACGTAAATGCGATACGCGGAGCTCTATCACGGGGTGACGTGAGGGCGAAGTCGACGAAATTGCGAAGGCCTTTAAGGTGAACAGGTTCGAAAGTCGCCAAGGACCAGTTGAAGTTCAATGCCCAAGCATTGTGAATGACGAGCGTAACAGATGAATGGATGGCGATGAAGACATCGTCCGCAAGACCAAATTTGCGTTGGTTGACCTGGACATCGTGGAACACGAGCTTGCCAAACGCCGCGGCGTTCTCAAGGACGGATACATCTAAGCCCCTTTCCTTATACGAACGTTGTTGGCGTTGCATGGAAGGGCTTGAACCAGATCGGTTGAAAGCAAATACCTGCATGAGAGTCGTTTAAAGGTAATCCAACATGCAATAGCGATAAGAACATTACCTTCTTGACGCGAGCATTGAGAAGCAGCGAATGCAAGATGAACGTGCCGAGGGATCCCGTCGAGCCCGTGAGAATGACAACCTCATCATCGTCCGCGGGCACGTTGGACCCCTTCTGCGTGGGCAGATCTGAGGTGTATTTCGCCACAGTATCATTGATGATCTGGGCGTGCTGCTCTGCGGTTTCCATCCCGCTATCCGCCAAGAAGCCAGACTGTACTAAGGTCGCCATAGCCGTAGCCATAGCCTTGGGCGACGAGTATAGGAACACGAAGTTCTGAGGAACTTTGCTCGCTAAGGCCTGAATCTCCTTCTTCTCGCTGCGACGGCACGCAGACAGCAGGGAGTTACGAACAAATATCGCCTTCAGCGAGTCCATTCCCTGCTCGAAAACGTCATCGTCACTGCCGACCGGCTTGCCCATGGCTTCCTCGACAATGGCCCGGAAGAACGGTACCAAGGTGCTCTCCTCGGCAGGCTCGGGCAACGGCGGCTTGTTCGACGACGACAGGCTTTCGACAGCTAGATACAACTCGTCGATTTCCTTGGCGTATAGGTCTATAGCAGCCTTCCTCTTGACACTGCCCTTGTCCGTCCTCGGCAACTCCTTTCTAGGAGTCGTGACAAGAATCATTTCCTTCCATATCTGCGAATGCTGAGGGGAAGTCCTATTCGCCATCTCCACACTGGGCCAAATGGCGTTTCGGAATTCAGCGAGCTTCGACTCGTCTGAAGGGTCAAAGACGTAATCCGAGGCGGGAGCAACAAGGACGCCGTTCTGCGTTCGTCCAGTACCAAAGACAATTGCCGCAGAAACACGAGGGTCTGCTTCAATGGGCACTTCAATAGCGCGAGATAGGGTCTTCTCCCCGTTGGAGAGGACGATAACGTCATCAGCGCGACCGCAGTGTTTGAGCAAGCGGGGATGCGTGGGGTGTCTTTGGTAGAGGTCTGAAGTTGAGTAACCCTCAACTCCGTTGATGTTAACGTTGATGGTGCCCGGCTTCCAACCATCCTTCGCCAAGATAATCAGCTCGAACGGTCCGCCGTCCGGCGTCGAGCCCCTGGGCTCCAAGACGATGTCCAGGTCTGGGCGGATCTCATGGTACTGCCAGTCCTGAGGCTCTCTGCCATCAGGCTCCAGGACGTTCATCTGCCCGATCTCTGTGCTACCAAGCATCGAGAGGAAGTGGATCCCCTCCTTGACCAGGAAATCGCCGAAGTGAGGAGGCACGGGTGCTCCAACGAAGAACCAGAACTTGCGCCCGCGAAGTACATCCATCCCTCCAGGCAGCGTCGGAATCTCCTCTATAACAGAGGGTGCACCGATCACGATGTCCGGACCGGAGACGGCGCTGGATTGGCAGAGGTCGATGATGGCTGAGGCGGTAACGGGCTTCGAGGGGTCGGGGAAAGTAACTTTCCAACCCAGCCAGAGGAGAGAGGCGCGAGTGAGAGCAGCCCCGGAGCCGTGGAACAAGGGCAACGTGGCAAGAACAGACGAATTATTGTATTTGGTAACGAATTTCGGCGGGTAGTATCCTATAGATGTACCGTTCAGTATAATCAAGCGTGCACTAAGTCGGAGGAGCTTACCTTGGTGCCAGAAGAAGCGCGTGTTCCAGGCCACGGGCTTGGGAAGGCCTGTAGAGCCAGACGTATGCAAAATCAGGGCTCTTCGGTCGCATTCATCCTCCCACTTCAAGGTGAAGGGGAAAGGCTTGCGGTCTTGGACAGACACAGTCGCCGGCAAAGGTGCCAAATCATGAACAGGGATTGCGCCCGCCTCAGCTGCGGAGGCCTCGGCCTCCTTCCGGTTGTACGAGTCGGATAGAAGGGCGACAGAGTTTGTCAACTTTAAGAGATTGACGATGGCGGCTCGGGAGTTACGGGTAGAGATGAGGAGCGGGACTAATCCGCACTTGTGGAGGGCGTAGATAGTGATCATGTACGCGGCATCTGATCTGGCAAGGATTGCTACCACTTTGTCCGGATCCTCAGAAGAGCGACGAGCGCCGATTTTCGCGTCGAAATTCCAGGCCGCCGCGTCTACGGCAGCTCCAAACTGAGCCCAGGGTACATCGACATACTCGCCGGTGCCAGGCTTAGGATAGCTGATTGCAATTCGTCCAGAATCGTTGTAAGAACGATGATCTATGGCATAAGGGAGAAGACATGGAGAATGGGGGATAGCGGTCAATGCCTCTGACTTTGCGGTCTTGGAGATTTCGCCTGGCATGTCTACCACCACAACGTAAGCGCGTCGTGAGATTGCCAAACAATACTAAAGTCTTACCGAGCGTAGTCGAGGTCCAGACAAGCAGACGGGAAGTAGCAGTTGTGGGCCATCCAGCAAACTCTGCGGCATTATAAAGTCACTACTTGTCCGCCGTCCGTCCCTCCAGGATCACCGGTCGGCAGTGGGTCTGTTCATTCCTCGGAGTCATGGCATTAGTCTCCCAACGTGGAACCGGCATTCTCCTCGAATTGGCACAGAGAGAGCCTGTCCAGGCCGTCTTGCGTAGAACCAAGGCGGGGAGATGTGGACGCCTTCCAACTTCGGTCATCGAGAGTGGGTTAGTTGCGCATCGTGGGAATGATCTGCAGCCAAATCCGGGGCACGGGTGGCTGCAACCTCGAGCCCTTCACCTCCCACCGCTAACGCAGCGCCCCAAGCATTCCGAATGATGCTTACTGACTGTTATTACACGAGCCCACGTCCTGTCCGTTACCTCGAACGGCAATCATATATATGCGGCAGGTTAGGACTTGGGGGATGGCAATACTCTCCAGCTTCATCTTCCAATGGCGCAGTCTTCTACGCAGGCAAGTTATCCGATTTTTTGTATACCGAGGTCGATCATCTCACCGTAAATTGTAGGCATTTCTCCAGTTGGACGCTACCTTCACCGCTGGTGCCAGCCGTCCTTACAACTGGAGGCGGAAGCAGTTGCAAGGGGTGCATGGTATGTTGGATCCGGTTCAGCAAGCAAAGAGAAAATACTAACTCATCCTCAGACTTGATCCAGAAGCATACCGATGAGCTTGTAGGCGCAGCTTTGAAAGGTACTCAAACCAATACGGCTTCGATCTGGAACGCCCATCTAATTAGTCATATACAGACAGCCGCCTCGTGCGCTCTGAGGTTCTGCTCGAACTTGGAGCAGTCCTACAGACCGTCAAAACCGAGTTGGACAACGTCATTAGGAGCTCGAAGACTACCACTAAGGGCTCCAGGGCTGAGGTCCTAGGACTCTTCCGTCAGAATCAGAAGATCAAGCAAATCCAAGCACCTGCTGGTGTCATCTTGGTTACGCCTCACTGGGCCTGTAAGTAAATATGAGGCAGTACAGAATTCGTCTCTGACCTTCGGCTTGCCAGTCCCATTTGTGACGACGCTTGGTACTCTGGTGTCTGCGTATGCCGCCGGCGACGTCGCGGCGCTATACTTCCCACCAAGTGTAGCGTCGTCAGTGGCCGACATTTTGTCCAAGCTGTTGCCCAGGTATATCGACCAGCTATCTTTCGCCGTACTTGGTTTGTCCCAGCTGTCGAAGCAGCATGCGCACCTTCTTGAAGTCCTTCCTTCGCCGTCTGTCGCCGCTCTGAAGGTCGGTAAGGACGGTTCCCTGAATTTCGACATACCTCCTGCGATTGCCGGGGCTCTTCACGGACCCAGTACCGTCTATGTCCACCAGAGTGCTCTGTCTAGGCCGGGTAGTTCCGCCAGGAAGACTGAAGCCAAGGACATTGCTACTGCCATAGTGCAAGCGAAGCTGGCATTCAACGGTGAGTCGCCCATGGCGCCTTGGATCGCATACTTCGACGAGGAAGTCTACGATGACATTGCGCGGGAACTCGCTACGGCTGTCGCTCGCATTGGGGCCGGCCTCCAGACCGCCACCCGTAATCAGGAGGCAGAGAGTGCCAAGGACATGGTGGATGCTATCTTGAAAGATGGCGCCAAGGCTTTAATTTCTGGCCCGCTCTATATCTTGGAAGACGACGTGACGTGAGTCGATGTCCATCAGGCATCGCCGGACTACACTAACAGTATTTTGTGCAGGAAAATAAGCAAGAGAAACATACCGCCTGGGCGGGTCCCGTTCTTGCTCGTCTCTCGTGTCCAGTCGCCTGATACTGCCATCGACCGAATGCAGGCTATGTGCGCTCGTCACATCCCTCTTCAGTCCCATACTTCCGACTCACGGACATCACACAGGCCGCGTCTCTCCGCCTTCTACCTTTTTGTCAAGTCAAAGAAATTCCAGACTTACGTTACTGAGCACGTTGACAGTGCTGTGACCGTTGCCAACTCAATCCCACCCTCTATCCTCGTCCATCCGCTCTCTCACACCACCGCTGTCCAGCCCGTCCTCTCCCGCGACCAAGCCATTGTCTCTGCCTCTTCCCCCGCTGCGATGATCATGTCTGGATCCGACATGGAGTCCAAGATGCTTGAGGCGATCAAGAACTCCTACATCGAAAGGCTCGATGAGGGGCCTGGCACCCGCATGGATTTCTTTGAGCAGGTTAAGCTGGTGTACCGAGGGGTGCAGTTCGTGACTTTGGTTAGTGTCGGCTTGGGTGCATGGCGGCTATATAACAGGTTTTCTCGGTGATGGGATGTGGCTGGATGAATTCATGCCAGGGGTTCGCGCCCGAAATGCGATTCCGCAGCACGGGCGTGTTTATATATATATTTAAGCAGTTGTCATTCGTTCTTGCATTGTCTGCGATAGAAAATGTGTATTCTGATATGTAGTATATGCCAGTCTTTCATAGTGGTTGAATCCTTAATAATCATGACCGAATATCACGATGCTTGAACCACATCAATTTGCGTGGAATGTGTTTCCGCGTCCATGATTTGTCCTCCACGGGTATGCGATTCGCCTAGTTAACGCCACAAGATGGCTTAGGACGTTGGTATTCCTCGTACGAACGACTGCGGATGGAACTCTATATATTGCGCCCGCTATATACGCTTTCAAGCGGGCACGTTACGCCGCCCGCAGCACTTCTGGCCCCTAAAAATACAGACCGCAATACTTCATAGTACAAGAGCAACCAAGATACCGGAGGGGGTGCATACGCCACTAAGTCCTCCGCCCTGTCACACACCTACCCCTCCAATCACACAGAACCCTAACCCCCGCTTGCGCTTCTTCGTCTTCTCCGCTGGTGCCTTCCTCGCTCTGCCACGATACTCCGAGCTTCTCTTCGGATCCCTCGAACCGGGTAAGATGGGCGCTTTGCTGAAGCGCTCTAGATGTGGATACAGGACGGGCAAAGGTTTCAGTTCCAGTTCCGGGGTATCTAGGACCAGCGCCGAGACAGAAGATAACGAGGCAGCCGTTGCAGGTGAGAGAGCGATCCCTGCCGGTTCTGGTTGCGGCTCCTGCGTTGCGAGCTTCCTCTAAATAATGGTTATGTTGCACATGGGTCACCAGCTCCGAACTTGATATTCTAAACAAGCGTACCTGATCAGCCGAGGGTACTCCGCGTTCCGCCTCGCTCTCGCTGGCGTAGAGCTCATCCATATCATCCCTCACGTACATTCTGTTCCATTCCATTCTTCCAGACGACGGCTCTGGATCGGTTGTACCCGCGGAAGGCTCCCGCCTTTGTAACCGCTCGATCCTATCCAGCAACGCTCGCTCACTCTTCCCTTCCCCGAATGCTGTCTTCTCAAGATTCATTCGAGTGAACACTGTGTTGAGATCCAGCGGCTCCCGCGACCTCTCGTAGGACGGTTGTACCTGCGCGTACTCTTCCTGTGCTGTCGGAGTGAAGGAAGCACGCAGACTGGACGTGCTTGGTCCCCGCGGGTGGCCACCTTGGCCCGGGGCAGTGGACATCGAGGGGAGGAAGAGCGGGGTACGAGATGCTCCATTACGAGTTTTGGTGGCAAACTGTGAAAGACCAGGGGTTGGGGAGGCAGAGGGGAGGAACAAGGGTGTCCGCTGGGAACGGGATGGAGGATGAACTCCAGGACGCGCCGTTTTCGCAGGAAGTGGCGGAACCCGTCTTGCCGATGACGGGGAGGACAATAATTTAGGACAGGCTCCGGATTCTGATTTCTGTTCCGTTTCAGGGGTACCAGGTAGCATGGTGTTACCAACCGAGGTATCGCGGCTCTGTAGACTTGTTGTAGGCATGATTATCTCTGGACGCACATCTGTGCTGGAAGCGACGCCATGATCGTTGCCATCCAGAGGCTTCAGTATTGCGAGAGATGATTCCGTGTAGTTTGCATTACCCTCAGAAGTCGTGCGCAGTCGTTTCGAAGTGTCGGCTGAATGGCGTGTGGATGCCTCTGCAGGACGTTTATGGCTACTCGAAGTGGAAGGGGAGAGGATGGGACGTGAGGCAGGTGAAATAGGACGCTGGGACGAGGATGAGGACGCAAGAACTGAAGGTGACTGGGTATGGATTGAGCACACGTATAATAGAGCAGGCATATCAGACAACTTGCCCTATTCTGCGAAAGGCGTGAAGGCACAATTCGGGTCTCGTCATCGGACAGAATTTCAATTGTTTCGAAGTTCGCTTTATTGACTTCGGCCTTGGTCTGCCATGCTCAGTAAACGGGATGCACATTACGCACAGCTTGGCTTGAGAGTCACACCTTCCCTGGAGAATGTGAGGTTTGGGCAGAGACAATCTTCTCATCCTGAATCTCAATTGTCTTGGGTCTCATCTCCTGGCCACTTGAAGTCGCCGCTAGACCATTGGCCCCACTCTTCTTCTTACATCGTCTACACATCCATGCGTCAAGCCCGTTATCGACATCGTTCCTGTTCGTCGCGTAGATCCGTTGAATCAACTCTTCATCCGCGACCGCTGGCTGGTGACATCCTTGGACGTAAACGCGTCTGACGGGCGATATACACTGTTACTTTTCTGACTCACTGTGATGATAGTGCCGTCTACAGGAACAGCATGTTAGTAGAAATGCGCGAGGGCCATGACACGGCTCCTTGCACCGAGTGCAAAGACGCGAGTTGACCATGATCGTCGAAAGCGCGATGGAGTTGCCACATCTTGCGACTCGATCAGGTTCCAAAATAGGTTTGATCACACCAACCCAATGTGGCCACTGGCTGCCACCTCCTACGTCTATCGCAGTGGCGCTTACGACTCATCTTTCATCCTTATCGACAAAAACGCCTCTACTGATGTCCTTCTAACTTTGATATTGAATCGCTTCGCATGCTCCAAGGATACAGTTTTCCGCGGCGCCTTGAGGAAACCTCTTTGTCAAGAAAGGGTACTACCAGATAAAGAGATGCCGCGAGTTCGTGGCCGTCGCTCAGTAGCTATAGCGTCAGCGTAGCCGAGCTCCGACTCCTTGATCATTTTGAATGAACCGCTCGTCTCTGCCTCCTGTACAACATCGGCGGATGTTACAGCCCTCAGCTCCTCCACGATCTCACCAGGCGAATTCGTGCGAGACAACTCATACTCGTCGGGACCGACGTTCTCCACTTCGACCAGCAGTTCACCCTCGCGAGTGCCCTTGGTACACCGCATCTGCACTCGGCTCATTTCCATATCACTCAAGAGCAGTTCGGGTTCTGTCCCTAAGGAGGTGGAGAGCCTGCGAATGTTGAACATCAATCGGCTCATGGTAACCGAAAGCACTGCCAGCATTATTCTGTGGTCCGTTTGAATGCGGTAAGCCGTGTGCAGGAGGGACCAAGATACAGATACGCACTCGCTCTGTTTTGCGGGGAGGCTCACCTGTAGGACCCGATCCACAAACAGGCATACAAGAAAAAGGCAAGAAACGTACCCGTTGGTCACGTTGTAGGGCGCCAATCGTGTCAAACAGGCTTGTACCTTGAAAGAGGTGTCAGGCCGACAGAAAGGTAACAAATATCGCGGAACCATTCACCAAACGCCGCGGAAGCGAGCAACGTGCCCCTTTCAATGTATCAGCCTCGAAGAATGCTCGTAGGAAGTGCGCAGCATACTCACTCGCACAGTAATCGGTTCATGAGGTGCCTCCCCCCTCCAGGAAGCGGTCGCGGGAAGAACACCCGTGCGATGGTTAGCAGATAAAGGATAGTATGGATAACGAGGGGGGGGAGCCACAATTGACCGCTGAGGGGGCCGTTATTTGCCAGATACTGAATTACGACGGTCCAGTGCGTGACCTGGTAGCCGATGGTGAGAAAGACGAGCAAGAGTCGGACCGCTGTCGAGTGCGAGAAGAGGTACCATAGTCTCAGGGCGTGCATCACTGGAATAGGGTCGATTGTATGTATAGTCTATTGATGGATGGTGTCTCTGACCTTGAATGATAACCAGGCCTAAGGTGGTTAACGTCGTGACTAGGATCAATCTGGGAATAGTTAAGCAAGGTGGACTGCGCAGCATCGCGCGTATTTCCCTCACATCTACTGGGTTTGAACATGCGTACATGACGAACTAGATTTTGTGACTCACCCATCTTGTGTCATTGGAGGACCATGTACCTAATCCACCGTTGTCAGCACGGGATGGATGGCTGATACAAACTGCGAGCTCACTATAAACGCTGAGACTAAGGCCAGGAATCTCAGTTAATGCCCTGGTACTCTGCCACGAGACATACCTGCACGTTATGAGGTTGATATATCGATTCTAGTTTGGGAAGAGACGCTGAGCCCGTGGCCGATCCACCCGTGACACGATAGACGTACCCAAAAGAAGAGTAATCGCGAGAGCTTCGCAGGATTTGTACACCTCCAGAAGTAAGCCACCTGCAAAGAAAAGCTACCATGTAAACAACGGGCCCGACGAAGTCACGCATGACTTACCTCCAGATCCAATGTGATAAAGTACTCATAGATAACCATAGAAAACACACTGTAAACCAGATGACGAGACCTCCGGACCCCTACATACAGAAGAGGGTCATCTGGCGCTGTCGACGACATCGAGAGAAGGACAGCAGAGCAAGAGGGGATTCCGTAGCCCGGTGGAGACACGAACATTTAGCTAATAACAGCCGTGTCAAATGTCCATCTCGCAGCGGTCGCTTCCATCACCAGCGTGTGCTTGATCGGGCTCCTCCCAAGGCGCGAGATCATAACTGAATGGGGAGTACCACTGGGAGACTGTGACAGTTGTAATACTCACCATCTGAATGTGTCTCGTGCATCGATGCGGATTCCCAACATCAGCTCACGGCCGGGACATTCAGAGACGGGCTTGTGACTAGAGGAAACTGTTTTCTCATGGAGAAGATATCTATAGTGCGCATCGTCTCATCATCACCCCCAGTACGCTTCTGAGACAGTTCTCATCAGCTCAAGATGGGATGCGACTTTGGTGGCGTCGACCTACGGGAACTGTTGCTTGATAATGCTAACAATGAGCGGCCAACTATCATGACGATAGCTACGTGATGCGATGGACTGCAGGACCTGCGTACCTTCATATAATAGGCCAGGTTCAGCGTCGAGTCCAGGGGACGTATGCTACCAATCTATTCCCCATTGCTATCCTGTACTCGGCAAGTACTAAGTATACCTGGAGAAATTCCCATGGCAAGCCAGACTGTAGGAGCTCGCCATGTACGATATACGTTTCTCATTGATATTCCTTTCTTAACGTGTATGTACTTATATGGTTGTTTGATTCTCTTTCAAGTCCTTTACTTCTATTTCTAGTTAGTGTGTTATTACTTCGAGTATATACAGTGCTTTGCATAAAAGTCCGGAAACTGCGTTTCGCGCGTCTCTGTTTGTCCCAGCCAAACAATACCTTATAGGGTAACACCTGACCGAGGGCGCGACGGTTCCTCGAGTCAGCCTATGTCGCTACTGGAGGACGTCTAAGTTACTGGGAACGGACAGTACGCGGACAGTACTTGGACAGACCGCGGACAGTGTCCGGACAGGTGAGGGAAAATGCCAGATCTCGGTAAACGGACTGTACGCGGACAATCCGCGGACAGTCTTATTCCGTTTCAGCGGCTCCCACGGTCCCGACGCTACCCCCACGGTCCCGACGCTACCCCCACGGTCCCGACGCTACCCCCACGGTCCCGACGCTACCCCCACGGTCCCGACGCTACCCCCACGGTCCCAACGCTACCCACACGGTCCCGACGCTACCAATGCGCCCGAAGACTACCTTCTGCGCCGTCCGTAATGATCCCTGACTACTCCTATCATTAAAGCCGATATTGCAGCATATATTCTGACATATCACGGCAAAGTTTGTGCCAAAAACTGGTGTGTCAGTGCTGACCGCACTGACCAGCAGCGTAAGGATCAATGCATCAAGCCACTTCCATACAATTGTGGTACTTATGCCCTGTGTATCTGGTAGTCTAGTGGTTTGTGTGTCTTATGGTGATCTGAGCTGCCATGCTTTGTTTCGATTACCGGTGTTGCTTGGCCTATTATTTTTGCGCAGGCACCCCGGTGCTACAATGAGTAAGCCACTGAGCGCCTTACAGCCGCTGCTGGCTTCCCTTCTGAATCGGCAGCAGCACTGTGCAAATCGTGTGCCACTCACACAAGTACGTTCAGCATGTGCTCAGGCCTTGCCGCGCTTGTTACTCTGCTTTGGGCATCATCCTGAGTTGTATCACCGGCTTGAGGTCGAGAGCATTCAGCGCTTCATCCGCCTTGCCAAACTATGCCGTGCGCGATTCACTAGGACAAAAAGCAAATAGATATTCCTCCCGTTAGTCCTGCTCTGACCATGTCC
>NW_006920425.1:787691-801214 GCF_000344685.1 Gloeophyllum trabeum ATCC 11539 | reverse complement strand
CTAGAGGTATCCTCGACGCGTCCATGCTCGCTTAAAGTGCCTCATCACGCGGTACTGCAGGCCGACCACGTGCGGATTAGCTCCGGCCGTTTGCTGACTGATACGTTCCGTCCGGCCGTCGATTTACGTCCGCTGGCTCGGTCGCGTTGACGGAAACGAAGGGGCGTGATGACTGGGGAGTGGTAATACCAATGACTCACTGCGACGCGGGCCTCCGCCGTTCCCGGAGATAAATAGTTACGAAAGTATTCTTCCGGTTGACTTCGGAGCGTCTGGCTGCGGAGATAAATCATATTGTTGATCTGCGCCTGCCTTGAGGACGTTAGAAGGTCCGGAATTAAATCCAGAACCCTTCGCCGGTTACTTGTAGCGTAAGCAGTTCGACAGGTGGTGTCGAATAAGCTTTGGAGGGGATGTACGATGTGTCAATCTCGCAATTTCTGGGGTCAGAAGATCGTTGGGGCTTATCAGCGGGGCGGATGACATCAATCAATCAAAGAATACTTTGGCGGCATCATCATGTGGTTCCCGGCAAGGGGAAACCTTGGAATCGGCATGGCAAGCCGATATCACATGAACCCGGAACTTAACCGTGCCGGTATGCCGTTCGCACAGTATCGCTGACGCGTACAAGGTTTTATTTAGAACAACCAATCCCTTTCGAAGAATTACAGAGGTAAAGTTTCTCCGTAATTTGAAATGTCCCAGAAAGGTAGGGCCATTGTTCCTCGGCTGTTCGGCAGCCGACGGCATCGGCTCGGAGCTACGGGAAGTACTTCCGCTTAGTCGTGCACACTGACTTAGCGGCCCGTCAAATTTCAAAATACTACGCAGACCTGAAGAGCATAAAATGCGAAACGGGTAGAGGCTTAGTTCCCCAGAGAACTAGCCCGTTGTCTGCTAGTTTCGCTAACTCTAGTCACTCTCCGACTCGCTGCGCTCGTCGTCGAGTGCCTCCCTAACCCTAACCCCTAAATTTGGGAATCCGTGCAGTTTGCCACAGCCTGAGAAACAGAGCAGTGTCACCTCGCTGATTCCCACAGTCGCTCCAACGCTCCTACCGACTGGGGTTCCCCGCCGGCAATGCTGGTATCGCAACTTGGGTCACTGAACATTCGGGACGGCGATATCGAGATGTTTTTGGCCGTTGCGTCTTCTTCCACGGGTCACGTCAATGCTTCGGCTACTACGAACGGCGATACTGGCGCACCTGCGAATGCTACGCCGCCTGTCCCTTCCGACAACAATTCGCAGCCTCAGCGCAACGAGGGGCACTTTTTCTCTTCAGCTCCCGCTGGTCAAACTGGAGCGGATCAAAACTAACTTCTCTTTGTTAGCTTTGTGTAAGTATTCTTCGGAATACTTAGGAGGGCGGATGTGAGGATTCGGCCTAACCGTTCTTCCTTTGTCGCAGGTTTCGACAGCCACACTATTACCTAAGACTTTCTCATAGCGTAGGTATATAAGTAGCTCCTTCTACTCGATGTACCTGGGTTGTTCTCTTGCTCTTCGCAATAGATCTTGGTTTGGTGATTGCGCTGTGCGACTCTCTTCGAACCTCGTCTAAGAACGACTCTAGTAAGGCGCTTAAGTAAGCTGGGTACCTTACAGCGACCCTCGGGTTGAATACCGCGGTGGCACCCGCCACCCGCGCCCTACCTTAGGCGAGATGGTTCCTAAGTGTCTGTTACCCATGTTCTGGGTTAGGGCCCCCTCTCGATTATGTGGTACTGTACAAGCTAGTAACTGCACCGTGAACCGGGAACATTCCAGCCAG
Organism: Gloeophyllum trabeum ATCC 11539; assembly: GCF_000344685.1. NCBI lineage: Eukaryota > Fungi > Basidiomycota > Agaricomycetes > Gloeophyllales > Gloeophyllaceae > Gloeophyllum > Gloeophyllum trabeum. The sequence goes on along the minus strand of NW_006920425.1, from coordinate 799,437 downwards.
AGTAGTCCACGTATCAATCTTAATCAAACTCAATGATCACCTTCAACACCTTGTTCTTCGCCGCAGCATCAAAAGCTGAGTAAGCTTCCACAATATCTGCGAATTTGTAGGTATGAGTGACAAGCGGTCTTGCGTCAATTTTGCCGGCCTCAACCAGCTTGACAAGCATTGGGATTGTGACAGTGTCAACAAGGCGGGTCGTGAGAGCTGGAGAAATCAATGCTGTTCATAGTGATCACGAGCAACATTTATTGTGTGCGGACGTACTGATGTTCTTGTTCCACAGCCGTCCCATGTCCAAGGCGACAGTGGAGCCATGGATACCTATATTTGCGATTGTACCGCCGACGCCGATGATCTGCTGGCACATATCAAACGCAGCTGGTAACCCGACAGCCTCAACGGCGGTGTCCACCCCAGCGCCATCCGTAAGTTCCATCACCGCCTTCGTAGTATCCGGCCCCGACACTAGAACGTGCGTGGCACCCATCTGAGTCGCTAGTCGCAACCGATTTTCATCAGTGTCAATTACGATGATCTTCATCGGCGAATAGAGGTGCGCAGTCAGCACCACCCCCAAGCCGACTGGACCAGCTCCGACGATTGCCACCGTCGAACCAGGTTTCACTCTTCCGCTCAGCACGCCGCACTCGAGCGCGGTGGGTAGAACGTCTGCAATCATCACTGACCCGACATCGTCCACCTTATCCGACACCTTATTCAAACCAGTGTCGGCGTACGGAACGCGCACGTATTCTCCGTGGGTACCATCCAGGCTGTTCCCTATCACCCAGCCGCCGGTTGTACAATGACCGTAGGTCCCGCGTTTACAGAACGCGCACGTTCCACACGGGATAATGCCGGTGACGATCACCTTGTCGCCTGGCTTGAACGTCTTCACGGCAGGGCCGACTTGAGTGATAATACCGACGCCTTCATGACCAAGGATACGGCCGGGTGGAACGGTCGTTATTTGGCCGTGAATGATATGCAGATCGGTGCCTACCTCAACATGAACGTGAGCATGTTACGAGTACGGCGGAGGTACGTACCGCAGATCGTCGTTTTTGTCATTTTTACGATTGCATCAGTTGGGAAGACGATCTCTGGTATCGGACGTTCTACGACCGCATATTCGCCCTTGCCGCAGACAGCTAATCCCTTCATAGTCGCCATTTCGTAGGACGCGATGAGTCTCACCGTTGCCCGTTTGGTTGAGAGATGGTTGAGGAGACGATGCGCGTGCGATATAGCATGAGCAGCTATCGAGTTCGCATGACTGAAATAACCGCGAAGATAAAGAGCTAAAAGTATCGTCAGATAATGTCACCTGGGCACGGCTGTACGGGACGGTGCAGCGCAAGGTCCACTGATAAATGGATTGCTTCCAATCAGTAACACATGCAGGTGCGTATCGGCCGCGAAACTCACCTACGGCGTCGCTCTGCCCTATTGCGCGTGGTTGATGGAGTCCCGCACGCCCGGTTCAGGGGATTCATAGGGATTCATACTTGTCGCTTGATATCGGGTCCCGGAGGATCGCACTGCAGCATATACATTGACCATTTACCGGCTATTTACATTTCCTTTGCAATGTACAATAACTTTCTTAGCAGACTTCGACACCAAAGGGATCAATCTGTACAAAGAGACAGCTAGTTAACCTAGAACCGTGAGCGTAGCGTAAACCTCGAGAGCAAAGAAGCACGGGAACCCGCATTAGAACGTAACGTATAGCATACTTGTAACCGAATGAAAAGGCATGGTCATGAACGTCATAATCAGATATCGTACCGAATGCAGCATCTTCCCTTCTACCTTGGTCTTCTAACGTACATCTCACGCCTTTCCGCTCGCTGTCATGAGGGCCTCGAGCCGCTCCTCGAGTCCTTTGCCGAGACCTTCGCGTTCCCACTCGCCGCCGTCATCCTCGAGAAGGATCGGATCCAGAGGACCTTCCTTCATTTGGGCCAAGCCGGCGGCAACACCGTGGTGGATGGAAGACGCCGCCGAATGCGCCTGGGACTGCGTCTGCGTAAAGCCGCTCACGGTGGGGATATGCGGCGGAGGATCGTTGACCATCGCGGACGAGGTAAGGGAAGAGAGCGGGAGAGTCGAAGCAGGCGTAGACGAGAGGAGGTCCGAGTAGGACATGAACGACAGGCGCTTGGCGGCGTTGCTCTTCGGCGAGGGCGGATGCGAGATACCGGTGCTGTTGGTGGCGGACAAGGCTGCGGCTGAGGGCGAGGTCGCCGACGCGAGGGTGTTGTGAGTCTCGGCAGGAGAGACTGCGCTCGATGTGGGGGTGTGCAAGGTATCGGACGGGTGCTCAACGGTAGTGGTAGTCGGCGACGAGCCGGCGGACGAGAGTGACGCAACGGAAAAGTACGCCGACGTCGGTGTCGACAGCGGCTGCGGGCCATCCGACGGGGTGTGGACTTCGGATCGCTGCTGCGGCTGGGTCTGCACACTAGGACGGATAGGCGAAGAGGGGCCATTCACGGAGCTTGTCCCGTATAACGGACGCGCATGACTGGGTGGGGGAGAGGGCAGGCTGAGGAGGAGACTCGTCCGGTTCGCAGATGCGCCAGGGCTCGGGCTACGGCTCCGCCCACTCTCGATGGGAGATGTGAAGCCGCTCGCATACCCGCTGACAATTTCGGGTGCGGGCGCGACGACTGCGACGAAGTCTTCATCTTCGGGGGACGTGGATGTCAGAACGGCAGCAGCGCTGTCGAGGACCGATGGCACGCTCTGTTCGATCGCTTCTGTGCCCTTCGAGCGCGGGATTAGATGAGGATTCTGGGGGTGGGATGGAGGTGACGGGGTGAGAGGTTCGATGTCGCGCTCGAATATCGCGGACGATGAGGAGTGGCTACAAAACAGAATAACGATTAGCAGTAGAACCAATGGGCATATCCGTGAGATAGAAACGGAGGGTGGGCCTGTCGAAACGCCGTCTCGAGCCTTGCTAGTATGATCCGGTGGCGATATACAAGCCCCGCTGCAGTGATAAGCTCCTGCCCTACGCCCTGCCACCCGTTTCAATAGACGCAGAGCCCTTCCAGAAATAACACGCCCCCAGCGCCTGGCATTCCCTCGATCACCACGGATGAGCTACGCCAGGCCCAACGGGTTCGATCCAGGCTTGCCCGCCGTAACATCTCTTCCCACCGCAGCGCACGGAGAACCGACGATAAGAGAAACACTTACACGGATGTTGGTGATGAAGGAATTGAGGCCGGAGACCTAGATCCGAGCCGGGGCGCTGTCTGCAACAGCTGCGACTGCCGCGCCGAGAGACGGTGCTCTCGATTCGAGTCGCGGGGCGTCGCAATATTCGTGTTCGAAGTTATCCGCCTGAGCTCTGACGGCGGCGAGCTCTGCCTCGAGATCGAGGGCGAAACGGAGAGGGTCGATTCTGCCAGCAGCCGTCAGCAGCCGTTGGGAAAGCACGCCTCGATAAATGACTCACGTTGTTGCTGCTCGGTAGTCGTCGAAGACATTGAAGGCCTGACGAAGATTAGAGAATAGTATACAAGTAGAGATGGTAGCAGATGAGAGCGTTTGCGGTGGCCTCGACGGTCGTTGTAGTGTCTTGTAGTGATTTCGGAGTTGAAGCGCTTTCCCATAACCGCGATCTAATGGCAGCTATCACGTGGCTGAAATCATTCTGTCATTGCCCCACCGCTCGAGTCTTTTCCGTCCCCTTTGCATCCGCCCTCCTCGGCAGCTCGCTCGTCGGCCGTCCCGTTGTCGGCAGTCCTTTCGGCGCCGTTGAACCCGACGCATCTAGCATCGGGTTTCATATGCAAGAAATATTTGTATTTTCTACCAGACCGCCCGGTCTCCTCTCGAAACGGCCCCAACTTTCGTGGGTTCTTGTGTGGGTCTGAACTCTGATTTTATTAGATATCGGAGTATGGCACCCACCGCATTGCTCTCGTACGTCGCTCCCTGACATCATTTTCATTGTTGATAAATGTTTTGGACTGTGGGACTATTAGGTATCCTGCGGCGCAGAAATTTGAGAGCCTGAACCCGATCCGCCGTAGTAGGATGAGCCTCCAGGTCGTAGACACGCCAGAAAATGCGACCGATCTCCCCTCTGATACAGTGATGCTCTGCCGCAGTCTCGACGCAATTGCAGCACTCCGATGCAAGCCAACCGGGTTAAAGATTTGCCTATGGTATGTCGAATAATCGAAACTTCGTCCACGGTAACTCCATTTGTCATCCTTGCAACTATAGGTTCAGCCCTCACTCCAAGGCTACCGGAAGGAGGTTGTTTGTGCCGGGACTCGTGCGCTGAGCTCGTGCTGTAAGGCGCACTGCTCAGCAGTTCCATCAGATGATACCCGTAGCGAACAGCAATCTCCCTGCCCGACGCACCACTACGAATATACTCTTAGGTGATACGTCAGGCGCGATTCAACGCATTTTCCTCTCAAGATCTTATGCCGCAGCTCGTAGAATCCGCTCGTTGCGGACGTTCGCAGTGCCCGCATGACCGCTGTGGTTGCTGAGGATATGGTGGTGCTCACATTGAGACGATGTCTGTCGAGACATTGGCGTTTCGATGTGAGCGATACCGTATCCATAAGTCACAGCTGTTTAAGAGGACGGTCGCGATTCAGGTCGTCGATGCCTGAGACTCCAGGCACAGCTCAAGGCGGTAGGTTAGGTAGGGTATTTCTACGGAAACTTACTTGCGTAAGTGATGGTTGACCGCTGTGCTTTTCGACTATCCAGTACTATTACTATTTCGCCACTGCCGTACTTGCTTGACATATGCTACAAGCGCTAGCTCAGCCTTACAACCCTCCCTGAATTTCCGACCCTCTTATAACCCTCCAGTGGCGCTCGCAGTTCTACACGCTCACGATTGTAGCGGATCCGTGAGGCTCCCGATATCCAGCCTGTTCTTTAATAGGTCACCTTCCTCGATCTCCTTCCGCCTCTTCGCCAGCTCGTCCAAGTCCCACGTACAGCTCACGAATCTGCCGCTAAGGTAGTCCTCGGATCCGCTCGTCAGACGCACTATCGAATGACTCGCGACCTCCACCTTGTCCTGGAGGAGCTCCACAATTGAAGGTTCGTTCAGAGCTAGCTCGGTGCTGTATAGTTATGCATTACTGTGAGCTTCTGCATTTCCGGGAAGCCAGGTCTTAGTAGGACATACACGATACCGCCCGGGTGGACCGAGAACACCTTCACGCCGTCTGAGCCGTACTCTGCGATAGTGGACAATCAGCTGGGACGTTGACGAATGCCGCTGGACTGGGAAGGCTTACCAACTTGGATGAATTCTACGAAGCGGTTTATCGCGTGCTTCGAAGTCTGGTACCCGCTCGCACCCAACATTCGGGCTTGAGCTCCGAATGACGAGAGTAGGACCGCGTAGCCTTTGGCGGCGACCAAGTGCTTGATTGTGTGGTGAACCACGTTGAATGTACCACCTGAAGTTGCCGTGAACTGTAAGATCCATCCGTTCGTCCCTTTTGCAAATGTCACTTACGGATGTTGATAGTCTGGTTGCCCAGTCGGCAGCTTCGTCAGGAGAGACAGCCACGAGATCAAAGACTCACCATGGTCTTCCACCACTCGTCCGGGTTCGCCTCTCCTATCTTTTTCCACTTCTCCATATAACCGGCGTTCGAGATCACGATATCGATCCTCCCGAATTTCTCAATGCATTTCTTGACGCTCTCGCCTACCGCCTTCTCGTCCGTGATATCCAAGCCGTACGGCTCAACGGCAACCGAAGTAGAGATCTTGCGCGCGGACTCGGCGACGGACGCTAGTACGTTCGCCGACCTAGCGGTAATGAACAGTCCACTCGCGCCTGCTTTTGCGTAGGCATAAACCGTCGACTCCCCGACGCCCCGGCTGGCCTATACCGAAGTACGACGCGATGTCAGCTAGAACTGATGCGTAACGGCGCGCACGTACCCCCGTGATGTAGACTACTTTCCCCTTCGCGGCATCCTTCAGGCGCGTGTCCAGGTCGATCCCTGGATATACGTCCTTGTACACCGTGATGGCGGGGAATTCTGGATGTGGAGCCATGTTGTACTATCTCAGCTGGACGAGCCATGCTAGGTGTATTATATAGTCCTTCTCTTACTGCTTTAGCAGTATTTTGGCTTTGGGGGTCATAATAGCCACCAATCGTGCTTTGATAAATTATGTGGTTCTTGGTAAGCAGGCAGGCTGAGGCAACGATTGCGTGTTGCGATGCCGCTTTCGTCGGATTGGCTGACCAGCCGTTCGTCTCTCAGGATCAGGTTTTCGTTGGTGTGCGCGGTTCCTGATGACTACCAGAGTCCGTAAGGTGTGTCTCGATAGGTCTGACTGGACATTGATGTGCTATGTCTCTGTCGTTCCGTGGCATTCTTGTAGCAGTACCTGTGGATGGACCGCACATGATGCATGATGGTTTGAGTTAACAATGGAACCCTCGTTACTGTGACTGTTTCCCATCGATGATGCTTGCCTGACGTGCGCCACAAGCATTCGCCAGCTCGTCTTCTCTAACTTGAAAGGTCTTGAACGTTCTCGGACGCGTCCGCTGGCCTAGACTTGATGGATTGTGGACCATGTTATGACACTGCAGTCGACATGATCGTATACGGTCACGATAGAGCAAATCGGCGAGGCTTCCGATATCTATCCTGTTCTTCAATAGGTCGTCCTGCTCTATCTCCTTCCTCTTCGCCAACTTGTCCAGGTCCCAAGTACACATCACCTATCTACCGCTGAGATGGTCCTCCTACCCACACGTCAATCTCACTATCGCGTGGCTGCCGATCTCCATCTTGTCCTTGAGGAATTGCACAACGGATGGATTACCCTTCGCTAGCACGGTACTGCATCACCGCAAGGTTGTGGAGGTTAACAACGTAGGCTGATATAAATCAATCCCGTCGGGACTTACACGATAGCTCCTGGGTGGACCGCGAATACTTTGGCACCTTCGGAGCCGTACTCTGGCGGTAGACGGTCAGCAGGAAGTTGATGTACCCCTTCATCAGGAAGACTCGCCGACTTGGATAAACTCTGCAAAGCGGTTTATCGCATGTTTCGACGTTTGGGATCCACTGGCTACCACACGCCTGAGTTGCGCGCCGAAAGATGACAACAGGACAGCAGATCCTTTACTGACCACCAAGTGATCAATGCGAATGACGTTGGACGTACCGCCTAGGATTTCCGTGAACAGTCAGAATCGCGTCCGTTCACTACCGGAAGGACACGTACGGATGTTAACAGTCTGAACTCGCCGTTCGATATGTTGGTCAAAAAGTGACTGGGAGATTGGAGTGTTCAGCCAAGTCTTCCACCATTCGTCCGGGTCTACCGCCCCGATCTTCTTCCACTTCTCCACAAACCCAGCATTCGCGATCAAGATATCGATTCTCCCGAACTTCTCGATACACTTCTTCACGCTGTCGCCCACCGCTTTCTCATCTGTCACGTCATACAGCTCGGCGACTACAAAACTGCAAAGCTTGCGGGCGGACTCTGCCACGGATAGCAGAGCATCCGCGTACCGGGCGGTGATGGATAACTCGCTCGCGCGTACGCGTCCAATGCCGACTGCCCAACACCGCGGCTGGCCTACATGGAAGCAGGGTGCAGTGAACCTGAACAAATGCGAGGACAGGTGCCCACGTACTCCGGTGATGTAAACTAATTTACCCCTTTCAGACGGGTACTCAGGTCGAATCCTGGGTATACGTCCTGGTGCATCGTGAGAGCCGGTAATTCGGGGTGAGTTGCCATATTGTGATATGCAACCTGGCATTGTGCTATACAGATTAGTAGAACCTCTACCGTACGGGTCCTGCCCCATCATAATTACTCCGTATTGCCAACAGTAGTCGTTTCGTTGAGGCGGATGATTCAGCTGCTGACGAGCAACTCATCCACCGACAACTGCGCAGTGTAATGCTGCACCCTTCGGGCTGGGCGGCACGCCTATTCTCCGACGACGAATGTCGCCGTCGGTGCGTGAAGTCGACTGTGTTACAGATTCGAAGCAAGTGCTGTTAACTCGAGACGCTGTAATGACTGTCAATGCAGAGATACTAATCTCCGTTAGTGCCACTGTCAGCGTCACCTGCTCAATCGCGCATGGCAGCTCGTGGGCGAGCTTCGGACCGCACAATACGCTCCCGGTTCTCGTCGCACGGACGGATATCTCTGAGGTTCAGTCCTGCTCGCCGATCGACGAGAGAACGACCTGAATCATCTCGGGAAGGAATGCCGACTCACCTCCATCTGCGAAGGTATTTGATTCGCCGTCTATAATATTAATTGGGAATAAGCAGCAGCATAAAACGAGGCGATAGACATAGCGTGCATAGTCAGGATACATCCCTGTCGCCATACATAGATAATCTAAGCTTTCGAAACAGCGAGTGCCGGGGAGCAGGATGTCAGGAGAATGTGGTCTCTGGAAGAATGCGCGACTCACTGGACGGGCTATTCGAGTGACTTCAGTCGTAGGATACATGCTATTCCCTCATAACCTTCCACATGAAGCCGCTCTCTTCCGGACAGTCCTAACCAACGAGCTCTACATCTGTGCTACAGTCAACCCTAACCTGAACCTCCAGACGCGGGCCAGTGAGCATCGGCCGCCAGAGCTCGTCCCGCAAGGCCGCCCCGATATTCCAACCAGACATATCAAAGACCGTTCTTTCGCGTATGACCCCCTGTTCGTCCAGTACTGCCTTGGTCTCTATGCAGCACAAGTCCGTCCCTAGAATAATTGTCTTAAGCCCACGCGGGAGGCAAGTCAGGTGGAGGTTAAGCCAGAAGGGCACGTTCAGGCGCAGTGTCTTGAGGTTCGGGAAATACTCGAGTTCCCATCTGGCAGGTACGTCGAATAATTCAAGGTATAGGATTTTGGGAAACGTGTTGGAGGGTCCAGAAGAGTATGGCGCGCTCTCTCTGAAGTATGCACGGGAGCCGAAGGAGGGTGGCCAGAGGCTCAGGGATGACAAGGTGCTGTAGTACGATAGGATTGTGGCCGGGTCGGCAGCGCCGACGACGATTTCCAAGTTTAAATGGCGGCAAGTGGGAATCAGAGCTGCGACCGCAGCGGGACGTAGCGATTCCGGTTGAGCGTCGGCATCGCAGAAGGGTTGATCAAACACAAGAGTGAGGGTGCACAGGTTGAACAGGGTGCGTCTGTACGTTTCCCCGTCGCCCTTGTGTCGCGAAATGTGGTCTTCTATATGGCGGCGATAGACAGCAAAATCGCGGCAATTTTCGATGTATATATTTCGGAGGTGGACGTGGTGCGTTACGCTGAACCAAAGGCGGCTGACGCCGGCCAGAGAGGCGTATAGCTCCCATCGCCCTGGATATTCGCTGAAGCCCGACCGCCAGGGTTTGGACCAAGCGTATGAGACGATAATCTCGAGTACCTCGCGGGGAAGGTGCACTGCCAGTGGACGCCCAGGAGGATTAGGCTCACCGGCCAGCGCTTGTGCCTTCGGATAGGGTTCTAATGTGGGCATCGGTGATCCTTATCACAGAAATAAGATTCCAGTGAGACGCAGTAAATTTCAGGGAGTAGTGGTGAGTCTCACCGTGATACTGTGGCAAGAATATTTCTTACGGGCTCCGGTCCGGTATCTCCGCAACGGCCAACGATCCGTACTGGAACGCACAACGATGTACAGAGTCTACTGGCAGAATCAAACATCATACTAGCTAGGCTGGAGATATCCCTATGCAGTCCTCTGAAGAATTCTATCGGAATCATTCCAGGAGGCTCCTGCCAATGCCTTGGTATCCGATGGTTTGGGAATTTCCTCCATTTCTATGGGATTCTGTCACTCGGGATCTAGGACGTGCACGTAAGGGAGATCCCGAAAACCTTCCTTCTCCAACGCCTCTCTGAGGCGGGTAACTCGGTCACTTCTATAGTCAAACATCTTATAAACGTCCTCATCTCCGTACTCTGGTTTCCTTTCCGGCGCCGTCACTTTCCGCCATTGGACCGACACGAGATTACGTGGGCTTGCCATAGTTCTTGAACTTGTACGAGAGACCGAAGACGCGCACTTTGTCTGGGATGCCCAGGAAAGTTACCACGGCATCGAGCTCCACGAGCACGTATGCTTTCTCTGATTCCGGCTCGAAATCGTATCGGCGGACCCATTCATGAGCTTGTTCCTGCTCTATGATGAATCCAGCTGCAAAAATGGAGGGGATATACATGGCTATAGTACCTGGTCAGCCACGTACCAGCGTACGTATATCGCTCACTTACTATGGAGTTTGGCAGATTTACTGGAAGGATGGTGGTGTTGGGAAAAATGTTGGACGTAGGTTCGACTTTTATACAGGTCGGCTCGTAGTCAATGTGACGTGAGCTTCCTTGGGACCCACAACTTGGCCTAGACTCGGACAGTAAGAAATTCAACATTGTTAGACCCTTGTTCTCCATACAGCGCTACTTCTCGCGGAACACCACTACAAACTAGCAAACACCAAGATACGTGTTGTGTAAGGTCTTGAAATATGTATCGGGCTTTATACTCTGGTAGCTGTTGTATCAGTGTCGAGGAGCGAACATCATCCGAGCCCGTCCCAGCCGTGCAGAGCCGCCATAACTCTGGGACTACTTAGAGGCGTCTTAACGATATAGACGACAGCTAACACATCCGAATCAGTCCCAGGTAAGATGTGTGCCGCCTTTCCTTGCTTTTATCCCGGAGCTCACAACGGACCTTCACAGATAGAAAGTAAACTCAGAATGCCGTGCTCATCAGCTTCACCCCACTAGTGAAAGAAAGGGTCAATGCAAAGAGCGATCCTCACAATGAAAGTTCATGATACGGGATCATACATAGCTTGATGGCGACGATGCCACGTCTCTGGACTCATACTCTCGAAGAGTCCAGTCCAGGACGGTCCCAGGCCTCGAGGCAGACATGCCCATTCCGAATTTTGTGGTATCGAGAGTAATCAGGGCCGACTTTGAAGCGCCTGTCATGCTCGGTGAAGTGAAGAGAGCGGATGACGAACGCGAGTGGGAACAGGTCAAGAGTCAGTTTCATCGCCAAATGTCGCGTTTTGCCAGCAAAACCGAGCGGCGTCCCCTGTACGGCTCGATCATCAATGCGACCAAGGTATATTGCTATATTATGACCGGTGTCGCAACCACTCGAGACGTCGAGCGAATCTCTAACTCAGGCCCGCACGGGGCTGACCTTGTCTCGAAGGAGTGGCGCAGGTGGCTCGATCGCGTGCATAACGAGGGATTGACGATTGCCACTGAGTGGGAGTAGGGTTCACGAGGAAGATATGGGTGGTCCATGCACAAACGTTTGTACAGAGCATATTAAGAATGCCTAGATGAACACAGCCAAGCGCTCATCGATATTCCTAAACGGTTGAACGGGAGAACCTACTACTAAATCACTGGAAGGAATATCTCGCACTGAACAGAGGAGCCAAGAGACCTCTGCGGTCTCCATTTAGTCCGCAAAGAACGAGGGACCGGACTCGGGCGCTTAGAATTCCCCACAGGGCAGCGCGTGCATACGGCAAGCTGGAAAGTTGGAAGGCGGCACTTGAAAAGGCTAGCATTGGAGACTGGACGTGAAGCCAGGGAAAAAGGAAGCGGCCATATAGAGTCGAGATACCGTGCCTCTCTGCGAGCGCTCGCAGCGAATCCTGGACTTACTGACATGTACACGCCCGGGAATACCTGGTGACATAGACG
>NW_006920425.1:759165-769425 GCF_000344685.1 Gloeophyllum trabeum ATCC 11539 | reverse complement strand
GTCATTGCTTTCCGGGCAAAGATTACTTCATTGTCAAGCCACAAGCAAGGCTGCGGCTGAGAGCCTCTGCCGACCACGAGAGCGACAACTCGGATGATGCCCGGTCTCAGGATTCATACGGTGATGAAGTGGAATCCAGGGCCGTCAAAGGCCCTGAGCCCGACATAGTGATTCCGGATTGGGTGGTGTCGAGAGTAGTCAATGCCCTCCATGAGGAACCCCTCGCCATTGTGGAAGCAAAGGTAACGGATGACGAAGGCCTGTGGCAGCGGACGAAAGCTCAATTTCAGCTCCAAATGGGGCGCTTGGCCAGCAAGACCCAACGGCGCCCCATCTTTGGCGCCATTGTCAGTGGGACGACGGCATACTGCTATATCATGACCGGTTCCATGACTCGTCACAACACCGAGCGACTCTCAAGCTCAGGCTTACACGGAGCTGCCCTTGCCTCGGACGAGTGGCGCAGGTGGCTCGATCGCGTGCGTGGCAAGGGTTTGGGGATTGATACGGAGTGGGAGTAGAGTTCAGGAGGAAGATGTGGGTGGTCTATGAATAAACATTTGTACAGAGAATATGGAGAATGCCTAGATGAATAACAGCCAAGCGCTCATTGATGTTCCTAGATGATTGAATGGCAGCACCTACTACTACACCACTGGCAGTCATATATTGTACTGAACAGAGGAGGCAGGAGACCTCTGCGGTCTCCATCAGTCCGAAAAGAACGAGGGCCCCGACTCGGTTGCTTAGAATACCCCACTGGGCAGCGCGTGCATACGGCAAGCTGGAAAGCTGGAAGGCGGCACTTGAAAAGGCTAGCCTTGGAGACTGGACGTGAAGCCAGGGAAGAACGAAGTGGCCATATAGACTCGAGATACCGTGCCTCTCTGCGAGCGCTCGCAGCGAATCCTGGACTTACTGACATGTACACGCCCGTGAATACCTGGTGACATAGACGCTGATAAGTATGTAGTCCATCCGTAACACGCAGATGCAAAGTTGCAAACTCTTGCACATTTGGAGTGGACGTGTAAAGCTGCGTGGCGCCTGGTTTGTGCAGCTATGCGCAATGCTGTCATCCGATATACTGCAACAAGTGAGTATGAACTGCAGTAGAGTGGGACACACGGATATCGCACTTCCGAATGACGTACCGTTCTCTCGACTCCAAGACCTGCTCGTAAACTTCTCATGCGAGTTCAATTTTGAAGGAAAAACTCACGACCAGAGCAAAGAGTCGATGGTGCAAGGCCTAGGGGGGGGGGGGGTCAGGCGTGCGCCCTGCAGCTGGTCAGTTCGAACATCTTGTGCGCGTTCGTCGTATGCCGCCACATAATACACCATACCTTGCATATACAGGGCTCAAGCGCTCAAGACTTGCCTCGGTTAATACCCCACGGATCCGAGTGGGAATGGCGTCGAACTTGCCTTTCGGCACCTACGAAAGCAAGTATGTATCACTTGACACTCTGAGAGAGCACCCCAGATTGCGAGCGTCTTAGGCCGGCGAGAACCGGCCCGACAAGCGTACAGGCCATCCAACTCGATATAACAAAGTCATCACTTCATCTCGAGCTCTAGCTCGTCAGGACCAAGTACATCAATCTCATGTATACATCAATATCTATGCTACATCTCGAACCGTCAGTACAGCACCGCCAGCAGCGTCCGCGCGCTCACACCCGCGCCGTATTATTCCTTCGTAACAGCCTCCTCCCCTTCCTCTTCTCCGCCTCCCGATCCTGCCCCTGCTGCTCTCCATTCACAGGCGCCTTATCCTTCTCCTTTTCCTTTTCAGCGACACCACCCGGCGCGCGCGCCTCCGTCCTCTCCCTCCCTCCCCAATTCACGGTAAACAACCGCTGGTAGAACGGCTTCCTCGCATGGCCAGCGTCTGCCTGAGCCGTCGGTGGCGGAGCTGGAGCCGCGCGCGAACGACTCGCATTCGTGGACGACGCGCTCCTCTGAAAAAACCGCCTCCTCGACGTCGGCGACGGGGCGCTGCTCGTCGTGGTCGTCTTATCATCATACGGAACATGCTATCTCACCCACACCCACATTTCCATGTCCACACATCAGCATTTCTACCTCGACGCCAGCAAAGGAAAAACGCGGAACGACTCACGATGACCCTTACCCGCTGCCTCGGACTCGCGAGGACGTAATACGTGCTCGCGGAGCTCGCACTGCTCGCTCGACTCCGCATACTGGGTGTATCGACGAGGCTCCACGGCTCGCTCGGGCTGCGCTGCCCTTGTCCCTGTGCGCTTCCGGATGCCGATGGAGGGCTTGGGATTGGGTGGGCAGCGGTGCCTGGGCGCGCGTGGGAGGTGTGGACGTGCCCGGGTGGCGGGTGGTGATGTCCAGGCGGCACGACGGCTGCTTGACGCTCAGGCGAGATAACCGCAGCATGCGCAGGCGGGTACGCCCTCGACAACGACTGCGACCTCGGCCGCGCGCCAAAGTCGCGCACGACGACGCCGCGGGGTCCTGGCGCGGAGGAGCGCGGGACGGTGTGGTAGGGCGCCGCACGCGGTTGGGTGGGGGCGGGAGGGTTTGCTTCGCGTTGAGAGCTGGCGTGGGCGTGGGCGTGGGCGGAAGCGTGGGTGTGAGCGTATACAACGTCCTCCTGCTCGGCCGCGCGCGGGTGCGCCTCCCTCTGCCGATACCCCTTCGACCCCCTCTCCCCCTCCTCGCCCACCCCCACCTCCCTCTGCCCAGACCCACGACGAGAGCCGTTATACTCCGCGGCGGGTATAATCTTGGGCGGGGCGTAGCGCGGGACGTGCGTCGGGGCGGGGGCGTAGACGATCGCGGGGCGGTGCGCGCCGGGGGTGTGGGCGTGGTCGGCGTGCGCGGAGGGGAGGGACGGCACGCGGTGGTGTGGTTCGGTTGTTGATTCGTGCGTGACCCGCGAGTGGAGCGATCGGTCGGCGGCTCCGTGCTGCGAGGATCGTTGGGCCGATCGCTGCGATGTGCGCGAGTGCGCGACGACGACGGGCGGGTTCCGCTCTGGCGTAGATCCAAATACGAATCGGATGGATCAGTAACGCGTATCCCCGGCAGCCCCATACTACGCACCTGAGCGGTGCGACGAGCGCCCGGCCTCGGAGCCCCCACTGCCGTTCGACTGGCGCGAATGGCGCGAGCCCGCGTCTGCATCAATCGGCGCGCCCTTTGAATGCTGGCTGGCGACGGCGCTGGGGAGGTGGATGGCTGATTGCTGGGACCTGGTCAGCGGTGGCGGGTTAGGCTGGGAGGAGTCGCTGCGGGCGGAGGGGTTGTGAGAGAGTGCGATTTGAGAGTGGTTGGAGGGTGGCATGTGGGAGTGGCGGGAAGGCGCGGCTTGCGAGTGGTTGGACGGCGAATGCTGGGACGGTGCACGCTGCGAGTGCTGGGATGGCGCGATCTGAGAATGGCGAGATGGCTGGAATTGCTCCACCTGTGCCGACGGGGCTCGCGACGAGCGCGAGGAGTGTCTCGAGTGCTGCGAGCCGTCACGCATAGATCTAGCAGCGCCCTCGTTTGGTAGAGTAGCCCCCGCCTCGCCCTCGGGATGCGACCAGAACGGCGGGTTCGACGGCGATCGCGAATGCCGCGAGATATCGCGCGTAGACGAGTGCTCGGACGGCGGGATATGGCCGCGCGTGATGGGCGCGTCGAGGATGTCGCAGTGGAAGGTAGACGAGCGCGAGGAGGAGCGGGACGCGGGCTCAGCGCGAGACCGCACGCTGCGCTCACTGGGCGCCTGGCTATGGCGCGAGCGCCCCGACGTGTACTCGAGCGACCCCGAGCGGCCATCTCGCACCGTCCGCTCGGACGCGACTCTCGACGGATGGTGGGACATGGCTGCGGGCGTCGGATGATGAGATACGGGTGCCAGCGTCTCGCTGTACTTTTCGATGGGCACGTCTGGTCGGCCGTCCTTGAACCTGAGGTACATGCGCGGGGGCAGCGACTTGCGCGAGCCGGCGTCGACGTCGTCGTCGTCGTCGAAGAAGCCGGAGAGCGCGGCGACAGTCGGCGTGCGCGAGGGCGGGGCGTGGGGGTCGGAGAAGGCGGAGTGGGGCGGGGAATGGGCGAGGACCCAGTGGCCGGTGCGGGCCAGGGACGCATGGACGGCCTCGATCTCGGATGGAGTCGTGGCGTACTCTGTCATGGCTAGAGGGAAACCTTCCCCGCCCAAGCAGACTTCAATCTTAAGTCTCTGCTAATGGGAACACAATTCTGCTATTCCCGTCCCCCAGTCATGCTCGCTGTTTGGGAGAACCAGTTGGGTCATCGAGCGCGACGGAAGACGAACGGCCACAACGTGTTCTCCTCGAGGCATCTTCAGCCACCGCTTCCTATTCGGCCTCGGCCCCCACCTGCAGCCACACTACCCTCTGTTTCGACGAATCTTTATCACTAGTGTACCCCACACCCTGCAGTCGACGAAGCTCGCATTGTTCGACATGTTCCGTACGTCTATCTCACGCACCACGCCGTGGACACGCCGATATCTCCTGCTCGATGATGTCTTTCAACGTATAAGTACGCTATCTCATACCCAAACCAGCCGCGAGATCAGATCCGTGCTACCAACATGGTGAACCGGCACTTGTAGCCCTTACGCCTGTCGACCTACTGACGGCACCGGGGTATCAGCTGGTAATGCGGGGTATCCGGGCTTATCGAAATACTGCCTGAAGCGTCTCTCTACTCGTGTCACTTATTAACGTAAGCCTCCAAAGTAATGATCCCACTAGAATAGGGTGATTGAACCAAGACATTCACAGCTCACTCGCCTGGCATATCAACTCAACGAATGACGTCCCCCACGCCCATCCGCCGACGTGGTAGGTATACTACCACTTACCATTATCAGCAGTTTTCCCCGTCAATGGCACCATAACAACCTTATGTCTTACGAGCCCGGGATCCAGTGAGTCCTCTCACTCAAATTCGGATTGACGCGTCCTTCTTCACCGCATCCACCGCAGCGCGATGTACCTCCTAAATAAATATCGAAATCACTGCGCCCTCGCCAACCCTCGAGCTCGCGTCTCATCATGATCAGCACATCCGCGGAATGATCCGTATCTAGGCATGTATCTATGAACACTGCGGCGAATCTATATCAACGACGACGGTCAGCAAGATCCTCGTGCGCGTACGTCCGATCCCTTGTTGTAAAGGCGTCAATCCCGCGTTATCCTCGGTGCGTCCGGAGAATCCGAATCCACCGTACTCATACGCATAACCGTCGCCCATCCAATGACGGCGGCTCATATACATATCACCATCAACTACATCCGGTAGGACCCGCGATGTCTAGGCGATATACCTATACCTCGACTCAAGAAGGGAGAGAGCAGGAGTCGCGCCTGGTCCAACGCTGACCGCCAGATCCACACCCGCTTCACCAGCAGGCTACATATCCCTATCCGCACCTGGCGATCACTGACGCCCCATCTCGAGCCACGCCGCATGCCTCGCCTCCCTCATCCCCGCGGCTGGTTACGACCCACGCGTATGAAGACTTCCTCTCCCAACGACGACGGCACTCGGACGTCTGATCATAAAAGTATCGCGAAGTTCTTGAGATCATCCTGGCCGACGTCTAGCTCTCCTTTGACATAATTCAGGAGATCCACTGCCCTCGATGTCCCGAGTGGCTTATGAATATCAGGAGATTTCACCGATGCAAGCAATACGACTCCCTGGCTCCATTGATGACAGTTGCTTGTCTAGTAAGTCGTTTTTAGGAGGCGCAGGATCAAGCCTATCCCTGGCTGGCAAATGGCACGATGTGATCTACCGCGTCGATCTCAAATACATTTATCTCGACTTTGTGGTATACAGCCAGCACAGTAGACGCCTATCTTGCTCAACCTGCCGATGACCCCAAAACCCTCTTCTCTGGATGTCAACTCACTTTTGCAGGGCTTCACGCGGGCACGCAGAACCGATAACCACAGCCGTCGTCGCGGCGCTCATCCCTGCCTGCCGCCGACTGGTCATCTTGTGTCTCACTTCGAAACCGCCCTCTCCTTTCTATCCCACTACGACACCATACACACACTCGTCCTGCGATCCCCGCTCGTCGTCCAAATCTCCGGCGACGAATATTCAGGCTTCGCGTGCGTACCCGCCGCGCCTACTGCCGCTCACCCTACCTTCCCCTCCGTCCGGTCCTTGGAGTTCCTCTGCCGACATTACCGAGACGATCTCCCGTTCTTTCCCAATGTTACTGTCCTCCGTCTCCACGCGGCTGTGCCCCTACGCTCTGCGGGTGCCTTCCGCGCCCCCTTGAAACCCTGGTGCTGAAGACGCATGTTGCGCAAACTGTCTGCGCCTCGAATCGAAAGACAAAGACGCGCGATGTGCACGTCCGCCACTCGGTTGCGCCTTGGGAACTGCGCGACGCGCTGCAGAACGGGCTGCGACGGTCAGCTGCAGGTCGATTGGAGGGCAGCGCGCGTGGTCACCTGCAAGAAGGAGGACGTACAAGGCTGGGACGAGATGGCTGAGGGCTGTAAGGAGTATGACATCGCCCTTGAGTGGCTCTCGTGAAAACGACCCGAGATATATTTCAGGATTTACTGGGCTTTGGCGCGGGCCTGCCATCAGGTACAGGCGATGCTTGATCTTGGGATTTGCGGGATACATACTACCAAGTCTGCAAAGTACCTTCGTTCGAGGACACTGAGTCGGAGTCTATCTCGCGCCCACAGTGTTCTGTCAGCTGCAAGAGTCGGTGACTCTTGAAGCCTGTCTGCGGATGCAGACGAAGGTCGGAAAGCCCATCCCGCTTGTCGGCCAGCAGTGTTCATCGTCAACCAGTATCGCCAAAGACCATCAACGGTGCACCACCAAACGCGAAGGCATCCATCCATCCACTCGCACCTCATCTTGATCAATGGCAATCTTTCACTTTATTAGACTTCTCTGCCATCCAAGATAATGATATAGGTAGGTAGTGCCACATAAATGAAAGGGCAGGTAAAACGAAAGTATCTAGAAGGACTAGGAGTGTCTTAGACTAAGTAAGTAGGGTAGAAGTACAAGACGCCAAGAGTCCGCGAGCAGCCTGAGCCGCTTGCCATTGTTCCAAAGTCCGGCGGGAAGATTAAAGAGACGAGGGTGTTGCGCCGGGTATCAGTACTAGCAGCCGTCGTACTATCCAGAGACGTCAGTCAGGTGTCCACCCTCGAGTTGGTAACGCTGCGTACTAGAGAATTCTTGGGCCACGAGTAGCCCGCGCCCGAACCGTCCGGCATACTCCTCCACGACGTCAAATTAGGGTCTAGCGAGCATGAGTGAAAATGTAATCGCCGAGCGGAGGAATCCACGCACTCGTATACGCTTCCATATGACTATTAATATAGTCTTCTGTGGGATAGTCCTTTGGGCTGCACCCAATGTCCGTCTCGCCCTCACGCTGGTACACGCGCACGTAGTCGACGAGCATCTCGGCTGGGAAGACCATCGTGTTCAGATCAATCGTCTGCCAGTTCGCTACGAACAACGCATTCAAATCAATATTGCACCCTCGCTGATCTTATCAGATACTCACCGGAGATACCCAAGTTCAAGACGATCGACTAAGGGTGCCATCGATCCCCGATCAGCTGCGATGAAGAGTTGCATGCAACGAAAACACGACGTACCATCGGCTCCTCGGGAACCAGTCGCTGCCCAACTTGGCTTCCGCCGTCGCCCGTATCAGGCCCCATCGCGCCCGCGCCCATCCGCACCGACGGCTTGCCCGCCGTCTGCCAGGTGATGAATCCGTCTCCAGGGTTCTTCGGGTCTGTCCAGTACTCGAAGCCTACACGTATATAGATAGATAAATGATGAAGCAGCAAGTGAGACGAAACGGCGTACCGAGGGTGGTGAATACCTGCCCCGAGCCCTGGAACATGTTATCGGGGAGCTTCGTCAATGCAGAGACCGCCTGCTGTCTGTACTCGCGGCGTTCAGCATCCCACCCAAAGCACTCGACGAAGGTACTTACACCGCCGAACCACTGCAACCCACAAACAAAACATCATCAACACACCGCTCTATCCATTCCACCAAAAAGAAAACGGAGTCCACGCACTGATAACTATTCGGTCTCGTAAGAGTCTCATCGTATATCTTCCACTTATCCTCGGTATCGTTCGCGTACAGATAGTCATGCGTGAACGGCGCAAACTGCGCGGATTGCGAGACGACCTGGCCGACGTTCGTCTCCTTGTCCTTCTCCGCCTCGAGGATGTCAATCTCGGGCGCCCCGCGGCCCTTGGAGGGCGATGGGCCGGGGTGCTCCTCGCCGGAGCAGGTGCAGGCGCTACGAGTGTGCGTTAGCGACAGTGACAGGCTAGACGAGTGGCGCGTGGAGGGAGAGATTGCGGCGGTGGGAGTTGTGGTGGAGGTGTGAGACGGGCGGCGGAGAGCAGAGCAGGAACGGAGGAGAGAGCAGCGAAAAGACACGCACGATAACCGCTGTCCAGGCAACCACGAGAGCTCATAGTTGTACTTTGATCTGCTCTGATCAGAGTGCAGCGCCGCCGCCGGGCCCGTGCCGTCCTTGGTGGTCTGGTTGCGGAACGTGCCAACGTCGCACGAGTCGTAGCTGCAGGTGCCCAGACTCTTAGTTAGCGCAAAGCCGGATACGAAACGAAGACGCACGAGTACGGCCAAGTGCCGTCCGTCGTCGCCCGATAGCCCGGACGGCCCAGGTTCCCCATCGTCCACGCGCCAGGCCACTATACGACCCAGGCACGTCAGTAGCACAACGGCATGGTACAGATGAAGCTACACTCACATAACCCTGCGTATTCGAGTCCGGCCCGGGCAGCGTCAGACTAATCTCAATGTACCCCCTCGAAAAGCAAAACTTGTTCCAGCTCTGCAGCATCCCGCTGCGATACGGCAAGCCATGCGTCTCCACCTGCTCCATCACGATCCGCAGGTGACCATCTTCCGTCGTCGTGACCTGGCGCGGGTCGTACCACTCCTGGTCCTGCGTGGAGCCGTACCAGATGTCGGCGGCCTCCCAGAAGGGGTCGTCGCCAGGGTAGAAGGTGCGCCCGGGCGTGTTGAACTCGTCCGAGAAGACGAGCTCGTAGGCGTGCCCGTCGAAGCCGGTGCGTGAGCGCGCGTCGGAAGGCGTCTCGGGATCGATTAGTTGCGGCATTTGGAAGCTGGGGGTGGGTTAGCATTGGAAAGAGGCGGCTGAGAGGGTGAGGAGGAGGAATATGGGAATGGATGGCGATCGCCTCGTCGTTCCGCCAGCTGATGTTCACCTGAACTGTTAGAACAGCTCGGTGTCCCAGCGGCTGCCGCACAACGAATCGCGACAGACATCGGTCCCCATACGTACCACAGAGAAAATCGGATAGACAGAAAGTCGCCAGGAAAGGGATTACAATGAACAGGTGCCACAGAATTCTCCTCAAGAAGATGGGTAAAACGGAGTTGAATGAGAAGTACGGCAAGGACAGACGAAGGAGCGGGCAGAGACAGAGGTAACCGCGAAATGAAGATGAAATGAATGGAAATTGATAAAGTTGAAAACATAATATATAATTGAAGACCACTCACAGAACTGGCACCTGCCCCGTCCCGTTCACCTGCGTGTTATCGCTGATCGCGATGACCGTGTCCAAGTCGCGAAAGTGCTCGAACGCGGGGTAGAACACGAAGAGCATAAGCAGTGCGAGGATCAGAATGACGAGCAAACCGACGTTGGCAACTCCCCGCCAATTCCACCACCCGCCTGCGCGCTTGCCGTCCACATCGTCCCAGTCCGCGTCCATGTCCTCCTTGTCGTCGACGGTGGGGTCGTACGCGTACGGGATGAGCCCGCGCGGGTGGGTGAGCGAGCCGGAGGGGTACTTGGAGTCGGACGAGATGGAGAAGACGGAGTCGCCGGAGCTGGAGATGACCGAGTCGCGGTTGCTGCCGCCGGCGAGGGCGCGTGGCGGGGGGAGCAGCTCGCCGTTGTCGTCGTCGCTCGCGAGGCGGTAGAGCAGCATGGACCCGCGCTGGCCGGTGAGGACCTGCGAGTCCTCGCTCGCGATGCGGGTGAAGAGCATGCTGCCCGCGCGCGAGACGGGGCGGGAGCGCGGCTGGGGCGGGGGCGGAGGGGAGGCGGGGTGGTTCGGGTTGAGCGGGACGAGACGAACGCGCCGGAGGAGAGCGAGCGCTGCGGGGGGCGGTCGGCGGCGGGGAGGAGCGGCTGCTCGACGGACGGCGAGGGCGGCGGCGGCGGGTACGCGGCGCTGGCGC
>NW_006920425.1:744589-757702 GCF_000344685.1 Gloeophyllum trabeum ATCC 11539 | reverse complement strand
CGGGATGAGCCCGCGCGGGTGGGTGAGCGAGCCGGAGGGGTACTTGGAGTCGGACGAGATGGAGAAGACGGAGTCGCCGGAGCTGGAGATGACCGAGTCGCGGTTGCTGCCGCCGGCGAGGGCGCGTGGCGGGGGGAGCAGCTCGCCGTTGTCGTCGTCGCTCGCGAGGCGGTAGAGCAGCATGGACCCGCGCTGGCCGGTGAGGACCTGCGAGTCCTCGCTCGCGATGCGGGTGAAGAGCATGCTGCCCGCGCGCGAGACGGGGCGGGAGCGCGGCTGGGGCGGGGGCGGAGGGGAGGCGGGGTGGTTCGGGTTGAGCGGGGACGAGACGAACGCGCCGGAGGAGAGCGAGCGCTGCGGGGGGCGGTCGGCGGCGGGGAGGAGCGGCTGCTCGACGGACGGCGAGGGCGGCGGCGGCGGGTACGCGGCGCTGGCGCTGGCGCTGGTGGTGGTGGTGGTGGCGCTCTGGCTGCCGCTGGGCGTGGACTCGTCGGACGAGCCGGACAGGGGCGACGTCGAGTCGGAGCGGCGGCGGCGGTCTTCGTCGCTGCCGGCGCCGTCCTGGGCGGGCCAAGAGGCGGACATGCTGGGCGTCCGTACGGTGAGAGGCGGGAGGAAAAGAGAGAGGGGCCGGCGGGCAGGGCCGTGTGGGAGGTGTCAAGTGTCGCTGGGACGGACAGGCGTGTTTCCTTTTCCGGCGATATCTAGGCGCCGGTGTCAATGTCGTGGAATGTCCAAGTACTGGACGTGTGCGTGCGATGCTACGCCGAGTCGGGTTGGGTAGATAACGCTGCCCGCATCGGATGAAGACAGACTGACGCTGTCCGCATCGGATGAAGGCAGACTGACGCTGTCCTTGGAGCGAGTGGGCTGAACGTCAACTCGCCGTGTCTGGTTCCCCGCCGTCTGACCCCGTATCCTCTGTTTGTGCAGTGATAGCCGTGCGTAGGCGCTGGAACCAAATAAAAAAGTGCTGCAAGTCTCCTTGACCCGGCCCTCAACTGCAAGGTAAAGAGGGGGGTTTGGTATAGCTGTATAGTCTTTGACCTCTGGTACAGCCTGCCCTAAGCTCATCTTACTGCCACACATCCCGTTCTCCCGACTCGCGCCTTATTCGCCCTGGCCACGACGGCATACATGGTGGCTCCGATTTAGGGTCAAGGTTCGCGTACGAGTAGTTTCGATAATGTACATCTTTATGGACTACGGAATACACCTCCCCCGTCCGCTCCCCCTCCAGAGCTATGGCGTCAACTCCTATCGACACACCGTCAGTGCCACACTCCGAGCCACAGCAAATAGAACTCACCAGCTCCACCCCTCCCTCTCATCCGCTCCTCGACAATCATGGCCCCCCCCCCTCCAACCCCCTGCCCGAGAGCCGACCAAGACCCCCGCTCGCCGAATCGCGACATGCCCCCTCTCCGACGGCCGGCGAGGATACGCCGCGTCTTCGTCCGAGCGCATGGGCGCAGTGGGCATCGAAGCCTGCCATCCACGGCGAGAAGAGCGTCAGCGGGAGCTAGCAGACGTGCTCACCGACGAAGCATCGCGACCCGCTCAGCGGAAGGCGATGGGCAGCGTAGCATCGTCGTAGAGTATCGCCTGCGTGTCAGCAGCTCCTGGAGGCATCCCACATGCTTTGGCTGTACCGAAAAGTCTTGATTAGTGGCTGAATAAGAAACATGACGCTCAGAGCACCGTAAACCATTGAGAATCCAGCCTCGGAGAGCCGCGTCGCAACGAGTCCGACATCCACGAACACACGGCGCAGAGGACCCCCGCTTGATAAATTCAGACATGGAGCGGGGCTTCACGCCGCTCGCGGGAACGCGATACATCCCGTCTTTGCTGACCGGAGGGCCTCACCAGACCACGTGGGGACGACGTCGACGGTACCGGGTAGAGTCGACGGGAGGGGGTAGACCGCGCGCAAGGGCGGCGAACGCGAAGGGTATCGCCTAGAGCCACCATAGCCGCGTGCGAGCACGCAGCTTCCGGTGCGGCGATACGTCCCGTATTCGCATACGGGCACTTTGTCGGAGCGGAGAGGGAGGCGGCGGGGAGTCGACGGCGAGGATGGATGTCGAGGGAGTCATGCTGTCTGTCGGTGGCCGCGGCGGGCGCGCGCACCCACCCGTTGCAGGTCAACGACCCGTCCCCGCTAAATCGCGGGCCCCAAGTCAGTGACAGGGAAGGAAGTAAGGGTCAATCATACTCACATACTCGGCAGGCGTCGCGCCTCTGCGAGGCGCTCAATGGCGGGCGCCCTCGAGTCGGTGTCAGACAACAATACATCCCGTCATTGTCAGGAACGACGAAACGACCTCGACGCTAGCGCGCGGTCCCAGCCCCGTGCAACGCCGCTCCCCGGACGGCGATACATACCATCTTTGCGTACCGAGTGCTCGACGAGACCGACATCGACGGTGTGGGATGGATGGCGAGGGCAGACACCGCACGAGCGTCGTGGCCGAGAAGGGTTATCGTCTGGAAGAGTCAGGCACGCCCCTGGCGGGAAGTCGATGTGTCTCATCTTTGCTAGGTGAGGATGCCAAAAGTCAGTCAAGACCGACAGCGAAAGACGGATTCCACTCACGAAGCCATCGAGGACAGTTCGGCACAGCCGTGAGAGCGCCGCTCCATGACACGACGTCTTCGGCACCGCTCCCACGACGACGATACATCCTGTCCTCCTCGGGGACGACGAAGCGACTCGGCGTTGGCATAGAGACATGAGCGCCATCCAACACCGCTCCGCGGACGGCGATACGTCCCGTCTTCGCGATTCCGGGGCGCGGAAGACCAAGTGTGCACGCAGACACAAGGCAGCAGGGGTCATGCCGCGAATCGAGTGCGCGGTACCAGCGGGGAGCTCGTGACAAGCACGCAGCTCTCGGGATGTCGATCTATACCATCGTTGCTATGCGGGGACATTGCAGTGAGTGATAGATTGGGAAGGCAAAGGTGTATCTACTTACACAATCACGCGACGTAGCCATAGACGGCGAGATAGAGGGCGTGAGAGAAAGCCAGAGGTACTGAAAAGCGCCTACGGCGCTGCCGACACCGCCAACGGGACGTCGATACGTCTCGTCTTGGTCGAAGGTGGTCGGACCGACCTAGCAAGGGCCGGCGAGGCCAAGATGACGCACGGCGCTATACGCGCCGTCGAACCATCGACATGTCCCGTCATCGCCCAGCGGGGGTTTCAAACAGACTCACCGGAGGTAGGCCGTGCACGCAGTTCTCTAGAGCATAGCAAGGGGTCTAAGGAGCAGAGGGAAGCGTCGTCGGGAATAGATGTGCCACCGAATACAGGAAGTCGGTGCCGATGCGCCGTTGTACGCAGTTATACCGACTTGTTGGACGAGGATACGACCCGTGTTTCCCTAGCGGCGCACTCGAGTCAGCAAGTAAAAGGCGTCGAGCAGTATAGGTCTTACCGAGCTAGCTTCGGGAGCGCGAGACTGACCGCGTATCTCGTGCTCGTGCTCACCGTAGCTCGATCCATAGCTACTTCGTCATGCCGAATAAATCTTGCGGGAGCGGGAAGGCGGGACCGGTAGCGTCGAACCGACGGCGTACGGGACACGCCACGGCGCGGGAGTCAGAGGTGATGGCGGGGAGAAGAACAAGTCGTGGAGCCAGCGAGACAGCAGACGCGAGGACGGGAAGCAGCCATGCATGCATAACGAGGTCGGGGGATCGAGCACAGGCTGGACGCGATGGTCCTAGCAGACGCGTGCGGCCCCAAGTCGACGGCTCCGGGTTCCAAAGTCGGCAGGGGCATAGGATCCTGTGGAAAGTCGACCAGACTGTCAGATAAGGCGAACGACGAGAAATGCGAGAGACATACCGCACGAAACCGGTCTCGCGAACACTCTTTCGCATGTGCTCGAGAACGCGTGAGCCGCGAGCTTCGCGAGCACGTTGACTGCGTGGGGATATCCTATGCAAAGTCAACAACCGAGGCGCGAAGCCCTCCCGGTCTTGAGGGGTAAGCCGAAATGCAGTCGGGGAGACGGTGCAAGCAGGGACGCTCGATACTAAGTTGCAAGCACAATATATTGCTGGTCTACAGACAAAGTCTATCTATATATTGGTGTGCAGGTCAGCTGAATGATCAAGGACTGAAAAGGACCAATTCACGTACCATTTCTACAACAAACCGCTTCGGACTGCCACTGCAGAAGTCACGAAGCAATCCACAGACGCTCTCCGAGCACGCCGCGTTGTTGTTGTGGATGTAGCACTGCCTGGAATTTCGTACGCAAGGCAGTCCTTGAATCGGGGTGTTGGTGTGCCTTGACAAGTTCGCGGCATCGCTAGTCACCTATTTGACCGCTCAAGCACGTCGCAGAAGGTCCGAGCCAGGGAGGGGACTCGTCGCGACGCGCGGTCGCCTTCTTGCCACTCGTCATTCGGACTCTAGCGCTCCCACGTTCCGCGGGCGCGCGAGTGTCTTGTCAACTTGAAGCCTTGCGTACGGTCGAGTGTCGTCAGGGACTGGGCGGCGAGGGGAGGCGAGCGGCGCGTGCGGACCGCAACGTCTCGAACGGGTATTCGCGTGAGATCAGCTTCCTGCGACAAAGAGCAGAAATTCATGCACAGTAAGAAAGAGCGAATCATGATAGATATTCGAAGACGCACAATCAGAGCCTCAGCGGTTTGACCCAAGTTTCCACTTATCCTCCACCCCCCCCCTCCGCGGTAAGCCTTTGCATTTCGCCAAAGTACATCTTGATAAAGTCGTCGGGGAGAAAGTAGGCCGGGGGGAACAGTCTGACGAAAGCAAAGGCCAGTCTCGACGCGACAGAGTCAGGACTGGACGTACGCAAGGCTATCCGACGCGTCAGAGTCAGGACAAAGCTATTCGTGCATTTTGTAGATTTGTCGCATGGTCGCAATCCAGATACCTTGCGAGACAGCGAATGGCGGCTGACCGGTCTGCGAGAGCCAGCGAGCGTCGCAGACGACGAGCTCGAAGATGACCACCGGATACAGCGTCGCCACGTGCGTCGCACTGCCACTCGTCGCCGCGATCGCGATCGCCTTTATCTCTCGAGATCTCGCTCGCCTCGCTGCTGCGTGCGCTCTGCGTTGCCTGCACGTTTACCGGGTTAGCGGGAGTATCAGGCAGACGTGGTCCATGGATTCGTACCTTGGAGGTGCCCGGCATGTGTCGAGGCCAGTCGATGCGGGTCTCGACAGTCACCCCGCATGTCTACAGGATCGGAAGTAAAGGCACCTCCTCGATGTATTGCCGCCGTCGCCTCGCGCGGACGTGTGTGTAGACATTCTGTAATTTTTTACTCATAAATTCTTTAGTGCAAGAGCCGTCTATCACATCAAGGGGACTCACCAGCACCACAGATAACTGTGAACATCGACTCGGAGCCAGCAGCGCAGACAAGCATAGTGGGGGCATAGTTGCGCCCGAGCGAGTTTCGTGAGCTGAGTTTATATATTGACCGCGTCGTACGAAGCGCCGTTGGCCCGGCTGATCCAGTGCTTCTGAGACAGGGTGGCTGGCGAGTGCCGGAAGCCTTCTCCGAGACGCCGCAACTGAGAACCCTTGCTTCTCAATTATGGTGTCTTCGAGAAGGCTTCCGGCACAGCTTGCCATCCCTGACAGCAGTGTTCCCGAAAATGCGACCTCAAGTCATTTATTTTTCTGTAACCTATTGCATGCCTCAAGTCCAGTGAGGGTCCATATCCAAGTCCTAAAGTGGGCCTTGGAACAATAAAATCCCATCTGTTCTTTCGACTGTCGAGGCAGACCTAGCTAGCCGAGTCCAGGGAAGAGCAGCCCTGAGCTCAGAGAAGTGTGCGGCTTCTCTGAGGTCAGGGTGCTCCGATCAGTTTTAGTTCAAGGTAGATCTACTGTAATCTACCGTACATCACCCGATCACACAGCCTACGTACCAACCAAAGTCAGAGCAGTAAGGCGAAGTACTGCAGGATGCTCCGAGTGGTCGGGGAGAGTCTTCCGCATCCATCGGACGGTCCGATCCGACTCTGTCCAACTGCCGCCTGGCAGTCGGGACTTGTCCTCGACATTCCAGCCTCATTGTATCAGTAGTGGATTCCCACATCATGCTACTGGACTTACAGAGTGTGTCCTCTGCTAGTTAGCCCACTGCTCTATTCCACGGGTTGTCTGCATCCCGTTAGGTACATCTGCACTGTTCAGTTGTATCGCGACCGCCACTGACAACGCCGACTAGATTTATGACTGTAATTCATTAATTCAATAAATATACGATACACTCGCACGTTCTCGCGACAGTTGCAAATGGCGTCTGCAGCGTTAGTCGAGGGATTGCACACGCTAGAGCGAGTGCCAGTGGATGAGTCGGAGGTACGGAAGTGGACACAAACGGTGAGAGCATCGCGATCGATTCCAAGCCGCGCGACGGCTGCTGCAAGTCCGACGCTGTGCTCTCCTCATTCCCTACTCCGAGTCCCCTGGTCATTGCTTCCATCCCGTCTCTCTGCTCCGGGACATGTATGAACTCAGTACACATCGTCTCGCGACTTGTTCTCGCACCTTCTCGCTATGCTCGCCAAGCAATCCACCGACTCTACAACATCCTGACGTCCCCTTGCAATCACGACCCCCGCTCCCTCCGAACTCATATCAGCCCTTACAGGGCTTTGCGTCCTAAGGCATCAAGCTGTGACTTGCGCTGTCGGCGACGTTTGCAGCCCAGGTATGGTCTGCATGTTGACGTGCCGACTGCGCAAGCCACACATTTGTATGTAGCTCGTGCTCGCTGCTGTATTGCAGCAATGGAACTAAGGACAGAAGAGTTGGCGGTGGCAATAGGTTCTTAACACGCTGGATATAGCAAAGGCGGTTCGCAGCAGGCAAAGGACGAGGAATTGCCATGGGAGGCATGAGGAGCCGGGACGAGACAAGCGCGATGTGCGAGGTGATATAGATTCATCCCAGCTTGCTAATGACACTGTTTGTTTGTCTTGTATGTCTCGGGATCGTATACTGCACGGCGATGCCAACAGATCGACGAGATGCTCTATCTATATAGTTATCTGCAGACAAAGTGCCTCGTATGGTGTTTGATGCGTCGGAAAGTCACCCTCGCTCTTCCCCCGCATGCCCAGTCGCTGTAGCTCCGAGCACAATCAAATCGAGACCGCGATGTGGTCAATGCCTCAATCACTCGTGAGTGCATGTTACTACACCCCGAAGATCCATTACCGGACAGTCTACCCGCAGACAAGTCTCTCGCTACGCGGTACATTGGATAATTATCTCTCTCGTCATATTGAGCAGGGACTCTCTCGGTCAAGGCGCATTGTCTACTCGTTAGGCATCCGGTATCGGGTGCTGTACCTGTGGATAAAGTGTCTCGCAGTCTGGACATCATATCGCAGCTCTCAGAGGTACGTCAACTTCTAGATAATAGATATCTTTCCTTCGGCGAGTTCGATCTGAGAGGCCAGCTTCAGCAGTGTGAGGCTGAACTACACTCAGGCTACTCCGCTTCGCGAGGTAGTTAGGGCTGTACCACAGATGCGCAATCTACAATGGCAGATAGGTACCGAACGGTTGACAAACCAATCGAGAAGGGAAGCGCGCTCATTTGCCGAAGACGTTGCAATATCGGCAAACTCGCGATGCCGCGCAGCTTGCAAGACAGCGACGGGAATCTTCGGAGGTAAGCTTCCCTCTTGTGCAGCTTTCTTTCGTGTCTGACTTCCGTACAATAGCAGGTATATACAGTAGTCTGTAAGTTATCGAGTCGGCAATATATACGTGAGTCCAACGGTCTCCTGCTTTATTCCTTGAGGCCATCGTATGGCCTGAACAGCTAACGGAGGCTGGAGAGGAAATGGACACCGAGTAAGTAAGTACGTACGCTGACGAGAGTCGCTAGGAACTTGCAACTATCGAGAGCACTCCACGCAAGCGCATTGCGTCTCGCGAGGGCAGAGGGTTCAACAATTGCTCCCCGCTATTGTGAAACGTGATGTGGTGGCGCGACACCTTCGGCGTGCGGCATTACTCCACGCTTCAAGCTGCCGAGACATCTCAGGGTAACAGCAAATTTCCAGGGCGGGGAACTCGAACTATGGTGCCGGAATCATCTGGCTTGCGTGATTGGTGGCAGACAGGCGAGGTGGTGAGTAACCACGAGGTGTTCTGCAGGCTTTGCTGACGAATTCTCGAAAGCGTCTAGGACCACATCTGCAACCGCCGCGGTCCATGGTGCTCCTGATCAAGTCAGGTAATCATAACGCACTCGGTGGGTCCATTTGTAGCCTCGGTGAGCTAGTCAGGCGGGATGCAGTCCAGGACATTTAGCTATTGTCGATACGCCAGCTCCGTGCCAATGCACCTTCCAAATGATTGGAATTCTCCAGCAGTGAATGTCAAGGGACACCATTTCCGTCTATTTCCGCTAATACGTATGTTACGCGAGCCGCGCATTCCCCCAGATTTGGAGTGCCTGGAAGAACCCCGAATGCCGCGCATTGACAGTGACTCCGTAACCAGGGTCACTCCATTGCGCCGATTCTCTCGCCGGAAGTCGGAACATTGGGGGATTTGGCGACGCGGACAGGTATTTAATGCCCCATCCCTCCGCTAGAAAAATTCATTCGTCTGTCCCCTTCCCTTTCCCCTCTGCCCCCTTCGCCCCCTTCGCCGTCTACAACGGCCGTTGGTACCATATAGTGGATCCTGACGTCGGTTGTAAGTGTCTATTGGCTTGTCTAATACCCCGTAGCTAACATGTTCAAGCAGGAACTATGCGGGCAGTTGGTAGGTGTTACTCACGCTGCGTCACTGACCCTGCCTTTGTAGGGTAGTCGACTATGGTACGTCGACTAATCCTTGTATTGCCTATGCCTCTAATGCAGGCTCTGCAGCCGTGGGTGTTACTACCTACGCAGGCGTATACGGCAGAGCTGAGTAGGGGTATGTAGTTGAAATTCCACCGCTCTATAGAAAATGCTTATCGATCTGCTCAGGCTGGCGGATGACAGGAGATAAGCATTTGCTTATTGCGTCAAACGGATCTCAGAATACAAGGGTAATCTTTTGCGTGCAATGCTACTTCTGCATCCTCTGACGACTGACAATTCGAAATAGAGAGATTGCACGCCACGCTGAGCACAGTGAGCGCTACGCATAGCATTCTATACGCGAAGACTGTAGTCGTAAGCCGTTGAATTCAAGTCACTCGGCGCCTATTTACTGACTAGCCTCGAGGCTTATATGAAAGGTAGCAACCAAAGTATCAATAACATACAGGGTAGAGCACACTAGCGTACCGAGTCGTCGTACACCATCGTTAGGGTGCAGATGCACGCTCGTCGAGCGGATCCAATCCAATGCGGGGTGAACGTGGTGTGCTTTATCGCCGTGAACTGCTGGCGAGTAGCGCGCATCAGCCTGCTGCCAGCGGACAGTGAACAGCGGATTCAGTAGTCTCGGTGAGCTCTTGAATGATTTGGCTCGTACTCAACTCATTACTAATACTGATAATTTTAGTTCGAGATGTGACATGTATATTTTATTAGTGGGTACTTAGTCTGCCAGCTAATCAGGCTTTTGTCTCACATCATTTCTAGGGGCGCCAGAGAAATAGATTACTGAGTAGTAAATACTCACGGAGCCGGCTAGAGTACAATAACGCTCAAGTAGTCGTCGTAGACCACGCAGTCCACCCACCTCGGGCCGAACGGGTTTGACTCCTGCAATGGTCGAGTCCCCATCGGCGCGTTGAATGTTCGGGTCGACTCCCGTAACGGTCGAGTCCCCGTCGTCGACAGCGAGACGGCACTAGAAATGCCAGCCCACCGATGCGCGCGCCGATGACCGTGACCGCACTGAGAGCGCTGAACGCACAGACCAGAGCTCGGGACGCCCGCGCCCAGCATAGCGCCTGTTGCGGCAGGCGAATGCTCTGAGCCATGTGATAACCACCCGCAAGGCTAGAGCCCGCGTGGCAGGGCTTCGACGGGTGTGCGTAGCTACAAGGCTGACCGATTGCCCAAGAGGGTTGAGGCCGGGTCCAGGACGGGGACCAGCATGCACACGCCCTACCTACACATTGACTCGTTGAGTGTCGACATCATATTCACGGCCGCTGGTAGACGCGTCGGCCTCAGTTGGCGAGCGGTCACGGTGACTTCAACGGCCGGCACTGTATGTAGCTGATGGCGCCAGCGAACATGTCGGCGTATTGCGTAGACACTACACAAGGGTCACAACGCTCACGGCCTTCACCTCGAGCGCCGAGCGGGACTCGAAGGGCAGGCCGGAAGCTCTGCGAGCTCGCGAGAAAGCACGACATCGGAGGGGAAAGGTGACGATTGCATGCTGGGGTCAGCGTGCGACGCGGGGCTGAAGTCATCGGGGGCGAATTGTAGAACACTTGTATTAGATAGACCTGAGCAAATAGAACGTACCTGACAGCACGATACACGCAGTTACACACCCGCATCCCGAAGCCCAACGCCAGCCTGGCTCTTGCCCACCGCACGCACCATCGAAGCCACCCGCAGCACGAAACTCAAGCCAAAGGGAGAGCACGCACCGATAGCTACTCGGCCTCGTAATCGTCTCATCGTATATCTTCCACTTATCCACCGTATCGTTCGCGTACAGATAGTCGTGCGTGAACGGCGCAAACTGCGCGGATTGCGAGACGACCTGGCCGACGTTCGTCTCCTTGTCCTTCTCCGCCTCGAGGATGTCAATCTCGGGCGCCCCGCGGCCCTTGGAGGGCGACGGGCCGGGGTGCTCCTCGCCGGAGCAGGTGCAGGCGCTACGAGTGTGCGTTAGCGACAGTGACAGGCTAGACGAGTGGCACGTGGAGGGTGAGGGATTGCGGCGGTGGGAGATGTGGTGGAGGTGTGAGACGGGCGGCGGAGAGCAGAGCAGCAACGGAGGAGAGAGCAGCGAAAAGACACGCACGATAACCGCTGTCCAGGCAACCACGAGAGCTCATAGTTGTACTTTGATCTGCTCTGATCAGAGTGCAGCGCTGCCGCCGGGCCCGTGCCGTCCTTGGTGGTCTGGTTGCGGAACGTGCCAATGTCGCACGAGTCGTAGCTGCAGGTGCCCAGACTCTTAGTTAGCGCAAAGCCGGATACGAAACGAAGACGCACGAGTACGGCCAAGTGCCGTCCGTCGTCGCCCGATAGCCCGGACGGCCCAGGTTCCCCATCGTCCACGCGCCAGGCCACTATACGACCCAGGCACGTCAGTAGGGCATGGTACAGATGAAGCTACACTCACATAACCCTGCGTATTCGAGTCCGGCCCGGGCAGCGTCAGACTGATCTCAATGTACCCCCTCGAAAAGCAAAACTTGTTCCAGCTCTGCAGCATCCCGCTGCGATACGGCAAGCCATGCGTCTCCACCTGCTCCATCACGATCCTCAGGTGACCATCTTCCGTCGTCGTGACCTGGCGCGGGTCGTACCACTCCTGGTCCTGCGTGGAGCCGTACCAGATGTCGGCTGCCTCCCAGAAGGGGTCGTCGCCCGGATAGAAGGTGCGCCCGGGTGTGTTGAACTCGTCCGAGAAGACGAGCTCGTAGGCGTGCCCGTCAAAGCCGGTGCGCGAGCGCGCGTCGGAGGGCGTCTCGGGGTCGATCAATTGCGGCATTTGGAAGCTGGAAGCGGAGTTAGCAGGCGGTTAGAGTGGCGCAGACGGCAAGGAGGCAGAGCGGGATCGATGGTGATCGCGCGGTCGTTCCGCCAGCTGAGGCTTGCCTGGACTGTTGGAACAGCTCGGTAGCCCAGCGGCTGCCGCACGACGGATCGCAACCGACATCGATCCCCATAGGCACCAGAAAGGATTTGGGGTTTAAATGTTCGAAATGAGAAGCAGGACGGGCAGAAGGTGAACGAAAGATGGACGGAATAAAGAATAAATGTCGTGTTCGCCCCTGCCCGAATTGTTCAAACAGCTGATGTTCAAGCGGGCTCGGGCATGACGATCCCGATCTGTAGAGGTACCCTGGACGAAAATCGAGAATGAAAGGCATAAAACACAATCTGAAACAGGGAATGGCTGAGATGCAAGGAAGGAGATGACAATGAAAAGACATTAAGAGATTCCCTCGGGAAAACAGCTTCGGAGGGATGGGAAGGACCGGCGAAAGAGCGGGTAGAGGCGAGAAAGATGGAAATACGGGTACGCGGGCGCCCGGGGGTTTCGGTTTCGAAAGCGCCCCGAAGACGCATTTTCGAGACCAAGTATGTCACGGGTACCGCCAAACGCGTGTACCCCTGCCCGTGTCGAGCAGGCTGGCGCACGGCGAACCCGATCCGCATAGGTACCCTGCACGAGAATCGGGAATAAAGGATTCGAAGGAGAGGGTCGAGGGCGGTGAAAAGAAGGAAATGGTAATGCAAAGATATCACGGATTCCCTCGGAGGGGTGCGTAAGGGTGCGCGAAATGAAGATGAAATGAATGGAAAATGATAAAATTGAAAACATAATATATAATTGAAGATCACTCACAGAACTGGCACCTGCCCCGTCCCGTTCACCTGCGTGTTATCGCTGATCGCGATGACCGTGTCCAAGTCGCGAAAGTGCTCGAACGCGGGGTAGAACACGAAGAGCATAAGCAGTGCGAGGATCAGAATGACGAGCAAACCGACGTTGGCAACTCCCCGCCAATTCCACCACCCGCCTGCGCGCTTTCCGTCCACATCGTCCCAGTCCGCGTCCATGTCCTCCTTGTCGTCGACGGTGGGGTCGTACGCGTACGGGATGAGCCCGCGCGGGTGGGTGAGCGAGCCGGAGGGGTACTTGGAGTCGGAGGAGATGGAGAAGACGGAGTCGCCGGAGCTGGAGATGACCGAGTCGCGGTTGCTGCCGCCGGCGAGGGCGCGTGGCGGGGGGAGCAGCTCGCCGTTGTCGTCGTCGCTCGCGAGGCGGTAGAGCAGCATGGACCCGCGCTGGCCGGTGAGGACCTGCGAGTCCTCGCTCGCGATGCGGGTGAAGAGCATGCTGCCCGCGCGCGAGACGGGGCGGGAGCGCGGCTGGGGCGGGGGCGGAGGGGAGGCGGGGTGGTTCGGGTTGAGCGGGGACGAGACGAACGCGCCGGAGGAGAGCGAGCG
>NW_006920425.1:715556-742653 GCF_000344685.1 Gloeophyllum trabeum ATCC 11539 | reverse complement strand
GTCCACATCGTCCCAGTCCGCGTCCAATGTCCTCCTTGTCGTCGACGGTGGGGGTCGTACGCGTACGGGATGAGCCCGCGCGGGTGGGTGAGCGAGCCGGAGGGGTACTTGGAGTCGGAGGAGATGGAGAAGACGGAGTCGCCGGAGCTGGAGATGACCGAGTCGCGGTTGCTGCCGCCGGCGAGGGCGCGTGGCGGGGGGAGCAGCTCGCCGTTGTCGTCGTCGCTCGCGAGGCGGTAGAGCAGCATGGACCCGCGCTGGCCGGTGAGGACCTGCGAGTCCTCGCTCGCGATGCGGGTGAAGAGCATGCTGCCCGCGCGCGAGACGGGGCGGGAGCGCGGCTGGGGCGGGGGCGGAGGGGAGGCGGGGTGGTTCGGGTTGAGCGGGGACGAGACGAACGCGCCGGAGGAGAGCGAGCGCTGCGGGGGGCGGTCGGCGGCGGGGAGGAGCGGCTGCTCGACGGACGGCGAGGGCGGCGGCGGCGGGTACGCGGCGCTGGCGCTGGTGGTGGTGGTGGTGGTGGCGCTCTGGCTGCCGCTGGGCGTGGACTCGTCGGACGAGCCGGACAGGGGCGACGTCGAGTCGGAGCGGCGGCGGCGATCTTCGTCGCTGCCGGCGCCGTCCTGGGCGGGCCAAGAGGCGGACATGCTGGGCGTCCGTACGGTGAGAGGCGGGAGGAAAAGAGAGAGAGGCCGGCGGGCAGGGCCGTGTGGGAGGTGTCAAGTGTCGCTGGCCATCGGCGTGCAGACGGTCAGTACAAATCGGGCGGAATTTCCGGGAAAATGGCAGATCCGTGGCGAAGCGTAGCAACCTCGCGAAGCAATGTGACTTCGCTTTATGTAGAAGGGGGTTTACAAGAAATACTCTTCACAACTGAATCTTCGTGCATGTGTATATTTCACCTGAAACTAGATGTCCCCAATATGGCCCCGTCTCGACTGTCCCTTTTTTTCTTACCTTGGGTTCAGCTGTGGCTGTAGGTTTAGCCTGAAGGTGGAACTGTAGACTGTTGTAGAGGATCAAGAAATCTCCAGGTGATGTGGCACACAGAATTGGAGGGGAGGGGTCTATACGGCAAGCGGTGCACTAAGTATAAGACTCTCTAAACCACTGCAGCATGAATACTAAGTATCGCTTGCTGCTTCAGTAGAATCACGGCTTAAATGAGGAGGAATGAAGAGAATGTGCATGTTATAGCTGAGAAAGTCTCTGCGGGTAGAGTCTTCACCACAAACTTGACCAGCACTCGGCTTCTGCTGCTACGCGACTACACCACCTCGCTTCATCACCACTCCGCCACGCTTCGCCACCACTCCGGTTCCCTGTCAATCTAGGCGCCCAGTCCAATCTCCTCATGGAAGTCGTCCGTTCATTAGTCCAGGTAACACAGACAGGTATCGACTCGTCTACTCGACATCTCCGTGCGATGCTGCCCCGCCCGAGTAAAAGCCCTTCCATCCCCGACTCGCGCTGGCATTGGCAATGCGTAATAGTTGCGAGGTTACACGACACGAGCACGAACACGATGGGAACGCCCTGGCGTCCGTGAGTGTCGCAAGAGCACTTATAGCACGCCCGCAGTCGACGTACTCACCTGTGCTTCGCGAAGGTACGTCCTCGATGTTGGTATCACGCTCATAGATAGCATTGATCCGAGGAGCTTGCACGTTGCGACATATATAGGCTGTGCATCAATAATTCGGATCTACGCTGTGCACCCCCCGCCCTGACGCCGACAGAAACCTCCGTCGTTTATTCTGTTCATCTCCCAGCTAATGACAAAACGATAGAGACTGTACTTTTGCGATGCAGTCTCGGTGACAGAAAAGGACCCCGCCGACACATAGAAAAGATAGGCCTCGCAGTCCACAGTCAGCGTCCATGGCGTCTTTCCACCGGATTTGGTGCCTTGTCTGTCAACCGGACTCCAGCGCGATTCTGCTAAGAGTCTTTGTGTTGTCAGCGCCCAGCCGCTGATACAACATCGTACTCCCCATCGAAACCTTGTCTATTCGTCGGTGAGGCCAGGTGTACACCGCCCCGTCTACTACTACCGACACGCTTACATTCGATCTCATCCCTAGCCGCATCCGAATCCTACGCTCTCCATCGCGCGCTTCTCTTCAGCATGAAGGAAGCGTGAAATGTAGTCGGGCCAGCGCTGCAAGGTCACGCTGGCGTAGCGCCTCTGCGCACTACTTACATTTTGACAGAAGTTACACTGGCCCCGGCGCGTGCGTTTAAGCGCCCGTCCTCCGGCTTTGACTGGTACCTTTCGAAACATGCATGATCCTGCTCCATCGCTTTCTCGCCCTGCCAAGCGAGCGCGCATTGACTGCTAGTACGTCTGTAGGCGGCGCAATTTGGTATACGACACCAGAACTGCCTTCTACCTACAGCTATTTGCAGATATAACGACACTTGCCGCCCTGGGGAATTTTCATATACGAGGCGAGGAGTGCCGCGCCTTCAGCTCCTTGGATAGTCCAGGTGACATTTGTGGCTGCGACACATCCTCTCGCTGACTTAGCGAGCGCCCATCCCCAAGGCGAGCTCGCATACACAACTTCCCGGGCCGGGAAGTGTCAGCATGTCAGCAAATAGCTATAATACCTGAACTGCACATTCGTTCGCCCCCCCCCCTCGCTGTCTCCCACTCGGCTAGGACATCCTGGCAGACGCGCACCTTCCTCGCGCTCAAGGCGCGATAACCCTCACCGACGGCCTCCCAGCTGACCCTACCACTCCCGCCCCCTCCCGCTCTCTCCCGCCTCCTCCATCCCTGCTCCGGACTCGACCCCCGAGGAAGATGAGAATCGATTAGCGAACGCGCGTTCATATGCGGTGAGCACAGCAGACGTGGTGTCACGGCCGTACGCGCCCTGGACGCTGTAGGTGGTCTCGCCGTTTCCTCCGCCGAACCTCCCTCACCCACCCATCCAAATTCCCCCAGCACGCACGCAGGTCCGAGTCTCTCCGCAATCGTCGCCCCCCTCCAGTCGGACATCCCGCTCAGCACTCCCCGATCTCCATCAGAACCCGCCACACGTCCCCTCACCACGCACTCCTCCCGCCCCGCCCCCCGCCGTGCCTCTGGGAACCGCACTTTCCCCCGCCTCGGCCGCGAGCCTGAGACGCAATGGGCCCGCGGTCCACACCGCCACTCAGTCCTCATTCGTCACTCCGGCGTCCCCGCGGCGGTCGGCCCCCACTCCCCTCTCACCGCAGCCGCCCCGCCCCCGCTCCGTCCTTTACGCGCGCGCAGCGATTCGTCCCGTCTCGTGTGCCTCCACGCGGGTGCCGTCCAGCGCCTCGTCCTCCCGTACGTTCCTCCATCTTTCACTAGCACTTCCCCACCTCGGGCTCGGGCGCGCGGAGGAGGGAGGTGCGCTCGTCCGGCATTAATCAAATACGTATTATTCAGAGACCGGGACTATGTAGTAACACGACAATCTAATAGCATGGATGGCTATCGGATAGTAGATACGAAGAAAGACGAGGATAGATATACATATTATACGACGCCAGGAGCGGTCGCAGAAATCCACACAAGAAGGGCGTGGAAGAAAGAGATTGACCATCAGGTACCGGTATGGTATATTATGGTAGCGTAAGCAGAATAACGGGGACCGCAACTCCCAGAAGAGAAACGCGAGATTACCTCACCGCAGCGACGCGCCAGTCAATATACAGATGCACGGAGCGCAGGAAACCAACCAAGTTCGCACACAAGAACGTATCCCAGACGAATCGAAGAAAAAACACAACCCACCGACCACAGCGCCCCCTCACATCCTCTCGACGACGACACCGGCCCGCACCTCCCTCTCCCACGCGCTCCCCACGGCAGGCTCCCTACACGCCCCGCGCGTCTTCTCCTTCCCATCCTCCCCGGACTGCGTCGCAGGCGGGAACGCGGCGCTGGCCTTTGGGACGCGGAGCAAGCGGAGGCGCGCCAGCGCCGGGAAGGCGGCGAGGTCCGCGGGCGCGGGCGGGG
The DNA here is from genome assembly GCF_000344685.1 of Gloeophyllum trabeum ATCC 11539. Lineage (NCBI taxonomy): Eukaryota > Fungi > Basidiomycota > Agaricomycetes > Gloeophyllales > Gloeophyllaceae > Gloeophyllum > Gloeophyllum trabeum. The sequence goes on along the minus strand of NW_006920425.1, from coordinate 738,656 downwards.
CGTAGAGGAGCGTCAGCGCGCGCACGCTGGGGAAGCGCGCGCGGGGCGCCAGCGGGGCGTGCAGCGCGAGGGACCGCAGGCGCGGGTAGCGCGCGAGGAGCGCCTGTATGCGCGCGGGGTCGCCCGCGGCGTCGACGTGCGCGGGCGCGGGGACGAGCGCGGCGACGGCCGCCGGCGCGAGCGCGGGCGCGTTTTCGGGCGCGCGCGCGAAGAGCACGGTGAGCCGGCCGTGCGCGAGCAGCGCGGTCTCGTCGTCGTCGTCGTCGTCGGCGGCGGGGCGGAGCCGGGTGTACGCGGCGAGGTCGCAGCAGGCGGCGAGGTGCACGTGGCGGAGGCGGACGCGGCGCATCGTGGCGCGCCACTGGCGGTCGACGCTCGCGAGCGCGGCGTGCGTCGTCCAGCGGACGGACTTTGCGGGGCGGGCGAGGAGAGAGGAGCACGGGGGCGGGGCGGGCGAGGGCGGGAGCGCGCACCAGACGAGTGTGAGGACGTGCTCGAGGAGCTCGTTCGGGAGGCGCAGCGGCGGGCGGGCGGGGATGTGCATGGACGCGAGGATCGCAGCGATGTCGGGGGGCGACATGCTGACAGCGCAGAGGCGGCGGTGACCTGCACCGGACTGCTTATGAGCGGCATGCACGCTAAATTTGTGACGTCAGCGTACGCCCAGATCTGCGGTTATGCTCCCGCGATCTGGCGTCGTTCATGCGATGGGCGTGACAGTCACCGCGATGGGACGCCTGCTTATCCGATGCGTCCACGAGTCCTCGGAGGAAGCGCAGTGCCCGGCATAAAGCTGGGCCACACTGGATCGTCGATGCGTACGCACGGATGCGTCCAAGGGAACGCTGCAAGTGGCGTCCACGCGGGTTCTTCCATGAAAACAGGAAGCTACGTCTCACTTTAACTTGGGCTCGGAACACACGCGCTTGTCTCTGCATTAGGAACATACTGCGCAGACTCGGAACGGGGACCTGCCGCGTTGACCAACCCCAGGCACTTCTGCTAAGGATTTATGGGGGTTGAATTGGCGCGCAAATATGGAGCATAATGTAGCAAGTCGTGTTTACGTCGAGAGCACGCCGCTGTCCGTGGCCCCGTTGGCGGAGAGATCCAGGCTTGCACCAACTCTGCGAAACCACCCATCCAGGAATGTTAGTCGTTTCACAAGGATGACGATATGAGGCGAGTATCGACAAGCGTCATGTCTGGACCCGCACTCCCGCCACTCCTCGCCATCGCACTTCCTTCGTGCCGCACCCACCCGCACATGCGCCCATCCCCGCGAACGCCACCCCGAATGCCCGCTGCGCAGATATACTCTTATCGCACGGCCGCCGCTACGCACGGGATCGCTCGCAAGTACTCGAGACTGCACGCCCGGCTTCCAGCGAGGCCAGCGCCACCCCGCGCTGTCTCTACAAACCACCAGTACATCCCTGGCCGCCCGCCTAACCCCAAGGCGCCCCGCCATCCGTCCGCCACCCTTCACCCATCTCTCCCAGCGCACCCGCCGAATACACCCAACCACCCTCCTCTCCGTTCCCCCCCGCGCGCACACACTACCCGCCCGTACGCGCACTCACCGCACACGCCTGCTTACCGCTTCCTCGCGCTCGTTTATCCCTCCCGTTCACTCGCTCGCAAGCAGCGCAAAATCGCCGCATGCCCTCCCCGCCCAGCCACAGCGCGCGAGTCCATATCCCCGCATCCCGGGCGCGCACTCCCGCATGACCACGATTTCCAGTTCGAAACACGGACACACGCACGCACCATATCCACGGCTCGCGCTGCAGACCCCATGGCGGACGCGCACGCAGCCCGGACCACCCGCGGATGTCGATGTCCTCGCCCAAGCCCGACTTCCGGACGAGCGCCGACGCTGCCCTCGCCTCCGTGTCAAACGTGGCTCGCTCCCGTCGTTCTCGTTCACCGACACAGCTCCCAACTCCGTAAGGACATGTCCAGCCGGCGACACGAGGGACTCCGCCCTGATAGTCGTCCCGACCCGGGGCGGGGCGCGGTGGACGAGACGGCGAGCCCGGCGCGGCGCGGCGCGCCTGTATGTGCCGGCGGTAGATCCCGGATTTGCGGACAAGGACGGTGACACGGGCTATGGATGGATGGAGGCATAGCATACTCGCTGCGCGAGACAGGGACGGAGAGCCAGGATGGTTTCCCGAAGCTCGGTCCGGTCGGAAGATCCACCGCATCCGGGCACCTGCCACGAGGGGAGGGGCGCAGTTTGCATCCCCGAGGCCGCTTGCGCGCGCTCGGGCGGCAGGTGTACTGTACACGGGACACACACCCGTTTCGCGATCCGAGGCAGCGTGCATCCCCAGCGCCGCTCTGCCAGTTCGACTCGTAACTGGCGCGCAACTGCTCACTCACTAGATTCTGGTTTGTGTTGGCGCTCTATGCTGTATGCGACGGACCGGGCTTCCTTCCTGTGCGTATTCTCGGTTCCAAAATTTATGCAGTCGCCGGGCGTATTACTAGTATTAATGACACGGTCCGGGAGAACACTGCCATCTTTCTGAGCTGGTCGCATAAGCACTTGAATCCCCGACGCCAAGTACTGCATGTACTCGGGGCCGCTGTCGTCGTGTCTCGTAACTTCTCCAGACGGAGACGGCATTGTCGGAGACTGGACAAATTTAGCAGACGCTCGGAGCGAGACATGTTGGCGGCGCTGGGCACAACTCTGCGCGTATGGTGTATTGTGGTGGCTTCGACTTGGAGTTAGCCGAAGATTCAGGTTTCACAAACCATTCATCCAACACGATGTCGCGCATACCGCATTGTGGTTCCGAACGTCCGGGCTCGGACTCGAACAACGGGACTGACGATTCAACGACCTCGCCGTCATGTTGTTGGACACATCAACAAGGTCTCCACTGATCGGTCATTGACCATCAAAGCGGGTCCGCTAGGCTCCCGATATCCAGTCTATGCTTCAACGAAATCGCCCTCCTCTATCTCCGTCCGGCGCGCCGCCAACTCGTCCCGGTCCCACGTACAGCTCACAAACCTCCCGCCCAGGTAATCCTCCGAGCCACTCGTCAGCCGCACGAGCGAGCGGCGGGCGATCTCCACCTTCTCGTCCAGCGTTCGCGGCCAGGACGGGTGCTGTGTTTCCACCATCAGCGCGCGCCATCGCAGGAGACGAGAAGAGACACGTACGCTATTAATATGCGCCCGGGGTGGGCCGAGAACACCTTCACGCCGTGCTCTCTCGTCGGCCACCAGATCAGCGCGGGGATCAGCATATGCCGTTGGCCGGGACGCACCGGCGTGTGTGGACGCGGCGAAGCGATTGATTGCGTGTTTCGACATGTGGTACCTGCGCCCCGAACGACGCCACCAGCACTGCGTACCAAGCTGTGCACGGTGCAGTGGTGAGGACGGTGAACACACCCCCTGCGGCGCATGGATGGCCACACTCGTCGTCGCCTGTCTTGCAGAACGCGCTCGCGGATGTTGACATGCAGCCTGGGTTCGCGCTCGGGATGGGTCGCTCGCGACACTGCCAGCCCCCGACGGAGGACCACCACTCCTCCGGATCCGCGTCCCCGATCGTCCTGAATCTCTCCATGTACCCAGCGTTCGCGAGCACAACGTCGATCCTCCCGAACACCCCGACGCACGTCTTCGCGCTCTCGCCCACCGCCCTCTCATCGGTCACATCCACCGCGCACGACTCGACTGCCGCAGATGGGGACGCCTCGGCGACAGACACAAGGGCGTCCGCCGCTCGCGCGGTGATGAACAGCCCGCGCGCTCCTGCCCGTGCGTACGCGTACGCCGTCGACTCCCCGACACCACAGCATGCCTGCCCGTAGGATGGAAAGCAGACACGCACCCCTGTGATATACCCCACGTTCCCCTGGGCGGCATCGTCCAGCCGGGAGTCCGACTCGATTCCGGGGTCCCGCGCGGGCTCTGCCTGCCTGGCCGCTGTGTAATCAAGCTTGTGCTCATCATCATTGCGCGATGTGGCCTTTTGAAAAGCAATACAGTGAACGCCACTGGCGACTCACCACAAAGCTCAATCCTGAACATCCATGTTGATAACCTACTGTGTATTGACGAGCGGCTGCAATCTTCGAACATTCTAACAAAGCCTATGAAGTATAACCCCAGCTCAATCCTGAACATCCACGTTGATAACCTACTGTGTATTGACGAGCAGCTGCACTCCTCGAACATTTTAACAAAGCCTATGAAGCACAACCCCATGCTCCTTACACGCCACCTCCTCCACGTCCCGCCCAACGACCGGCCCTTGATCACACCGGACAGCGATCCGCCTCCTCGGCCCCTCCCAAAAGCGCGCACGCAGCGCCTTTGTGATACCCCACTTGCGGATCTCCTGGAAGACGCTGTAAGACCCGTTGTCGCACATGCACCCCGCGTGCGCTCGGAGCACGATCGTCTCCACGCCCACGGGCAGGCGGCCTCCAGCGGGAACACGAGATTCAGCCCGAGGCGGGTGATGTTGGGTAGCGCGCGAGCGCAGCGGGGTCCGGGATGCTCACAAAGTCGACGGAGCGGATGTGCGGGAAGACGGACGGGGGGACCGCGGATGCAGTGACGTCTCTGCGTGCTTCGTGGGGTATGTAGAGGCGACCATCAAGCTCGCATCAGAGCCGCAGAGCGACGTGAGGCCATTGGCGTGGTAGTGTGACACGAAATCAGTGACGTCCACACTGAATGAGCGGATGTCGAGATGTTGGCAACTGGAGATGAGGGCCATGATGGCGGAAAGTGAGAGAGCGTGCATGCGTGGTTTGGTGCAGGAGGGTCTGGATATGGTGACGGTAGATTTCCAGGTCGCAGCAGTCCAGAATATATACGTGTTGGAAGTGCACCGCGTGCGTAATGTCTCGCCACTGTCGATTCACGCAGGTTAGTGTGCGGTACAGGTGCCAGGCGGGTGATTCGGTCGGGGTATCCTCGGCGCGAGGAAATGTTGGTAACGGCGGGGGAGCAGAGCACCATGCTTGGGTAATGATCAGGTCGGCAATTTCAGCAGGGATGAGCGGACGGGGAGATGTGGAAGTTCGATAAGTTGATGCGGTGGGGCAATGTGGACATGGTGTTTGACGCAATCGATGCGTACCCCTCTGTGAAGTCACTAGCCACTAGTCACTGGCCATCAGAAGTACACTTGACTCGAGCTGGCAGCCTGAGCGTCACTGAAATGAAGAGGGAACGTTTGGGGCACGGGACTGATACACGTGGGAATCGGATGACCTTGCGAGTTGTTCCGGGGTACTCAGCCATAAAGCTCTCGTCATGACCATACTCGGTCAATAAGAGTCAAAGGCTACATACTCGAGGTGGACACGACGGGTCTTCTGAAGTCATCCCTACCGAACCTTGTATTGCAGATGCAGGTTCCCGTTCTCGATGAAGCCATAGAGCTCTCCTTCTGGCAAGATCTGTGAACAGCAGGCCCGCATGAACGTCCTAACGCGAGTATCTGTACATCTGCATCCCCGGGTGTACCGCTCGGACTGCGTGATGAAGCCTAGCGTGCGGTCTTCTTGACTGCCAAAGAGAGCCTTCAACAGGAATGGCGCTTCTATTGATGGGACGTGCATCGACCGAACGATTCTGGTACTGTCTCGAAGTCAACGAGGCTTGTGTCACATAACACCTGCTCCATGCTTTGTTTCCCGCCCTCCCACCTGGAAAATCTGTCTTGAGGAAGCACTCGCACTCTTTTCGGATTCCTAGCTCTCCCACTACGTATATCTAACATATGAGGACAGTGGCACGACACCATAAAGCAGGGGTGTTACAACGCCTCCGCCAGGCTCCCGATGTCAAGCCTGTTCTTCAAAAGGTCGTCCTCCTCAATCTCCTTCCGCCTCATTGCCAACTCATCAAGATCCCACGTACAGCTCACAAACCGCCCACTGAGATAGTCCTCCGTTCCACTGGTCAGCCGTACTATCGAGTGGCTGGCAATTTCCACTTTGTCATGGAGGAGGGGCGCAAGCGAGGGTTCGCTCGATGCTAGCACGGTCCTACAACACCGCATCGCAGATGCATGTATGTGAACTTCGTTCAGACTAGCTCCAAGAAGGTTGACACGGGGACGTACACAATGCCACCCGGGTGCGCCGAGAATACTTTGACCCCTGCAGCGCCGTACTCTGTCGGAACAAGACAGCTGTAATGGGGCATATACGCTCTATCAGCGATCGGACTCACCGACTTGGATGAACTCGGCCAAGCGATTCATCGCATGCTTCGACGTCTGATAGCCGCTCCGCCCGGGGATTCGGGCTTGCGCTCCCAGAGACGACACGAGAACGACGTAGCCCTTGGTGGCCACTAGATGATTGATAGTGTGGTGAACGACGTTGAACGTCCCCCCTGTATGTCCATTCGGTCATCAATACCCTTCCCTCAGGACAGCCGGGACCACCGCCTACGTATGTTGACAGTCTAGACGTACCTCCGCTCAAACACTAAGCGAATAGCGAGGACGCAGCGTAGCGGCTCACCATAGTCTTCCACCACTCATCAGGGTCCTGCTCCCCCACCCGCAGCCGCTTCTCCAGGTACCCCGCATTCGCGACGACGATATCGATCCTCCCAAACCTATCAAGGCACGTTTTCACGCTCTCGCCAACCGCCTTCTCGTCGGTGATGTCTAGCGCATACGGTTCGACGATGACGGACCCAGATACGGAGTGCTTCCGTGTCGCCTCTGCGACGGACACCAGGGCGTCCGCCGAACGCGCGGTGAGGAACAGCCCCCTCGCACCCGCCTGTGCGTATGCGTAGGCTGTGGCTTCCCCCACTCCGCGGCTGGCCTGGCCGACGCAAGACACGATGGTTTCAGCGTATTCCAGTAAAGCAGCAACACGGTACGCACACCGGTGATATAGACCACCTTGCCCTTCGCAGCGTCCTTCAATCGGGTACTCAAATCGATCCCCGGGTACACGTCCTTGTGTATCGTCACGGCGGGGACTTCTGGGTGCGGAGCCATATCGGACTAGTATGAATACGTAATCGATTCAGAAGGTATTCGCGCAAGTTATATGCATCCGCTACCGTGTTCGTTAAGGTCGGACTGCGACGCAACACTCAATGACAAGTCCTGCGCAGGTGACTCGGACATTTATAAGCAGGCTATGAATACCACAGTTGTTGTTCAATCGAGGCTAGCAAGGTCAGAAATAGAATCCCCTCCGCAAACAGCCTGGATCATGAGTCAGGCAAGTCGCTCATTATCGGCAATTCCTCTCTGTGTGAGCTGACTCTGCCAAACCTTACCTGCGCTCGCGACCATTCCAAGGAGCCGAGTCTGCACTGAAAGCGGTCATTCATTAAATTTACCTGCTGCAAGAACATCCGTCCGAGGGCAGTGTCGAATACTTGGACCGTGTATCCTGCGGGTTAGTCCTCATTCAGAACGCTGCTTCCGGTTCTGTCGTTTATTAGATGGGCGACCCAGCATCATTCATCACCCCACCCCAGACGCTCTAGTACGATCCCATGCTCCTTACACACCTCCATCGCCGTGCCCCACCCCAGCACCTCCATGTCACTGCACTCGACCAGAATCCGCAGGGGCGGCCGAGCCTCCCACAAATCCTCTTGCAGCGCCCTCTCGATCGCCCAATCGTACACCGCCTCGCCCTCGTCATGCCCTTCCCACCGCGGATAGCGCTAGACGCCGAGCACCATCGTCTCGAGCGTGGGAGGGAAGTGTTGCCGCAGCCGCGGTAGCGAGAGCGAGGCGGAAGCGGAGCGTCGCGCGGTGCGGCTTGATGTCGATCGCGGCGGAGGAGACGTTGGGGAATGCCGGCTGCACTACCGAGGCCGGGTTGTCCAGGTCCGCGAGAGCCTCGTCGTAGTAGGCTGCGGGAGGGACGGTGCCGTCGATGGAGGGCCCCGAGGCAGACGCCGGTGTGCGCCCCGCGAAAGTGCGATAGGAACGGGACGATGTCGGACACAACGCTAGACAGCGATAAGTGGGGACGAGAGCCATGAGCGCCTCTGGAGATACCGCGTGGAACCATTCGCCGGTTTTCTCCCTGAGCGGCTTATGGCACAGCGAGAAGAGCGCGTGACGCGTTGGCGTGCAAGTGGCACTAACACTCGATGTTGATGAGCACGCGATCGATGATACCGCGGGATTAGCGGTTCACCCCAGATAAGTCGTCGTAGAGTAGCCACCGCTCGAGAGTCAGTTGCTAAGGGCAATGGATGTTCGCAGAATGTTGGGAATAATCATCACTTGGATCACCTAGTGCACGCCAGACAAGCGTGAAAACAGCACGAGGAGCTCGGTCGAGTATGGAGCGTCGAAAGGCGTTAGTTCCATTGCCAAAGTTCGTGGAGTGCGCACTCATCATAACGGGTCTAGGAAGTGACATCAGAACTGGCAGATGGAGGTTACAAACAGCGAAACGAAACCGGAAGGGGGGCCTCATATACTAGTAAAACGCAAGGAGGGGTCAGACAAAGGCACAAAGGATGAATACCACCACGGTGTGAGCACTAGGGTGCACATCCCGGCGAATAAGCACAGAGATAACCCTTTTCACGTTCAGGGTCCAACCGTAGGTTCCAGTCGATCTCAGCATTATACATACCCTCCCTAATAGCCCATGAATCAGTTACCTTCCATTCGGTCGCAAGACACCCCTCTAATAGTACAGCCGCCGGAACTCGATTTCGCGCTCCCTGCACGCCTCCGCCTCCGCATCCCACCCGTCGTCGAGCTTCTCCTCGGGCGTCCTGCCCTCCAGGGGCCAGCTGACGGCCTTCCCCTCACCACACTCGATCAGCATCCTCCTCCCGTCCTGGCCATGCCAGAAGCCGCAGCGCAGCGCACTGACGATCTCCCACTGAAACAGCAGCTCCATGGCGGGGACGCCCGTGATCCTGAAGTCGGGGAACGTCAGGGCGTGCAGCACAAGTGTCTCGAGCGTGGGTGGGAGGTGGTTGCGCAGATACGCGAGGTTGAACCCGCGGTGCAGACGCAGGCAGGTGATATTCGGGAAGTGGCAGAGCGCGACGGGGTCCGGCTCGCACATAAATTCGACAGAGCGGATGTTCGGGAAGAGAGGTTCGACGGCTGGGGGCAGGTAAGGGGTGTTAGTACATTGAGATAGCCGTTCTTCTTCCGGCGCAAGGTCAAAGGGCCACCCGTCTAGCGCTGTCCCAAGTCGGAGGGATGTCAGCCCGTTGCGGTCGTAATGGGCTAGCATTGCCGTGATGTCAATATCCTCTGTTTCGACATCCAGGGAATTGCATGCCGGGATCAGGTTTACGAGGCGGTCCGGGGTTACGGGGTAGTGGAGAGCGTCGTCTGTGCAGTACGGAAGGGGGAAGAATGCAACCTTGAGCGCACATTCCGCCGTGCGCTCCAACGCACGAGCGTTCTCCTTGATATGAGTGTAGTACTCTTCAAAGTCGCAGCATCCTTGAATGTAGACGTATCGGAAGTGCACGTCGTAGATGATGTCGCTCCACTGCCGGTTGACGAGACGGAGAGCGTAGTACAGCTTCCAGGCAGGAGCTTGAGGACCAAAGTCATCCAAGCACTTGCGCGAGGACTTCCGCTGAACAGAGCGCCAGGCGTCAGTGATGACTATCTCAAGCAGCTCGGCGGGGAAATCCAGGGCAGGTCGAGGAGTAGAATCCGCTATGCGAGATACATGAGTTAGGTCGGGGGATGACATGGTCATTGGTGGCTGTCGAACAAATAGCGCGTCAGCAAAGTAGGAGGACTGCATTGACAGACTCACAGTCGGCTCACAAATAATGGGACTTGCGTCGGGTAGTACTAGTAGCACAAGGACGATCTAGATACTGTATCAACACAGATGAGACGCCCACGAGCGAAGCCCTCGATATCGATCATGTGGGAAACACCTGAGGCTCGTGATTGGCTCATGGCAATTCTCTCGTCGGAAGTATTTATGGTGGGGGTCTATACGGCGTCTCTCATTATGGGCGCGTATGCGGAAAAGCACGATAGCGTGGATGGCGTTTCAACCGCTTAGCACTACCTTACAATTATATGCGAGCCGTGTATATTTATCGTCGCGGTGATTGCTAGGCCTCTTCTGGCACATCAGAGGTCGAAGAACAGCCAGGGGTAGCCACATCACGTAGCGCGTCGACAAGAATCCATAAGCACGCCCGTACTACTAGTAGTAATTTCCCGTGACGAGTGCATTGGCGGCTCTTGATACGGCCTGATCAGGGGACCATCACGCACAGCTGCAACTGATTGGCATTATCATGATCATGACCATGATCTGCGAGAATGCAAAACGCAGAAGAAAGAGGCGGGCGACAGGAGGAGGATTGTGCCGCCTTGGGCCCAATCTTGAATTTGTGTGAAAATACTGAAGGGGCAAATGGCGCGGTGCTCACCAGGTAAATAAGTCAACCGTCAGAATCCGTGCAAACACCCGAACTCGATCCCGTTCTCCTTATACGCCTTTGCATCCCAATACCACCCAACGACCTTCCCCAACCCACGCTCCCCGCACACAACCAAGATCCTCCTCCTCCGTCCTTTTCAGAAGCCCTCTTCCAACGCGCGAGGAATAGCCCACTTCATCAGCATCTCGATATTCGAAAATATCCACTCGCCTCCCACCAGATTCATATCAGGGAGGTAGTCCACGCGCAGCACAATCGTCTGGAGGTTGCGCGGCAGATGATTGCGCAGGCATGACAGCGGGAACGGGAGGTTTAGCCGCAGGCACCCTTAGGTTCGGGAAGCGGGCCAGTAGCCCGTTTATCGACGTGGGACTGGTCCGCTCCTGACGCTTGTTTCAACTAGTTGTATAATGGTGCACCCTACCGCAAGAACGTCACTATATCGCAGACAAGCAGACGTTTCATATTTTTGAGCGCGGTCGTAGGTGTTATACAAGTTGTCCTAATTCAGTCTCCAACCTTTTTTGTGCGCTTTCTCACCTTTTATCGGAAAGGAATAAGAGACGGGAATATGAACGTTGTCGAGCAGGAGCTCTCCTGCGGTGCGCGGACGAAGAATTATGCCGGGTACCTTGTGGGTGGTTTTATGCACCCTCAGACGACCTGAGGAATGCAAGCCTAAAGGTCTCATTTCAGTATTCCCGGCTATATGGTAGGATGTCATGCAGGAACTCACCCCAACGTCTTGGCCAGGAACAAGCTGGCAAGTGAAGGTAGTTCCGGAGACATCAGTGCAGCAGTCCTGGCTGCTGGAGCAGATGACGTTGCAGGTGGCTGGGGTGCATACCTGACCATGAGGGAAACATCCAACGGTGAGCCCACGAGGCCAAAGCAAGAATTGAAACAAACACGATGCTCACACCAAGGATTGAGATGCCGAGCGCGGAGACGCTCGTGCATGCAGCGCCTGCGCAGCACCCTATTGCAGGAGTGCAGGCCTGCGCCAGGCAACTGAGTTGACGAGCTTCGTGGGCGGCGGGGCTGGCTACCGTCGCGCCGACGTAGGTGACAACGACGGCGAGCTTGGCGAGAGTGAAGAACTGCATGTTACTAGAAAACAATGAGAACTTTGCCGACGAAGAGGTCAGTTGGCTTACTTGATTGCGATGGGTGTTGAGAGCGAGTACTGATGCAACTTGCTCCGACTCCTGCTCCTTTTATGCAGTTTTGGGAAGCGGTAACAAGCTGTCCCTCGCCTCCCATACCAGCTAGCCTCAGAAGGCCTGCGGTCATGAGTTGCTATTAGCATGGGGCGGTTCCATTTTCCACGTTAGTTTAATCTTCTTCGACAAGTGCAATATATTCATTCCGTCCCTAGGTCCCCAAGACCGTGCCACTCTTTTTTATTCCTATAGAGACCGACCACTGTTCCTGTTACGTGGAATTGCTGCATTTTCCATTACTTTATCCCGAGTAAATGAATTCAAGACACTGCTCGGATCAGCGAACAAGTTTGATTTGGTCATTGTACGTATCATATTTTGCCTGCCCTCCATTTGGAGTTGGGAGGACAGCAAATCAAGTCTGACAAACTAACTGACTCTCATAGACGAAGTGTACCCAAGACAGATTGGACATGGATTCGGGCATGGTCATGCAATAAACGTTGTGCAGAGTGTGAGCGTTGGAGGCGGAACTGTCAGTTTGGCTCTACGCCCTGACTTACATTCGCATTCCATCATAGAAGCTCTATAGATCGATCCGCTGCGTACACTCGCCAAGCTCGAATTCCACGAATTCGAATTAATGGGGACGCTTGAGGTCTCCTTTGGTGGCGCAACCCTCAAGTACTCCTCAACGACAGGACCGGCGCCCTTCACCATATAGGGACGTCAGCATGACGGACGCGCCAATAGCAGTGTTGCATAGTCTTCTCCCAGTTGAGCAGCTGATTTATGCGGTGACTGTATCTGTCGTAACTTCCTGGCAGCTCATCAATGCGTATTTGACATCGCCGTGCTGCCGGCTCACGCTGTCGTCCTTGTTGTTTTGAATCACCGTCAGCGGTAGAAAAGTGAGTGAGAATCTTGGCGACTCAATGACCACAAGAAATACTGGCTAGCATGTATATTTCTTACTTGTGCATTCACCTTAAACTGTGCTTGGAATTGAAACCTGAGTCCGCTTCGACTGGCAACCACGTCACTAAGCGCACGTGGACTGGCTTATTGGACTATTCTCGTTTTACTCATCTTTATAACACTTCTTGCACGGGGCTGGTGGGATGTATGATTTCCACCGAGTCAGAAAGGCTCGCACATCACATGTGGAGAGAGCAGGGTTCGGCGTGCACGGTTCGGAAGAGTCAGCAGATGGACACGGGGTCTATAGCAGCAAAGACAGTATAGCCCTACTTGCGCCACATAACGGTACGTATAGGATCAGAGCTTGCAGGCAGTACCTTCCGAGCTAGGCCATCAGTCAAAAGGGAAGGGTCTGAAAAGGCTGAGCATCAGACTTTTCAGACGCGTCAGACTCTGCTCGACCAATCACATTGCGCGAAATCCTTTCAGCGCGTCAGACCTTTAGAACCTCGATTTGGGTCGTTCAGACCCTGTATTGATACAACCCTAGCAAGACATTTTGTGCACTTTGTGTATGGGATACAATACATTATTGAATACAGAAGTAAATTACAACCAGTGGACCCAACACTTCACCCCTGCTCAATTGCTATACCTGGATCAAAAACACATTTAAACATTTAGACCTTCAGACCTTTCCCTTTTTCCTGATGTATAGTTTATATGAAGTATCTGGGGCGGGACTGTGACACGACTGTCACTTGATAACGTCAGGAGAAGGCCGTCAAGCGGTACCTTTCGCTCCTCGCAGTTATATTCTTGCAATGCCGAGACTCCAGTCATTAGCTCCTGGCTTTCATAATTCTTACATGTCGGAGGACTCGGAGTGCTGCTACTTCCGACAACACCTTTCCACACTCGAAACCCGCTCATTATTACCGATAAGGCAGCCCTAACCCTAACCTGCCCTCTGTCATAGTTTAGTCAATAGAGCTTCCTCGGTGGAGTATATACCACGAATCCTTATTCTTGGAATATTGAGCTGCTATTCCAAAGCTCAGACGCTGGGGACGGCAAAAGACCCGGTTTGGAGATGATGTCGTCGACATCTTGCCTTTTCTAGCCATAAGCGCTCATTTTGTCGCCTTTCTAGGCAACTTTCGTGGTGCAGTGCTGCCCGCCGTCGTAATTGCGGAGCGGACGCCTTATTCCAAACCAAAGCTTAGTCTAGTCCTAAAATTCGCTGGTATTTCTTCCGCCGAATATGCTCCAATATGCGACCCTCATTCTCTCTACAATTGTCTCTAGTGGAACAGAGCGGGATATCTATCTATAGGCCCCTGTCTCCGTAGAAGGAGCTCTCCACCCAATTGACACCGTTACCAAGCCTTCTTAGGCTTGTGACTGGCACCAGGAAACGCATCTCACCTATGACTCCCTGTTTTGGTTTCCCCTGTCTATGTTGACCTATCCGACCTCCATAGACCTATGGAGGACTATGTTACAGACTGCGCTTCGATTCGGTCGCCTTGACCGTTACACTGTACTGTAGAACGCGTCCGCTGTGGGGGACCGCGTTTTGTACGGGGGGCTCGTCTGACCGACAGCACTGCATCGTGGACAATGTACCCCAATCACTGCAGTCTACTAGATGGTAGAGTGTGGTGGCAGGAGAGCGTGGTGTTACAGCCACTGCACTCCGCTGACACAAGAAGTCACACTCGTCGCTCCGTAAACTTCAGACGTGTGTTACGATTTCACCAATGAGGTTGAATATTATTGTCCTTGAGAGGATTATACACACCGCCGCATAGCCGTCTGTTCTCGTCGTCATTTCATTTGGCACGACCCTTGAGCTCAATGGGCAGCACGAGCGTTTCAGACCTAACCTTAGGCGCCGGCCAGATGCCGCGGGTGGCGCCGTCGGGATGCCATTGCCAAAGTAGGATAACGAGCGCAGCACCTCCATCGCATGCCAGCACTTTCGCTGTCGCAGTAACCATAATTCTTTAGACGACTGCCCGCCACTCGCTGTATATGACGGTTGCACTTCAGGGTGCTTAACGACACGGAAATATCATGTTCAAGTCGGCGGCGACCAAGATCGCGCACAACTCGACGCTGCCGGGGTTGGCAGGGAATAATGAGTTGAGAACGCTGCAAGACTTGATTATAGCGGAGAAGGCGGTTATGCACTCGTACGTATGGTCGAAATAGGTAGCGCTGCAATGACTGATCACAGCTTTACATCCGCCCCCCCGCCGCACCTCCCGGGAATTCTGTTTTTGCTGTCTCATACCACTTTCAATGCTCGGCCAACACGATCCGTTTCACGACTCCCGTTTCGCGGGACTCAATTTGGGGGATTAACAGGCTGGACAGACTGACGAACGACTTTGCAAAGGCAGTAGATGCATTACGGAGCTGGGGTATTGGTGAAGGAGAGGATCTAGGCGTACGTATTATGTCCATGCATCATCCCGCATCCTGACCTGTCGCCTGCCTTGCGGTCACCTCCAAAACCCTTATGCGTCCTATTCCCTTGCATATTCGCTGCCTATCATGCGTCCACCTTCCATTGGCTTCTGTGTTCTTATTAACCTCCATCGACGCCATCACGCCGAATCCGATATATACAGGACATTCTCTCCTCCAGCGCCTCCCTCCTCCTTCACTTCTGCAACACCATCTCACACCTCTCCTCGCACACCCAGACCATCCGCACACACATGAAATCCATCCGCACGCGCGAAGAGGCCCTGCTCGCGCTTCAGCGCCGGCACCGCTCGCTCCAGTCCAAGTGCGAGTCTGCGGACAAGAAGCTCAGCAAGATGAGCCCTGAGAACAAGAACCTGCAGGCGCAGATGTCGCTGATCAACCAGTTACGGGAGGAGATCAGGGAAGTCGAAGGAGAGATCATGGCGGAGGAGGCGGCGCTGGGGGACTACAAACGCGCGCAGGCGAAGGAGTGGATGGGGATCCAGTTTGGCGGGCTCGGGGAGGTTGGAGAGGTTTCTGTGGTGCGTCTGTTACATTTTTTGTTAAATGTGCTGTCGAACGTCTCATCTGAATTGTACTATCGCTATATACCCTGTCTAGCTTATAGCCTACTACGGAAAACTCCTCATCGAATCCATGCCCCTCGAGCGCACCGACCCCGGCCTGCCGCGGGCCATGTACACTGGGCACGAACAAACACGCTCTATAGCTAACGAAGCGGACGAGGCCATCCGGCGCGTCGAGTATACCCCCTTTCCGTCCAACTCTCTTCCTTCTCTGCCTATCTCAAATCATTCAAATGCCGCGGGACCAGCAGATCGCTACAGCACGCAAACGCCCGAGTCGAGCGGTAACGCGCCGAGCACGATATACGCGCCGTCGCCGCTCCCGCCGCCTACGCACCCGAGCGCGCTCACGTCTTCCCCGCCGCCGGGCATGCCCGAGCCGTCGTCGGTAAGGCTGAGCGATCCGGGGTTCATGCCGCCGCCCTCGCACCCCGACACCGCCAACAGTGGCACCACCCAGTCGTCGTCGCGCTTCGCCCCGTCGGGACTGAGCTCGGAGTCGCGCACCGATAATTGGAGCCTGGAGCCGATCCAGACGGGCGGCGGGCTGGGGCTGGGCGACTTGCTCGGCGGCGGCGGGAGGCAGGGGATGGATGAGTTTGGTGTTGGGTCCGGTTCGAGCGCGGGGCAGGCGCAGACTGTTTCGGGCCCGTCCGGGTCGAGCGGGGGCAGTCGCGGAGGGAGGTTCGCGACGTTCCCGGTGAAGGGGCGGAAGAATACGAAGGATGCGGATAGGGATAGGGAGCGGGAGAGGGAGAGGGAGAGGGAGAAGGAGCGAAGGAGCGAGGACGCGCCCAGCGTGGAGGGCCTGCCGGCGTACACGCCCATGGACCTCAACCTCGGGTCGGGGCTGCAGGCGGAGCCGTTGCATCTTACCCATGATGCTGCTGCCAATGCCAGTCGGGATAGTAGAGCGGAGGAGGATGATAACGTCGAGCTAGCGTATATGTCGCCGACGCAGGAGAGCCCGCTGCCGAGCCCCATGCACTCGCGGTTCGGCGCGGTCAGCGAGGGTAACGACGGTGGTGCCGGGGATAGCGGGGAGAGGGGTTTAAGTGTACACAGAGCGGACAGAAGAATTAGGTTCAAGAGCGGGGCGACGGATATCGACGAGGCGATGGAGAGAAGGGAGGAGGCATCGCGCGTGGCGGAGGCTGTGCCTGGTGGGTCTTCCTCTCACTTCCGGTTGATTAACCCTGTGTACTAATCCAGATGCAGAGCCATTACCAAGTCCGCATGAACAAGCTTCGCAACCTCCACCGCCCCCGCCCCCGCCACCGGCGCAAGACCAGCCCCCCGAGCGCATGCCCACCCCGCCGTACCCCTCGCAGCGGGAGCCCACTGACGAGCGGGCCCTAAATGCCGCTGCCGCGCGCGAGATTAGTCGGGAGATGGACGCGCTGCTGTTTTCGCCGCCCGCGCCTGGGCCTGGGCAGTCGAGGGGCACCGGGCCTTCCTCGCCAACTATCGGCAGAGTGCCCGCGCCTAATGAATCAAGAGAAGGTGGGCTCCTGGATGCAAGGCAGGAAACTCAGAGCCAGCGTGCACCGTCTCCACTTGTACCGCCCGCGCCGCCGTTTGCGGCCAATTCGCCGGGTGTGGGGCAGATGAACTACGGGGAGGCTCAGAAGAGGAGCTTGGATCGAGAAAGGAGGGAGAGCAGCCCGCCGGTGTCGCCAAGAGCGGGGCAACCGCTCCCCGCGATACCCCAGGTGCCGCCGCCGCCTACTATCAACCTGCCCAGTCGCTCGGGGTCCCCCGCGCTCTCGAGCACGACCACGACGCCATTCCGCACGCCGCCGGAGTACCCGCGACCGTCGTACACCTCCCTGCCGAAGCCGAACCTCTCGTCGCTCTCGTCGAGCAACCTGACGACAGGCACGGGGGTCGGGTCGGGCCCGAGCTCGCCCCTCCTACCGCCTGCGCCGGGGACGAAGACGATCTCTGCGAGTGCGTTCAGAAGGCAGATGCGCAGCCCCAGCGCCGGGAGCACGGGTAGTGCGGGGATGGCAGATACGTCGCCGCTGAACTTCGCGAAGCGCTCGTTGCCGAGCTCGCCATACCCGCCCAGGGGACGCGCGGGCAGTGCGAGTTCGGGCGCGGACCGGGATAAGGCAGTCCCGGTGCCGCAGAAGGAGGGCGAGGAGGGGTTGGGGGGTGGGGAGGATTTGGACGATCAGTTTGATTATATCTCGGCGTATGTCAATGAGGGGCCCGATGAGGGGCAGGAGAAGCAGCAGGGGAGGAACGGGTATGGACAAGGGAGGTTTGCGACTAACTTGGAAGAGGGAGAGCTGAGGTAATTATTTGGAGGTGTATGCTTAACTTCCGTGTTCGTTGTAACGGAGTTGTAGTACCGGTGTGGTCGATATTTATTCGCCGTCTTGACCGTTAATGTACTCGATCATGTTTCACCCGATATACATCCCTGCTTGTATTGGTACGAATACTCGTCTGCGGCGCTTTGCAGGTCACCGGAAGTCAATATCAACTTACGGAGCCACGCTAATGGATCATCGAGCTCGACTTCCGCCTTGGGGCAGGGGCCTCATGTCCTGCTGTTCGAGCGCGTATCGGCGGTGAAATGACGGCAAGGTCTGCGTCGTCATTACTCCTTTCAAACGCACGTTCGTCCAGGCATCCACCAAGACATTATATCACTCAGAAGCTGTATAGGTTAGGACAGAATAGGAGACGGAAGGACGGAACCTGATAGGATAACTTGCATCCGAAACGCGGTGGCGCAGTACTGAGAAGAGCAGACGAATTGAGTGGTGGTAGCGATGGTCTAAGGAAGTCGAGGCGGAAGTACACGACTGCGTGAGTGGATATGCCCGATCGGCCAGCTCCTTAGGCGTTGAACGACACGGCAGCAGATAAAATGGTAGGCAGAGATAGGACTGCTACTCTGGAATAGACCACAGATCTTCCTTTGGTCATTGGTGGCTCTGGAGGCTAGCCCATGGGTTGGCCCTAAGAATGAGAACTCAGGTTCAAGCAAACGCTCACATTCCTCGGTCAAAAGCCTTTCAGGGTAGATCATTTACCGACATATGTAGCGCGCGGGATTAGAGAACATGTGCGAATCAGGAAGGGGTGAAAGTAACGTGACCTGTGGTCACACCAAGCGCGTCGGACGCTTCAGCCACATCTCTTACCTTTCATAACCACCATCTTTTGGGACAGGCACTACTCGACTCATGGAAGGACCGAAACTCGCGTACAAAGTGGACCCGGACCTTACCTCGGTCATCGAAGAAAAGCAAGATGAAACAATGCCGCCGGGCAAGACAGACACACGGGTCGGTGGCACGGTGAATGGTTCGGCCAGTGGCAAGAATCGAGGGGGCGAAAGGTTGTCGGACTTGAACGCTCGTATCGATGCTCTGAGTTTACACGATGGCGGCAGGATTGTGTCGTCTGAGAAGGTATGTTGTCCCTTGTACCATGGGCAAGTCGACCTGAACCAAGCACCTTTGGACGAATAGGAGGAAAAGCAGTCGCTCACGACTGCGAACGACATACCCGTCCTCCTAGGCGGATGGAAACTAGAAAGTGAGGCGGAGTACGCCAAGCGCATCGGCAGGGATGTGAAAGAGGTAAAAGAGGAGATGCGCCGGAATTTCGAGGAGCTCCTCGCTGTAAGGAAGTCTCTGCATCATAAGATGTGCAGGTCACTGAAAATAGGTTATTGAATTGTTCCCAAGACACAAGCCAAAAACCTACCTGGCGGTTATCAGCCATTCAACGTCTTCCGACCCCCTTCTCCCGTCAGAACCTCCCAGGACCCGCAGGTGGAAACAACCACAGCGGAAGAGAAACTGGAGCAGAATACCTCGTTGCCTGACGTGAACGAGAATGAAGTCAGAGACGACTCCACATCTCTCGACTCGGACGAGGACACAGAGTTCGAGCATTATGAGAACATCTTGCCACATGAAAGCCGTGGATGGGTCTCCAGGCGCGGAAGGGCCCAAAAGCCAAAATTATCAGCTCACAATAGACACGCGATCTCGCCGCTGGCCACACCGGATTCTGGCTTCCTCGCAGACCGTTCGGTCTCCGGTGGATGGGCTGCGATGAGCGATATGGAGTCAGACGAGACCCTTCCGAGTCTGACGGCATACATAAGAATACTGGAATCTTGCGAGTCGCGCAGACGGCGAGGGTAGCTGGAGGGTATCGGAGGGCCTGAATAATATATACAGCGATGTTTGTCCTTCGAGATGTTCCTCTGACCTGTATTGCTGAAGACTATCCTACCTTTGCGGAAAACGTAGATTGTCTTCACGTACATATAACAGTCGAGAGCGTTCGACTAGACTGAGAAAGACCTCCGAGCAACATTACGAGAGTCCACAAATCTGCACAAAAGCGAGTCGAAGTCGTCGTCGACTGGACCGGCTTTTGCCGAGAGCGCTACATCGTCGACGAGCGTCGACGTCGATAATCACAGCGACTATGAGCGACGACCTGCCCCAAATTTGCCCCACTCGGCCTGCAAGGAGCTCTACTTCTAAAGCAGTTCCTCATGAAGGCTGTTGCAGACGGTTCAACCATGCTGTATGCATCAAGTACCGCCGTACTTATTTCTGTTGCGGACTCGAGAGCGACACTGTTGACATCGACATCGACATCTGACCAGCGATCCATGCTTCGAGGTGTTACGGGATGAGACGAAGGTATCTTTACTTTCGCAGTGATATTATGTCTGTACGTTTGGTAGTATTGGCAGACCGTCTCGAGTGGGTCCAGCGTCTCCAGCGCCCAGAACTGGGCTTCCAACGCTGCCCTCCATCTACTATCCATCATGAGGCCGGTTCTTTGCTATGCTTTTACGGGGATGTTAGCTTTCGTCCGACGAAGGTCCAACGCGTACGTACGGCAGCGCTTGGGATAGAATGGCCACACGGCGCCCTTTCGTGCTTGACCCGGTGAGACGCTTGGTACGTCCCACATCTTGCCTGGTTTGACTGTGCTGCAACACCCCCATGATTGTGCGATTTCGGTCTGTGATCCCATTGTTCTCTTCTTCCGACGAGCCAGCTGCGGCATCGGAGTAGGGGCTGTTCGCTACAGTCCTATTTCCCATATCTCGCGCAGGTGAAACTCGCATATTCCTCTTAGATATTGAAATATTCATGCTTGCAATCTCAAGCACAGTATCACGAACATTCCGTCAAGGTCCTAACTTTTACATTTGCTTTTTTTACTTCTCGTCCGATTCTCTACCGTAGGCCTCGGTATCAGACATCAACACGGATGTAGACATTGTAGTGGCAAACAGGAGCTCACCATGCACGTACACGTGACTATGCCACATTCTTGATTCGCGATTTGGAAAGTGTAGCTGAGCAAGATGGAGTTTAGTTCTCAGTGACTGGTTTCCCACTACGATTTGATCCACTCATGACATCTAGCGTCGCTGATCCGTCTTTTCATATCGATAGTCTCGTCCCGGCTGTAGATGCTCGCGAGGTCTTGCTGTCGGGTTTCCGCCGCATCGAAACTGTAAGCCGCGCAAACAGTCATCTAGCATTTCGTTTTGTTAGGTCTGTCCTATGATTTATCTTATCTACAACTCTCTGGCGAGCGCGACTGAGTTGTTCCATTGGTGGATATCTGAGCGTATTCCCTCGAGCTGCCTGCTGGTATGCCAGTCATGGAATTCTACGACATTGAATCTCTTCCCTCCACGCTGTTCGCAAAACGCCACATGATCCAGTGGACGGTTGGAGGTATGTCCCAATACCTAACCAAAGTCCAAGGCATGCCTAAGCACATCGCCCAGGCCCTTGAAAAGCTGACCCGAGGCTTCATCTGGGAAGATGCAGCCCACCCTCCCATTGCCCTGGCCCATCTCTACAAACCCCGACGCCAGGGCGGTATCGACCTCCTGGACATAAATGCCAGGAACGAGGCCATTGAACTCACCTGGCTACGTGACTATCTCGACATCTCCCCAACTCGCCCGGCCTGGGCATTTGTCCTAGATTGCCTAATAAACCAATTAGCGCCTGAAGGGATTGCATCCGAGGCCCTCATGAATTCATTCCTGCAAAAATGGGACCCTCCCACACAAGGCCCCCGTGCTAATACCCTACCCCCATATACACTCACAATGCTGAAAACAGCTCGTAAGTATGGTGTAGCGTTTGCACCTGCAAAGCTCTCACAGGACCTTAAAACCCAACTCCCCGCCTTCTATCACCTCGGTGCAGCACCCCGTGCGTATGTTGCGCCCCGCATTGAATGCCTCATCCACAACCACCTGTCAAACGCCAAGCAAGTCAAACACCTACTCGTTCTCTCGGCCCGCCTCCGCGACAATCCAGGGCGGGGACGCCACAACCCCACGAAACGCTGCGCGTGTCCCGCTTGCGCGCTGGACCGGCGACATGGTTGCACCAACCCACACCGCTGCGCAAAAACTGCCGCTGCCATACTTCAATCTTTCTCAGACCTGACCAACATGTCAAATCGCCCTCACCCAGACAACTTAACTCTCACCCATCGCCGCCTGGAGAAAAACAAACAAGCCCATGCCGAACGGGGCACCATCACCTTTGACCCCACGCTAACGGCAAAGAACAGTCTGGCGGAATGCTTCCGGGTGTTCCTAGACCCAAAGACTGTATCCACCTCACCTGCATACCGTCTACGCACCCCTGCCACCGGCCTCAACCTCCCCCATCAACATATAACAGTCTACACCGATGGCTCATGCCTACACAATGGTAAGGCTAATGCACGCGCCGGAAGCGGGATCTACGTACGCCCCCATAGTCGCTATAACCGCGCAATTAGGGTACCAGGCCCAGACCAAAGTAACCAAGCCGGAGAACTTACTGCTATACTAGTTGCTCTACAAACAATCCCCACCTTCCGCCCAATAACCTTCATCACTGATTCGATGTACGTCATAGAAGGCTTGACTCGCCACCTAGGTACCTGGGAAGACCAAGGATGGATAAACATCGAAAATAGCACCCTCTTCCGTGCAACAGCATACCACTTACGAATTCGATCTGCTACCACAGCGTTCCAATGGGTAAAGGGCCATAACGGTGACCCAGGCAATGAAGCCGCTGATGCCCTAGCGAGGGAAGGAGCCGAAAAAGACCAGCCTGACGAGATAGACCTCACCGTCCCGGCAAACTTTGCCCTCCCCGGTGTGAAACTATCTGCACTCACCCAGCACCTCGCCTATGAAGCTATCCGAGCACGGAAAGTCGCCACCACTCAACCGCGCAAACATGCAACCTACAATATTTCCCGGATGCAAGATGGACTCCACGATGTAACGCACTCACTGGAACCAGCACCCCAGTTGTGGAACTCTTGCCGCAACCTAAACCTGCGACCACTAGTCAGACAATTTCTCTACAAGGCCATTCAAAGAGCGCACAAGATCGGGGACTACTGGCTCCCCATCGCGGGCTACGAAACCCGTGCCATATGCCCTACCTGTGAGGACTGCTCCGACAACCTAGATCACATACTGCTTGAATGTCTAACACCAGCCCGAG
>NW_006920425.1:620196-714705 GCF_000344685.1 Gloeophyllum trabeum ATCC 11539 | reverse complement strand
CCCGGCAAACTTTGCCCTCCCCGGTGTGAAACTATCTGCACTCACCCAGCACCTCGCCTATGAAGCTATCCGAGCACGGAAAGTCGCCACCACTCAACCGCGCAAACATGCAACCTACAATATTTCCCGGATGCAAGATGGACTCCACGATGTAACGCACTCACTGGAACCAGCACCCCAGTTGTGGAACTCTTGCCGCAACCTAAACCTGCGACCACTAGTCAGACAATTTCTCTACAAGGCCATTCAAAGAGCGCACAAGATCGGGGACTACTGGCTCCCCATCGCGGGCTACGAAACCCGTGCCATATGCCCTACCTGTGAGGACTGCTCCGACAACCTAGATCACATACTGCTTGAATGTCTAACACCAGCCCGAGAAATTGTCTGGATGCTTACCCAAGACCTATGGCCAGACTCCTTTGGCCCTTGGCCAGCCCTTAATTTTGGGGCCTTGCTGAGCTGTGGCAAACTTGCAGTGCCACTGCGCGACACCCTGCACCATGACGACCAGGATTCTGATTCCGACTCCACTATCGACCATGAGCCCCCACTCACGAAACCCCACCCCGGAGCCTCCCGGCTTCTTCAAATCTTAGTATCCGAAGCCATCTACCTCCTATGGGTCCTTAGGTGCGAACGCGTTATCCAACAACGAACCCATTCCCCCAAAGCTATTGCCTCACGCTGGTCCAGAGCAATAAACCGTCGCCTTAGCATTGATCACGTCGTCGCCTGTAAACTGAAACGCTCTGAGAAGGAAGTCAAAAAGGTAGTTCGGACCTGGACGCCCGTCCTCGCAAATACAGACCAACTTGATCAATTCTGGGCAGCCCGCCCTGAGGTTTTAGTAGGTATTAGGGCGCCGCGGACTCCCACTCAACGGAAGCTCCAAGCGTTCCATCGAGCCCTACACTCCCCGGTACCCACCGGGGGTCGTGCGTAAATGCATTTTCCCTCGGACCAAACGGTATTACCGTTTGCTATAGTAGACTAAGTAGAGCTGGACCTATTGTCGGTAGCTACTTAATCATATTACTTGTCCAAAAAAAAAAAAGAATCTCTTCCCTACAAATCAAATTCTCATTTCTGTTCCAGGCATTTAGGCAGTATTCCCCTCTTTTGTCCAGCCCAGTCTTCCTTATAGAGCTTCGTCATCTCACACACCACGGTTTCATGTCTATGGTCCGCCACTTGAATCGCCTTCCTCTCTTACTTCGACCTTACACTCTCTGTGAGGCGGCCTGTGTCATCGTTAGCTGCAATGCTTGCAGATGGCACTGCACGCGCTTAGGTTACATCTGGTGATCTTCTTTCTAACTACGATGACTGGCGCCTCATGGGTATTTAGGCGGGACCACGCGTGCGGAGCAGTGCGTAGTAACCGTCTCTTAGGACTTGGCCAAAAATGAAGTATGAAGCCAAAATGGCGAAGAAATAACTAGACTCTCCGGCAACGTGAGTCCATATTATCCTGGATAATAAATATGACAGAAGGTCTGCGACAAGGGCCTCTGGGAACAGATCACAATCTCCTGGGTGCGCAATTATTTTCGATGTGAGCGCAGGTGCACTTCTGCAGCTGGCTGTGAGGCTAATATTGTCATCCTGGTGTCCGGGGTCGCAAGGATCATACATACCTTGCTCTGCTTCTCCCATTGTATATTTTCTCAACATGGGAGATGGAGATCGGTCTATCTGCCAACGACCTCTACGGTGAGCGAGCTGTGTGCACGTTGCTTTTCAATATTAACCACAATACGTGCCACGATGTGCGTATGTCCGAGAGCAGAGATAAACCGTTCCGTTTTGCCGGTACGTTACTGACATAGCTTGCCTACTCTTGCCTACTCCTAAGCAAATATCCGACTGAAATACCCCTTCACATTGCCCACCCCACTTCCGGCGGAACCGACAAAGGTGTCAGGGTGGACGATAATTATCGTCGTCTCTGCCTTCACCGGATTCACCAAATACCCCTCGTACGCGTGCCTGTCAGTATCCTTGACCAGGAAGTCCGCCTTCGGGAGCGCCTTATCTGCGCACACGGAGAATGTCGCAGGGAGGATGGCGACGGATTGCACCAGATCCGTGGGATACTCGCGCAGCGCGTCGACCACCGCGTCAGCGGACGAGACGGAGGCAGTGAAAATAAGAACGGTGTGCTTCGCGATCTTAAAGAAGCTGAAGAGATTCGTCAGAAGCCCGGCACTGCCGTTCACGTCGGGCAACGGGGGCGCGTCGGGCGCCCTATCTCCAGCCTGATCTCTTCCCAGTGTCCTATAAGTGTAGACGCCCGGCGCGGGCGCTGGCACATCTTCGCCACGCTCTTCGAGCACTACCGGGCTCCCGCGATAGTTCACATCAAGTTGGAAGTACTTGCTCCCGCGGTTCCACCCTTCCTCTGTTTTTGCAAGCGTCTCGCCGAGCGTGTCTGTGGTCAACCCGAGCGTACCCCTGATAACCGGGACACGCTCTGCCGTGTAGGATTCTAGGAGGCTGGGACATGCCACGCCTTTGCTGGCGAGGCTGACTTTCCAGCGAGATTTATCCTCGGGATGGACGAGCGTCGAGAAAGCAGGGCGCGTCGATTAGGCCACTATTCATCCCTTGGCCGCCTGTGGGGCTGTGGACATGCGTCGCATCGACAGTATACCTGTTCACAGGAGGTATGAGGATGAATCTCCAGTGACATTTCTCAGCCTCTTGAAAATCATCACTGGGAAGGCTACACACTTAACGAAAGCCAATGACAAGATCTCGGTGATCTCTAACCGTCCTCCCGTGTATTGGTTAACGTGCTCCTTGAATTCATTTCGGTTGGCTGCTAATCTCTTGAATTCAGAGTGTTTATCTTCCTTATCGAAGGCGAACTATGTCAGCCAGCAAACGTCTTCGTCCTGTAAATAGCGAGGCATCTCGGAGAGTCTTTACACGGGGCATAAGTGCCTCCAAGCAAGCAGATTATGCGGGAATGGTGCTTACTTAGGGATGCCGTCCCTCCCCCAAGCCTCCAGCACTACAACATCGGTTAGTGGGTCCATTTCAGCAGCACTTAGATTACGGAGGGACTCACATCGCGCGGAACCCTTGGGCGCAGTCTGACGTCTCCGAGAATACCGCACGCGTCCTGCCTGGTCACGCCATCAAATGCAGACCCAGAAGCTTCCTCACCACGCCTTAACCGCGGAAGATCTTGTCACAACATACAGCACAAGGAAAAGAGGAAAAACTACCTCTTGCACCATCAACACCGATCACGTAGTTAGCGAGAAACGTCTCCTCTGAGTCCTTCTCGCCTGCCAATGGGCGGACGAGCTGGGCTGGTCGGGGTGCTGGGCGAACCCGCGTAGCTCCGTGCCGAACTCGACGTGGCAGTCATACTTGCTGAGACGCGAGCGGAGGACACCCTGCGCGTCGTCCTGGTCCAGCCAAACGATATTTTGCGAAACGCGTTTTCCGGCTTCATATGCAAAGCACTGTATCACTCAGGTTGGCGCTCCCCGACATGTTCAAGAACAACTTTCAAGTTCTGCGACTACTCCGCCATCCATCACCTCTGTTGTCACGTCTGTCCAGTCCAAGCACAAAAGTAGTATATGAGAAGTAGAGCACCGGATTATGACCTTTGACGTTAACGGGGCTCATCAGGGGTAGGACGCATTTCGGCCGTGAGGGCTACGAGAACAAAGGTTTCGCGCGGGGCAAGGCAAGCAATTCAGCTTTCTAGTTAGGCGTTCACTTGAACTAGGTCTCATAGTGAGTACGATACTCAAAAGAATAACAACGATAGTCGTCGTGAGCTCTGTACGTTTCTAAGCCTGTCATTTTGCCGCCCGTCTTTCAGCCGAGATGTCTTGCATTGTCGGCAATGCAAGGCATTGCTACTGTGATTATCTAAGGGCACATCAATCACTATCCGGTCCTGCTGGCATATCTTCCAGGAATGTAGGGACCCCTTTCAGTACCTCTTGCGTTGATTGATGATTGATGAGGTATCTTTGATCCACACCCATACCTATCCCATTTGATCAAGGGTAGCAACATATTTCATGTACAACGAGATTCGCAAGCTGTAAGTAACTGCAGGAGGCCCTGGACAAGTTTCACACCGTTTGTACAGGTGGCATTTGTTGATTATCGCCGGTCGGGGTCAGCGATCTAATCTTATTTATTATCCCAATCTTATCTGATAGAGTGCGAACCTCTCGCATGAGCAAACGCGATTTACGAGAAGTGCGTCCCCTTTTCAGGAAGAGTTTCGCTCGATGCGGTGGACGTTGCCCCGGAACTTTCCTAAGTACTACTGCACAAATCACGACCTTGGCGCCACACACCCTGTGCTATTAGAATCAGATGTTCGCTTACACCACACACGCAGAACCATGTAGCATAAAAAGTGGCCGCTGCGTGTATAGTGTACTAGTATTGACGGGTTGCCTATATGGCTATTTATACGTGTGGGATAAAGGACGTCCAAGACACAGTTTGAAAGGTGCTCTCTGGAAGCGACCTAAGCAGGGTGAACACGAGGACAAGCAAGACGAACCGCGCAGAGACGTAGAGAACCACCATGGAATGGTTGACCACCCTCATCACCCACATGACCCCCGTTCCAAGTCGGCCGAGCACTTTCCCAGCCACCGTCCGCTGCTGCACAAAGTATGTCAATAGCCTGACCGCAGGCATACACGTAATCACGAGCGCGCACGAGCGCCACAGGGCCGCCTCCAGATACGAGGGGAAGGAAAAGTCCCAGGCGAGACAGTGGATCGCGCCGAAGACGATGGAGAACTCGACGGAGAGCGTGATGGCGACGTCGTCGCGGCTGGGCGTGCGGTCGCCCGAGTAGAAGGTCGGGACGGACGTGCCAGTGATCTCGTTGTTGCTGTGCAGGCGGTCGTTCCCCGCCATCTCTGAGAAGGCGTAGAGGACGCCGGAGGGGAGCTTGGGGCGCCACCTGGTTCGTGGTCCGGTTTCAGGAGGAGGGCCTGTTTTTTTGCCCAGAGAATGCTCGACACGTGCGGTGGTTTCGTGCGGAGCTCCGTCTGGCTCCCGAGGACCTGCGGAGGAATATTGCGGGTCAGTCATCGTCACTAGGCCACAGGTCTACACGTACTTGGCCCTTCCTGTATCTTCACGAAGAAAGGAAACCGCACTCCCTGAGGTTTATTCCACCATAGAAAGTACGTCACCGCATTCAGCAATGCAAACCCACAAGTCGCCAACTCAAGCTCCGAGACGGTGATGTGCTGGACGGCGCGAGCGATGCATTGAAGGACGAACCATACCGTCTGGATGATCGCGAACGTCTTTGCGAGCCAATCTTTCTTCCCCTTGTCAGCCAGTTCCTCGGCTTTCAGCGAGGCTGTGCGGTCCGACGAGGCGAAGAACACGCGGAAATCGCCGTCGTAGTCGACGTCGAGGACTTCGGGGCGGTGACTGTCGCTGTATAGGACATAGCCGCCCATGAGCGCGAAGAACGCGTGGGTCTTGGACCACGGCTTTCCGTGCGCGGCTATCGCAGCGCGGTCATCGTCCGGAGAACTCGTTTTCGAGAGACGGGCGCACGACGCACCCGCACGGTCGTTCCATCTCTTCTGCAGCTCCCGCGAAACGTACCACTGCCGCGCCGCCCACGCCACCACGAGCTCCGGCGCGACAATCCCGATGAGCATCACGCCCAGGTGTCGGAGCGGGCCGCGGTGCCACCGCTCGTTCTCGGCGGGGATGTTGAGGTGCAGCGACACCCAGGTGCAGGCGAAGATGGTGACGAGGCAGCTGCGGATGACCTGCCAGAGCGTGCGGCAGTTGTCGATGTCGTGGCAGGTATCTACACTGTGCGTGAGGGGCGTCGGGAGGACGGAGAGGTTATGCGGGCTCGGCAGGGTGCTGGTGGCGGGGATGAACATGGTGGGGTGCGAGTGCATTTCGGTGCTGCTGATTCGTTGACATGTATGCCTGGCGCACACTTGGCCATCGTGGCTTCATATGAAGCAACGCTTCACATTGGAGGCGGATTGATATTGGCCGTTATGATTCTGCTTTTAGGACGTAGCGCGGATGCAACGAGTGTTTCTATGTATAGTTCAGCGCAGCAGTTGATGCTAGTCTGCTTCAGCCCGAGCCTGATTCGTGATGTCGCTGATAACATGAATTTCGGGGGGGCATTAGGAGCGTACACATTTACTCACCGGCGTTGCGATCTCTGCAATAGGATCATACCATGGGGGCTGCGATGGAGCAGTTTTTCGTGAAGCGCTCGCAGCGTGCATGGGACGATACGAGATCGATGCATCGCCATAGCGAGCTTTGCCGCCTAAATGCAAGGTAGCGCACTGCATGGACGGACTTGTTCTCGAAAGAGCGCGTTATGCGGTTCATTATGTGAATCGACTCCTTGGAGCAATATCAATATTATCGGCCAGCATCAATATTTCAGTGCTGACCGACCTCTGTCCCAATACACATGGTACGGAATTTACGTGGCGATGGGGCTGTCATCTGAGCAAAGCATGGCGTACCCGCGGCCCGTATGGCGAGCTTGTGTAATGATTGTTTAGATCAAGGTTGTCAGAGATGGATGAGCTGTTCGTAAATCAGTAGTCTGACGTCATGTAAGAAGCGCTGGCATCCTGAGAACACACACATTGCTCGTTCTGGGGAAGACGTTACCTGTTATGGATGTAAACATCTCTTCCTGACCTGCCATTTCATGACTTCTTCACGTCGATCGCTGCTTTGGTATATAAAGACGACTGGCCCAGGAATGATCTTTCTCTCGCATCCCCCCCTTCCCCCCCTTGCCACTGCACCTAGTGTACCCATTTCCGGAGGCCTAGATGTGCCTGCATGAGACTCCATGGCGTAGTTAGATGGACTATTTTTGGCATATAGTAGGTGAACGTATTTTTGGCGTCGCTCGCCGGCGGCAGCCTTCCCCAATGACGTCGACCTGCTCAAACGCGCACTGAACAGTGAACACCACCGCCTGGTCCGCAAGCCACCAAATCAATGACGAGGGCAGTTCATGGCGTTGGGCTCGTATACGTCACTGTATCTGCGTTATTTTCTGCTGTACAAGCCGATGGGTCAGCCGCAAGGTGAGTACTTAAATCGGAGGCAGGGCAGGATGTGGAGCCCGTCTCATCCCTCTCGCCCAGTACCTGCGTGCCAAGACCATGTCTGCCTCCGCAGGCGACGTGCACGGCCAAGCCGCCAGCCAGGCTGATGAGAACAACCGCGGGCCGCCTCCCGCCGACGATCGCAATCGGGACCTCGAGCGCGGCGACCCGGATGTAGAGGAGCAGCGCAACCATGACTATGACCCGATGGACGAGATTGAGAAGGAGCCGGACGAGTACACCCGGCTGCTGAAGTACATCGACTACGAGGCGGAGCGGGCCAGGCATGGCGGCGACGAGGGCGATGAAGAGGAGGAGGAGAAGGAGATGCGAAGGCTTTGGTATGCGCCGTGGAAGAAGGTGCCGGTGGACGCTGAGGGGACCAAGAAAGTGCCGCAGGTGGGCTCGGTGTCCTTCCATGTTGTCTCTGTTCCTGACGCGCACTGCAGAGTTGGCTGGAGACGGACATGTTGAAAGGGCTGTCCGAGCCGGAGATTTCTAACCGACGTAATCGCTTCGGGTATAATGAGCTGGAGAGGTGTGTATGACTCTATTTTTCTTCTTTATACTGGCTCATTTTTCCTAGTCCGCGAGAAAACCCTATCCTCAAATTCATCTCGTACTTCCGCGGACCTATTCTCTACGGCACGTATCAGTTGCCCCGCATTCTCTCTCGCTAATTCATCCGTGTTTGTGCAGTGATGGAACTGGCGGTCATCTTGGCTGCCGGTCTACGTGATTGGATCGACTTTGGCGTTATTGTGCGTAGCATGCTACCACCTTGTCTTCGTCGCTGACTCGTGTACTAGATCGGCATTCTGGCACTGAACGCATTTGTGGGCTGGTATCAAGAGAAGCAAGCCGGCGACATCGTCGAACAGCTCAAGGCCGGTATCGCGATGAAGGCAACGGTTGTCCGCGACGGTAAGGAGCAGGTGATCGAGGCGCGGGAGATCGTCCCAGGCGACATTGTCGTCGTAGAGGAAGGGCAGACAATTCCCGCGGACGGCAAGATCCTCGCTGCGTACGACGACAAGGACCGATCCAAGGCCAAGTCGATCTTGGAGAAACGGGATGCCTCGAAGAATGGCAATAACCATTCCAGTCGGTCGAGCAGTCCCGGCCGAGAGAAGAAGGAGCAGGCTAATGGCGGACCTGACTCGGGCGACAGGAAAGAGGGCGGACAAGACGACAAGGGCAGGGAGGACGACGATGACGGGAAGGAGGATAAGGGTCCCTCGGTGTTCTCGTGCGACCAGAGTGCGATCACTGGGGAGAGTTTGGCCGTGGATAAATGTGGGTTTTTTACTTCCAGTTTTCTTGCTCGGTAGCTGAACACCGCGCCCGGTAGACATTGGTGATACGATCTATTACACTACTGGTGCGAAGCGTGGAAAGGTGTATATGGTCGTCGCGGAGACGGCGAGGCAGTCGTTTGTGGGGCGGACGGCGAGCCTCGTCACTGGCTCTAACACGCAGGGCCACTTCCAGAAGGTGATGAACTCGATCGGCACGACGCTCTTGGTTCTGTGCGTTCCTAGTGTTATTCTCTACGGTGATTCGAGCTAACCGGACGGTCTTAGGGTCGTATTATGGCTGCTTGCCATTTGGATCGGAGGGTTCTTCCGCCATGTGCTGATTGCTACCCCCTCGGAGAATAACTTGCTTGTTTATACCCTTGTCATGCTGGTGCGTGCCCAGGACATCACAGCGGTCTATCAAATGAATGACATTTACCGTGTTACAGATCATTGGTGTCCCTGTTGTAAGTAGCACTGAGAAGATTTATGGTAGCGTGATTTGACGAAGCGCGTATAGGGTTTGCCCTGCGTTACGACGACGACGCTGGCTGGTACGCACGCGCATGCATGGTCTCTTGGGGTCCGATGGCTGACGCGCTTACAGTTGGTGCTGCCTTCCTCGCACGACGGAAAGCGATCGTTCAGAAGCTCACGGCCATCGAATCGTAAGTTCCGCTCCGCTCTATCCTTACATACCACGTAATATTTTGTAGTCTTGCTGGAGTCGATATATTGTGTACCGACAAGACCGGAACGCTCACGGCCAACCAGCTGTCGGTACACGAGCCATGGGCTGTTGAAGGCGTCGATCTGAATTGGATGTTGGCGGTGGCGGTTCTCGCGTCGAGTCATAATATCAAGTCTTTGGACCCGATTGATAAGGTTACGGTTGTCACGCTCAAGGTTCGTGGATGTCATGCATGGTTCAATGTGGATCGTTGTTGCTGAACTCGTTTGCAGGATTATCCCAAGGCTCGGGAGATACTCAAAGTGAGCAGAGCCTGTACGGATCCGAAGCAGTACTGATCAGCGGCTTCAGGAGGGATGGATCACCCACAAGTTCACACCTTTCGACCCTGTGTCCAAGCGGATTACTGCTCAGGTCGAGAAGGATGGGAAGCAGTACAACGTCGCGAAGGGCGCTCCCAATGCGTGAGTGCTACCGGGACTAGCGTACGGTGACTCGACATGCTGATTGTCATCCCAGCATTCTGAGGCTGGCGAACCCGCCCCGGGAGCTGCAGGAGGCGTACAGGCAGCGCACCCAGGATTATGCTAAGCGTGGGTTTAGGACCCTGGGGGTTGCGTGCCAGGAGCAGGGCGGAGAGTGGAAGATCCTCGGGCTGCTGCCTATGTACGCTCAGCGTCATCCCTGTATGGAATCATCGTTGAGCTTATCGTTTGAGACAGGTTCGATCCTCCCCGTTCGGATACCGCTCAGGTACGTGTCATGCCGGAGTACCCGAGATGGTCCGGTTCGCTCACGTATTGTGCAGACGATTGCTGAAGCTGGTGAACTCGGCGTCAGAGTCAAGATGCTTACCGGTGATGCCGTCGCTATCGCTATTGAAACTTGCAAGCAGCTCGCGCTTGGTACGAATGTGTACGACTCGCAGCGATTGATGACGGGTGGGATGTCAGGCTCGGATGTAAGTGTAAGCAGCCCTCGATCATTGCGAGTGCTAATAAATGGGCGTAGGTACATGACTTTGTGGAGAGCGCGGATGGGTTCGCTGAGGTTGCTCCGGAGCATGTAAGTATTGGTTATGATCTTGGAGTCGTGAATCGGCACTCAGCTACGGATGCACAGAAATACCAAGTCGTGGAGATGCTACAGAACCGAGGTCACTTGACGGCTATGACGGGAGACGGTGCGTATGCATGATATGAAAGTGCGCGAAGCTTCGTCTCATGAGCCCGCTCTCAGGTGTTAACGACGCGCCCTCACTGAAGAAGGTTTGTCTTCCGTCACAGTTACACCACGTCAGGCTCTGACGGGGCACGTAGGCCGATTGTGGTATCGCAGTCGAAGGAGCTTCGGACGCTGCTCGCAGTGCCGCCGTAAGTGGATACTCCGTGGTACAGACATAGCCACCGCTGATAGTCCATCAGGACGTCGTGTTCTTGGATGAGGGCCTTTCCACTATCATTACGTCTATCAAAGTTGCGCGGCAGATCTTCCACCGTATGAAGGGTGAGTCAATCTCCGCGGGTGTTTGAGGCACTTCTTGACGATCCCTTCCAGCTTATATCGTGTACCGGATTGCTCTCTGTTTGCACTTGGAGATCTACTTGTGAGTCTTTTATGGGCCTTACTGGAGTCGCATTAGCCCTGATGTCGCGGTCGTAGGACGCTTTCCATGATCATTTTGAACGAGACCATCCGGGCCGACCTCATCGTCTTCATCGCCCTCTTCGCCGACTTAGGGACAATCGCCATCGCATACGATAACGCTCCTCACGCTCGTGCTCCAGTCGAGTGGCAGCTCCCCAAGATATGGATTATCTCGACGATACTTGGTCTCCTGCTCGCTGGAGGTATGTTTCATATCTCTGCGATGAGAGTAGCTTCCAAATAAATTGCCCTCGCAGCTACGTGGATCTTGCGTGGTACTCTATTCCTGTCCAGCGGTGGTATAATACAGAACTGGGGTAGTGTTCAGGAGATTCTTTTCCTCGAGGTAGCACTGACAGAGGTACGTTGAGGTATGGTTGCCTTCGTCTACAGTGCTGATTGTTTGCTTCAGAACTGGCTCATATTTGTGACTCGTGGTGCGGGCACTTGGGTGAGTCAAGAAATCGGCACAATAATCCCGATGTGTTAGGCTAACGATGGCTTGCGACTAGCCATCCTGGCAATTGGTCGGCGCCATCCTCGGCATTGATATTATCGCGAGTATTTTTGCTATTTTTGGCTGGATTTCGGGCTCGCAGCCTCACAACGGGTAGGATGCAGTGGTAGCTTGTGCCTTCCGTTGCTGATGATACCTCTAGGCACACTGATATTGTCACCGTTGTCCGGGTCTGGGCCTTCTCGTTTGGTGTCACTGTCGTGCTTGCTTTAGTGTACGTCTTGTTTCGATTGAGTTCTTTCTTCGATACTGAGGGACTTTACCTGATGATATGCACAGTTACTTTATTCTCAACAATATCCCGGTGAGTACATCGTGGTCTTGCGTGTGATCGTGAGGGGTGACGTGATTCCCCTAGTGGCTCGATAATATCGGTAGGAAGAAGGTTCGTAACTTCAGCATTCGTTTTTTCGTACGCTTGCTGACTTGATACATGCAGCGCGGTGTCAAGGACAAGACACGCGAGGACTTCATTTCTAACTTACGAATGGTCACTCTTGTGCACCAGCGCGGGGGTAACGGTTCCGAGGACATCTTCCGCTTCGAACCACAGTAAGGATGGTCAGTATATAATGAACGCCTATCCCTGACCACCATGTTCAGAGCCGAAGTTGCCAAAGGCGAAGAGAAGAAAGAGCAACGATGACGCCTTTTAGATGCTACGTACGAACCTCTTGGATTTTAGCTCGTTAGACCATCTATTACGAGGACAGCCCATGGTATTGTTGGAATAACCGGCCTATACGACAAAAGTGTACACTATTCTACAATTCCTGTATTATCTGCTTGCTATACATTGATGATGGCGATGGATGGATTTGCCTCTACCGTCGTGTGCTGATCCAAGAATACGCAAGAGTGCACAAAGGCGTTGGCGCCAGCGGTCCGCGAGATCGAGGTGAGTAAATGTTGCTTGACAGGAAGTGGAGCACATGGAATGCGCGGATCTCGTCTATGTAGAAGCTGCGGCCGGAAACGAAGAACTCCTGCTAGATCCCGGGATTATGATTGCAGCAAGCACTTATATCGGGCCCTTCACACACACGGGTAGTAGAAACCAAGGGGATTGCATGACGGCCTTCTCCGGATATGCTAATGATTAAGTGACCGTCGTACCAGAGTCCCGACCCACAAACTTCATATAACCTGTAGGTTAGAACCTACCACCGGCGAATCCGGACTCTGTACCTATCCATATTGCGGCGAGGCGCACTGTCTGAGTGCTAGATCGCTCCGAAGCTTGATTATCAGTCGGCTCGATGTCTCGCGCCTTACTGCGCCTCAAGCCGCTTCAATCGGCACCCGAGTCGGGTGCCGATTATACTCACTGCGGGCAGAGACCGATGTCCCGTCGGCGAGCATGCTATGAACATGCCCCGGTTGGGAGAACACTTTCCTGGAATGGTCTTTGTTGGACCACGACCTGGACATGGAGAATGTCCCTTGAATGAACAAAGGCAGATCCGCGGGACATTTACTATGCTCTCTAAAAATCAGGGGACATTTGATTCACATTGTTCTCTCATTCTTTATGTCTCTGCCAAGTCCCACTTCGGAGCATGCAAGGAAAATGTTCTCCCACCTATTTCATGAATGACAAATGTCCGGTGGCAGGACATCGGTGCTTGTCCGCTGTGACTGACAGCCTACAGGTAGATTTCAGGCCACGTATTCAACTCAAAGCACACTGATATTAACTAGAACGCGCGCTGCCGAGATGCTGAGTGTAGTCAACAATCTTGGCTGGGGCGTAACCTTTTAGATTTGCATCAGGATTGAGACGCCCAGCCTGAGTGGACCTCATGAATGCCGATGAGCCGGGAAGTGGAGGAATTCGATATTGGACGATGTAGGGAGCACATCGGCATGCAGATGTCCTGGATTGATTGAAAATGTAAGTCACTGGCGGCAGCTTGGTTGACAGATCCGCGTCCAGCGAATATATTCCATGTAATCTCATAGCCAGTCCGATATTTCGGGAGTTCCATATGGTAGGCATGGCTGAGTACGTGCATTCGGTCTGGTCAGCTAACATACCTCGGAGAGATTGCTATCAACTGGCTTGAGGAGAATAGGAGACTACAATAACCCATAAAGCATTTTCGTGAGTGTTCGCGCATTGCGCCAGGCAAAATTACGGTAAATATGGAATCACCTGTAAGAATGTCATACGCTTCAGGAACATGTGAGTGGCGTAGTCCTGGGGACACTCTATGGCATGTAATATATCGCACTTGTCGAAGAAGGTTGGACTAACATAGGAAATGGAGCCGGCCTATGCCACATATCGATGCCGGTACCGGTCACTCTGTGGAGTTCGCGGAACAGCTTGACTGCATAAATACCGGGCGGAATCGCAGCCAAAATGATCAGTGCCCATATAATACGCCAGCGGAGAACAAGTAAGTCACTCAGCTGTTTCGTCTTACCTGCAGTTCCAATGCTAGGATTCTTCTCCAGCTGTAGTAACATGCAATTCCTTACCGTCGCCAAGCTCGCGGCTGTCGTCGCTTACATTGGTGCCGTTGTAGCAAGTCCCAGCCTCTACGAGGCCCGTCAAGTCGGGTGCCTGTTGCAAACATGCAGTAACAATTCTGACTGCTGCGCGGGAGCTGTCTGCAATGGAGTCAACTACCTGGATTTATCAGACATGGTGCGTATCGTCGGAGGTCCTTCGGTGCCGTCTTCACGAGAACTGATCTGCGTTGTATGCCCGTAGTTCTGCGTTCCTGACGTATGTAATGTGCTATGTGACAACACCACGCCATGCTGCACCAATGTCCCTGGGGTAACCTTCGAGTGCGTCCTGGATGTGAGTTTTTAAACCCACCCCATGAGATCGTCCAGGGTGCTGATACATTTATTAGACGTGCCTCGGGCAAATCCTCTGAGTGCACGGCGACAATGTCCCCGGATAACCACATAAGTCGGCGGGCCCCAAGAGAGCTCCTGCACGTCTACGCAGAAAATGTAAAACGTTTTAGCCAGATGTTGGATGATGAGAGACTATTTACCTGTGCAACACCGGCAACTTAGTTCAATATGAAACATATTTCTGTCTGCGACAGAGTGACGATTCTGTGGTTCTGATGCAGGGTGGCGTGAGAGACGCTCAAATTGACCAATGAGCTGCCGGGACCCCGTGACAATCGATTGAGCTGATGCTTCCTGCCCTTACAGTACTAGTGGCTCGTCTTGTTTTAGGGACGCAGTTTCAAGCCCTTCTAACCAGGAATGTCGTTTTCGGAGTCAATATGCCCTCCAGACATCGCAACTAGCTCCACCTTTTCGACGTTCTGCGCGCATTGCCCACATCTTCCCACCGAGCTCTTCGACCTCATCCTGACCTACGCATGGTGCTCTCTTCCTCCTGAGTTCCACGGATATACCATTATTCAGAGTGGTTCTTCGGTGCGCTGGAGACTATACTTCTGCTTTCGCCATGTAAATCATGAGTGGCGCCGCGTCATCCACGATATCCACTTTCGATATGTTTATATCGAGAATTTCAAGGACTTCCAAATCTATACTCGCCATATAACAAAACACCTGGAAACCCGAGGGCTGGCGCTTGAATCTGCTGTTGCAAGCGAATACAAGAGGAACATATTTTCCAACTGTCACCTCACTATAGCTCACCCGCGGAGCGAAGACTCGGATTCTCATTACGAACAGATCACAGCGCTTATTCCCAGCTGTGTCGCGATGGAGGTCCGGGTGGAGACCTCTCTCAGGGAGTCTCCCGAGTTCTCTGGGAGGAAAACCGTCAATGTTTGCGAATTCGTATCTCGCTACGCAGGTATCAAGACTCTACGCATGGTTAGTGACCCCCGGTCGTCAATGTATTTCCATCCCGGGAGCGGAAAATTTGCGGACAGTCTTGACACCCTTGTCGTCTGTCCGCTACGTGTCCATACTAGAGCGGAGTCAGGCCCAGCAGTGTGGCAAGTGTCTGAAGAGTTGTCTGTGTGGAGACTTGACGAAGCTCTCGAGATCGGACTGAGGGAGGAGAAGCAGGATCAACGTCCCCTTCGCATTGTCGTTGAATGTACCCTCGACAAAATTGAGGGGTGGGAGGAAGCGGAGAAGGCTTGTAAAGACCATGGTGTCTCCTTATCCAAAGATATGCGGCTCGATTAGCCGATAAAGCACAATAACTGTTCGTAAGTCACGCACTCTCGTTTGTCTGGATTTTCCATAAAATAATGAAGTCTTCACTTCAGTGAAGGGTATCAGGAGATGACTTAGGATGGAAGTTTCTTGAAGGTTGTATGCTCCGACAATTAATGCAATTGATACGGTTCGTCAGGAGTATCACCCTATCCACTGATTTAATTGTGGTATATCGTTCGCGCTGCGTTGACGCAGGTTGGCTAGAAAGAGAGTGTCCGACATAATCCGCCACATCATCAGCCGAATCTCCTCTGGCAAGAGGTAATGAACTCACGTCTACAGATTCCTCGGGAACTCTTCGTGCACCGGCCCCAACGGAGGCTCAGCGCGGTGTCATAACTCCAGAGGACATCAGGTACGACCCGAGCACAAAAGTATCTGGCAGGTGATGGCCATGCTCGCGGCGAGAGACCATTCTCAACGGAAGCTGTAGTGACTTGAACCGCAGAGCCGAGTGTTTCCGCGGTGAGTCCTATCCGTCGCTGATCCAACATCCACATTATTCCGGTTCTGGTAACTCGACGCACATCAGTGTATCCCAGAGCACCTTTTACGAGAGGTTTGCTATTACAGGAGATGGGCTACGCATGCAGTGCCGGGTGGACATAAAATCATCATATACCAGCCCCACCGTACTTGGCCTGCGGACACACAAACGTGCTCAAGCTCGCATAGACCATTGTCCGGAACAAGGAGCACAATCTCGGCGATTGTGCGTTTAAGAATGGTTTTCAAACGAACGTCTAGTGGCTTGGAGACCATGAAAGCTGTCTTGGCTTGGCAACTGAGCTTGCGCTCTGATTGTATTGCAAGAGGGGGTTCCGGACTTTCACCCCCATGCTCCGGCATTTCATCACTTTGTCCGGTGAGTAATTTGATTCCTTGGATTTGAAGCAACAAAACGGTCCCTCCCTCTCCCCAGAGCAGAAAAATACGGTGGTCAGATCCGGGAGCACAACATGGCCGTGCCCTTCGAGTCTACCCTGAGCTCGGGATTAGCGAGAGCTTGAATTCAAACTGAACATGGTGCGTGGATCCTCGCTCGATTACGAGGGACCAAGAGAGCTGCGGTCAAATTCATTGCGATAGAATCCTAGTAGAACGTCCTCATATGTAAGTACATGTTCTGCCCTGTTCTGCCACAAGGGGGAGGTTCCCACGGGACAGTCGGCGCCTCATCCTTTTGGCACTGCCACTCAACTGTAACCGCACAGAATGCACACTCGATATCCCTGAAGGCCCTTTGTAAAAGCTGGAGCTACAGGACTTTGTTGCTGCTAAACTCCAGAGCATGCGAAGTCACGTTGTCCTCACATTCAACTGCAGCTTCCCTCCCGACCTTCCGGCCTTTCCTTCACTTCCCTCCTGAACTCCTTGACAACATCATCATCGAAGTATGGCGTTCCATTCCGCGCATGCACACCAAGTCCCCTTGCTCGGAGGTTACCGTCGTCTTCCTCCCGTTTCCGGACGAGGACCGCTGGTGTGAGGATATAGTGACCCCTGCCGCCATCGTCGACCTGATTCCCGGGTGCCAGTCACTGGACGTCACCTCCCATGAGATTGACATTACAGACTTCGTATCCCACTACTACGGCCTCACCTCATTTCGGCTGTATCGCTCACTCAACGGCTTCCCCTTCCCCCGAGGACGAATATCGCTGGTGGTACTCCTCGCAGCCCGATTACCGCCCTCGACGCGTATCGCCTGTGTTCTCGCACGTCACCTCGGTCAAGCTCTTCTGCGAGCCGGACCCTGCCTCGCTGGGCCACTTCCCCAACCTCAGGTGTCTGCGGCTGAACCGCCCGTTCCCGCTGTCGTATCTGCGCAACCACCTGCCGCGCAGCCTTGGCACGATCGCGCTGGAGGTCGACCACTTCTCTCATATGGAGGCCGTGCGAGGCGAGTGGGATTTTTACAAATTCGAGATGCTGACGAAGTGGGGCATCCACAATGCCCTGCGCTCGGGCTTCT
This sequence comes from Gloeophyllum trabeum ATCC 11539, assembly GCF_000344685.1. NCBI lineage: Eukaryota > Fungi > Basidiomycota > Agaricomycetes > Gloeophyllales > Gloeophyllaceae > Gloeophyllum > Gloeophyllum trabeum. Next base: position 697,280 of record NW_006920425.1, on the reverse strand, counting down.
GGAAGGGACAGACGAGGAGAATGCTGGTCGAGTGTGGGGAGGCGGGGGCAGAAAAGGTCATTGGGTTGGATGCGGTCGCGCAGGGTTGTAAAGAGAAAGGGATCGAGTTCGGGTGTTTGTACTGAAATGGACGGGAGGCGTGTTAAACGGGTGAGTGATGCACTATCCTGCCCCTTCCCCCTCAGGATATTCATACCAGCCTCCACGCTGGGTGTAAGAACGGCACAATAGTCGTCCTCCTCCTTCCGCTAGCCACTCGTTCCTCTGTTGCCTGCCTCCCTTTCGCTATGGACCTGCTGTCCCATTGCAGATCATCGATGGTCTGCAATCATGCTTCTGGGATGGCCAGGACGGGACGAGGAGGAGGATATTGGTGGAGTGTGGCGAGGGCAAGGCCGGGGATGAGGGAAGGACGCTCCAGGAGAAGATCGACTATGGTTGGAATACGAAAGCGGAGGCGTGCAGGGAGCGGGGGATCGAGTTCCAGCGGCTCTACTATAGAGGTATGTGTCACGACCGAACCGGAAGGTACTGGTGAGTTGGACATCCGAATTTTTTGTCTTTGTTGATGGAGTTTGCGCGAATGATCAAACGCTACGCAGCTTTGAATATCACTTCCACCATGACCAGTGTGCAGTCGCTGCTGAAGCACATGCTTGGATCTAATCTCCCAAGAAGCCGAAGTACATAGGTCTCGCTTCCAAACCCGGTCATGCTCTCCTCTAGGCCGTCCCACTCTTTTCTTTCTCCGCAGACGACTTGGTCAGCGCAGCCAAGAATGCCTCCCCCTTCTCCTTAGACGCCCCGTCGAGCTGACTCTCATATCCCGCCTTCAGCACTTCGAACAGCGCCCCCGAAAGTGGATAATACTTGTTGTTGCTCCTGAACGCCTTGACCAGCTTGTCCGTATCCGGCTTCTCGCCGACGCGCTCCATCTGCGACGCCGTTCAGCACTGCGTCTGAACTGAGCCATGCTCCGAAACAACACCTACCTTGTTGAAATCAAAGACGAAGAATTTCACATGCCCACTCCCATCCGCGCCCATCGCAAACTCGATGTCATTCGCATCGTACCCCGCCCTCCAATGGATCCGCGCGACCGCCGCCCCTATCCCGCGCACGACATCTTCGACTGGCGGCAGCGCCACCGCGCCCTTCACCCGCTGTGCGAGGTCCGCGTACGTAGTCGGGGTCAGCAGCACGCTGGCGAGGCTCACCGGGCCCCTGATCGCCTCGCGGCCCATGCCCAGCAGGCACAACTTGATCTCCGGCGCCTTCTTCTCGTCGAGCTTGATGATCTGCGCCAGCGCGCCCTTGAGCGCGTCCGGGATGTCGTAGATGCGCTCCATCGCGATCGCGGGCGGCGGCAGCTTCCCCAGTTCCGCCACGACGTCGGCGGGGACAGCCTCCCCCGCAAACGCGGGGTCGACGCTCTTGTCGGCGTTCTGGAGGGCGATCGGCTTGGGCGCGAGGAGGAACGCGCCGGGGTTGCAGGTGGTGTACACGCTCGCGAGCGCGTCGAACTCGTTCTTCGCGCCCTCGAATTCGCGGGCAAAGGACTTGTACGCCGTGCCGCCTAGGACGTAGACGGAGGCATACGAGCCCGACGCGGTCTTGCTGGCTTGGGTCGACATGAGTGTGTAGGCGATGAAAGGTGCGAGTTCGATGCATCCATGGGGCCTCCAGGGCCGGTCTTTTATGCTGCAAGTGGTGGACGATGCTCGGAGCCCTGTAGCACAAGTGCGTCCATTGCTCACCCGACTGCCGCGTTTCGAGTCGACTGACACGACTGAGTGAATGCCTACAGGAAATATGGGGGCAAGCAAGTGCCGTAGCCCAGGCACCCCGCCGACAGCGGTTGGCAGCGCCGCGTCGGCCGCAAAGCGGGGAAGTCGCTGTGCGTACCGTCAGGGCAAGGTATGCCCATGAAACTCAGAATGGACAGCGGCCTCTGCCATGAGATGCGTGGCAGCGATCATGCTACGACAAGGACGGTGCAGATGGAGAACCATGATCTCCGTCGCGCTCTCCCTCGAACAGACACTCGGGCTCTGCGACACGGCGGATGGAAGCTACGAACTACTGCAGGACAGCTGGTGCCTGTGCTCGTAATCTTAACCGTCGAAGCTTATCCGAAACGGGACGCACGTGGAATGTAGGTGGCTTCTCTGAAGCGTGGGAGTGTGGCAGAATGACGTCATGTTCAATGAGCACCTCTCCAACTACGCAGAACGGGACTCCTCTCTGACGCAACCTCTGACACTGTTACAGTGCGCAAGTAGATATACCCAATTCGCGATGATGTCCCGTCACTACCACACCACCAAACATGTCCATGCTACGCACCCTTCGCCCACTCACGGGGGTATTCCGCTCTGCCAGAATCCCTACTTCCTCCGTATCTCGTCGATTCCTCTCCGCCACTCCCCGAGCGTCACAGAACAAAGTTCGTCCGACTGGCACGGGATTCGAGTTTCTCCCGACGAACCCGCTCCCGCCGAAACCACGGCAGCACGGACTGACCGAGATTCGCGGACCCTACTACGCCCCTGTCGGGCAGACATACATTGACGAGCTGCTCAGTGATTGGGGAGAATACGTGGATGGGATTAAATTTGCGGGAGGCAGCTTCTCGTTGATGCCGGTAGAGAGGTTGAAGGCGTTTATCGACACAGCACACAAGCACAGTAAGTGGTGAATCTGGCAACGGAGAGGAAGGATATCATTCAACTCACGCTTTCTTGTTGCAAAGACTGTTATGTTAGTACTGGAGGATTCATTGAGCGCGTCATTGCTACCTCGGGCGGGAGCAAGGACCAGATTTCGAGGTACCTCCGAGCTTGCAAGGATGTCGGGTACGTGGGGACCGGTCCCAGACCAGTGATTACATCCTAAACCTTCAACAACAGCTTCGACGTGCTCGAGATTTCCTCCGGCTTCCTCTCCATCCCTACATCCGACTGGCAATTCCTCATCGAATTGACCGCTCAGCACGGCTTAAAACCCAAGCCTGAAGTCGGGGTACGTAGTATCCCCACCACATTCATTACCGTTATTCTAAATCATTGGCAGATTCAATGGGGCGCAGGCGGAGACGCCTCCGTCGAGGAACTCGAATCCGCCGGCACACGCGACGTCGGCTGGGTCATCGAGCGCGCGCACAACTTCCTGAACGCCGGCGCTCATGTCCGTATTTGCTCCCGTGCTCTGCGCCGTACCATGTTACTGACGAAAGCGGGCTGTAGATGATAATGATTGAATCCGAGGGCATCACCGAGAACGTCAAGTCCTGGCGGACCGACGTGATCAGCGGTATCAACTCGAAGCTGCCTACAGATAAGGTCATGTTCGAGGCTGCCGAGCCCGAAGGTGCGCTTCCTGCCGTCCTTTCTAGAGTCCCATTTACATAACGTTGCTTGCTCTAGTGTTCTCCTATCACATCCAGAACACGGGCGCGACTGCGAACCTGTTCATCGACCACTCGCAGATCGTGCAGCTCGCGTGTCTTAGGAGGGGAATCTGGGGCACGGGAGGCACGTTTGGACGGGTAGTGACCGTTGGGTGAACCCCTGCCTTGTGAACGAGCGAGCCTGGAGGTGTGAGGTAACGAAGCATGTATAATATGTACGAATAGGAAGCCAAAAGGTGAATGTATGATATTGATTTATGCTGGGTTGACGACGTGCAGTGCAAGAGATACCATCTCCGCGCTGGTTCATTGCGGTCAATTGCGCAGGCGCATACTTGCAGCGAGATATGCCGCTTAGATACTAACTATGCTGAACTGACGACGACTGAAAGCGGTACCATCACCACTTTGGTTGACACGGGAGAGTTTGAGAGAGCTTGGTAGATCTACGATATGCTGCCCAGGAGAATGTAATAGGTAAGAACCAGTAGTGGCACTACGCGGGCTTGCGTGAGATGGAAAAGGTGGAGCAACGCAAGAAAGTCGCCCTGGACAGGCCCGACTGAGGACGAAGGTGTAAAAATACAGCGGCGAGACGAGAACTGTCCGACGCTCCACTACAGAAGTAGCTGACAGGTACGGATGACAGGGCATTGAAGAAGGGCTATATGTGGGGAACAAAGTTCATCCAGGAAACGGCTTTGAATGCACCGACAGGGAGGGACCTAAGGCAGAGGAAGGAGAGCACCAGGAGGATGATTCGAGCGAGGCCGTATATCAAGATACCTATCACACCAAACAGCGCAGTCAAATAGAATGTGACGATCCCGTGTTTGTCCAATATCCCGGGCAGAATCCAGACCGTCGGAAACTCCAGAAGGGGAATGCACGTTATCCCGAGCGCGCACGTCCGCCAGAGCACTTGTTCCGCGCGGGAGGGAAATTCGAGTGACCAGGCGATGCAATGGATGGCGCCGAAGACGGCCGAGCATGCTGCTAGCACTAACGACAGTATCACAACATCGCTATCCGCTAGTTCTCCGGCATAGTACTCGTCCACGTACACTCTATCCTCGGCGATGTCATCCGGTGCCAGGACTTGCACGAATGTTGCCACAGGTCCAGTGACACCAAACGACATGTAGTTACAGACAGCGGTCAAACTGCAGGAGAGGCTGATAGCGACGTCCTTACACCAAGGATTCGGGACAACAGCTGACTGCGGGGAGATGTAAGAATCATTGAGACTGCTGCATCCGGCGTCGCACCCGTCATCCGGATATCCCAAATTTGCGCGTTGGCGTCTGCCAATCGCATACGGACATGCCACAGACTGTGGCTTCCGCCACCAAAAAGCGTAAATCACAGCGTTGAGCGCGGCAAATGCGCAGGTAGCCAGTTCGAGTTCGGTGAGCGGTAAGTGCTGGGCACGACGCGCGATACATTGGAAGATGAACCACGAGGTCTGAAGGATTGCAAAGCCCTTCGAAAGCCAGTCGCCCTTGCTCTTATCGTTGATCTCCTCCTCCGTAATGTCAGGGAAAGGCAGCATGGCGATGTCAAATTCATCAGGACGGGATGTGGGTGCTAGTCCCCCGCAAGAGGCCATCGGATGGAGGAGTTCAGAGACGCGCGACACAGACTGCGGTAAAGGGGAAGGCGAAGCCTCATCACAAACCTGGTGGCAGTCAGTGCTCCTTGAACCTGAGGACTGCGGCGCAATATGTATGCGCTGTGAGCATGCCACTTCGCTGCAATCGACACCACAACTGCATTGATGCTCAGGTAGAGCGGACCCCAATGAGCCTAAGTCCTTGTAGGGGTGAAGTACCCTTACAGGCTTATCCCCGCAATATATGACGAAGCCTCCCATAATGGCGAAAAAGCCATGCGTCTGTGTCCAGCTACGGCTTTCTATAACGCGGTCAACTCAGCTAGTCAATGCCAGTCACAATATGTACGCACTCGCATATTCCTCGGCCAGCGTCCTTGATGTAAGCCACTGTTTGGTCGCCCAGAAAACTACGAGCTCCGGGGCAATGATAGCAACAATTGTAGTTTTTAGACGGCGGCCGAGCTTCCTGAACCACGACTGGTGCGGAGGTGGAATGTTACAGTGGATTGCGACCCACGTGCACGCAAAGATCGTCGCGAGACAGCTCCAGACAATATTGGAGAGGGTCCGACAGTCATTCAAGTTATCACATACATCGTTATTCGGTGATGAGATGTCTAGAAGATCGGCAGGGTGTATAGCCGCGCCTGGGGCTTGAGTACTTGAGTGATTGAAATCCGGGAGATACATGGTGGCGCGTGAAAGATAGTTAACCCTGAAGAGCAGACGACGGGGCAAACACAGAGGAGGATTCTCGACTCGGGCTGCTGGCACCACAGATATAAGGGTACACGCACAGCCCCATAGCGACTCATGACAGCTGACGACGAACGGGTAGACAAAGTTGGAGTCTGAACGACAGAGAAGGGTCCGAATTCAACAGGAAGACTCCATGCGTGGAGCATGGACAACGGGTATGGACCAACAAATCAGTCTTCGTGTGGTGTCAACGGGGACCTTGTCTGTCATTCGGGCTCCATTCCAAATACTCCGAGAAGGCTATTGTTTTGTCCTAAGCGCGAAGCTGTGAGATCGAGTGTATTGGCAGTTCAGCTGGGAAGCCCCAAACACTGCCTCTAAAACAACGTATTGCGATGGGCGCCCATCACTCTCGGGATCTGTTACGGACGAGCGGACGGAGGAACCTCGGGAGCCATCTTCATCGCGTGTTAGAACTAGCTCCGCAGACTCAAGTGAGTCGGAAGTAGTGCAGCAAGTACTCGCAGATAACCCAAGGTCATTGACGCCTCCTCCTCAAGCCTTCCCGACCACGATTCGCTTGGGTTAGTATATACCTTTGCCAGCTAGGACGATGCAATGTACACAGCGTAACAGCCATGCTCAAGTGTGCGTATGAGTGTAACCAGGACGAATGTCATGCATGATATGAAGAGAACAGAGGCCCAGCAAGTCGTCTTCTACGACTAGAAGCAGCCGATTCAAGAATAGAGACAGGCGGAAGGGGTTAGGGGTAACCGGGTTGCGGCCTGTGGCACAATTCCCGAGCTGTCCTGAAGCACTGTAGCATATAGAGTGCACCGGAACTCCGTTTATTGGGAGCGCGTCGTGATTCGCAGAGTCATCCAAACTCAGGATAAGGAAATCCCTGAGGCAGAGGTAGACTGACAAGAGTTTGTCGAAAGATCGCAGACCACAGTAGTCACGGCCGGCAACAGCCGCAAGCAATATGGATATTTTGCGCAGCATCGATATTGCGACAGTCTAACTGTAAGAACGATGTAATCGTGGGTGGGGGAGGGGGAGAGTTTATGAGGCCCTGCGATCATGAGTAACTGATATCTCGCTGACAGTCCTTTGAGGTCTGCGTTTGTGTGGAGCAAAAGAGAGGTCTATGTAGACTAGGATAACAGGATTTTGTAAGGATCACAATGAAAATAAGGGATTACAGAGGATCATACATCTCCGACGCATGCGTGTATAACAAATCAGAGCTGCTACGCAAGAATGAGCGACAAATATAGCACACAGAAAGCTGAAAATTTATTCAAGAACAGTAGAGCAAGTGAGAGTCGCACAACAAGCAAGAATAGTGATGGATAGAAGACACCTAAAGATACACAGTTTCGTCAGACAAATGCAGTGGTATGAGAATAAGTCTGCAAGACGAGGTGGGGGTATAATCAGGCATTGTGTCTCGCGTCCGTTCGGTCGTCGATGGTACTCGTGGTTAGAAGATATACAACTCCGGCGTGGAGACAAGGGATATCAGTGGTTGAATGGTTACTGCAACCCGGAGCGGGCACCATTAGTACGGCCATACGGCAAGATTTAAGTGAGTCGACGCACCCCCTGCTCCCGTCAACTCTTCCCCTGCTGCGTCTGCCTCCTTGCATGATTAACCAAGTTTTCCAAATTCGGTCCTCTCCAGCTCCCCGTCAAACTCATCTCTCCCTCACTCATCACACTCCTCGAACCAACGCTGACCACACTCCGTCCCCCAAAGCTTGCAGCACTCGGGCTGCCAGGAGCCAACCCGATTCTCTTCGGGACGTGAACCTCATTCCCGTGCAAGCTCCGCGTCTCCGCGGGCGGGGCGTCCAAGACCTCCGCATGCTCGGGCTGCTCAAATCGTATCGACCCTGACGAGGTGGTCCCGGAGTCAACGGACGCGATAGAGCTGCGCTGGTCCGCGTCGTCGCCGATCCTGATGTGGATGTTCGGCAGGCGGAAGACAAGTTCCGGCGAAGGCGTCGTGAACGGTGCGAATTGTGGCGGCGACGGCGACACGCTGTCCTCTCTTGATACCGCGCTCTCGCCTCCTGTAGAAGAGCACATCGATACAAGCGACTCCGGTCGCGGCACTTCACCCACACCCCCGCCCTCTACTTCGCCGTTCTCCTCACCCCATACCTGCGTCTGCGACAGCCGGCTCCGGTGGGCGGGGCTATACCGCGACACGCGCGCGCCGCCGCTCCCTCTCGAAGACGTGCGCTCGTGCCCGCAATCCGAGTACCACGATATCTGGTTCCTCACGGCCCTGCTGGCGCCCGACCCGGATCGCAACGAGTCGTTCTCAACCGCGCCGACACTCGACGCCCCCTCCGCCTCCGCGCTCCTGAAGCTCCTCGACTCACCATCTTCCACCACCCGCACGGACGAGCTCGCCGGGCCGTGCCCGTTCCACGGGCTCTCCCTCGACCTGACGCTCCCACTATTCGCCTGCGCATTCCCCGGGCTCTCCTTCGACCGCACGCTCCCGTTCGGCACGGGGCTCGCGACGCTCGTGCGCGCGCTCGGCGGCTCCGACGGGTCCCAGAACGGGTTGAAGCTCAGGCTCGCGTCCGTGTCCGTAAAGTCCGCGTCGTTGCCCTCCATATGGAAGTCCGACGACTCGCTCGCGCGCGCGATCGTGCCGTAGCCCCACCTTCCGCCCGCGCCCTTCTCGGCATCTCCCGCCTCCCCTTCCCCGTCGTCTTCGGAGGGACGGGCTTTGATGCTGTCCCCGCTCTTGCGCCCCGTGAAGCGCGAGTCGAGGACGACGCCGCGCCGCTTCCTGCGCACAAGGCATACGAGGACGAGGAACAGGACGAAGGCGACGACACCGCCTATAACGCCTCCGATGATCGCGCCAAGGTCGGGTTTGTGGCCAGAAGACGGCGAGGAAGTGCTTGTCAAGTCGGGGACGGCGAAGGTGTACGTGCTCGTCCCGGTACTGGTCGACTCGACCACGTGCCCGTGGGCCTCCGTACTCCGCAGCGTCGTGGTGAACGTCGAAGTGGCCGTCGTGAGCTTGCTGTGGGCGTACGTGATCGTACTGGCGGGCTCGGGAGGCGAAGAGGGAGCGGCGGGACCTTGTGTGACGGCAAGGTGAGCGTTCGCTTTGACAGGGCCGGGAGAGCTAGTATCGTAGATGTCAGCGGGGTGGGGAGGAAGAGGTGAAGACAGATGATGATATCTGTACGGAGAGCAGAGGAAAGGAAGTGAGGGCGGGCAGGTACCCCACGGGTGACATCCGCCTCGAGACCGGGGCCGTACCGACCAGGTTTGGAGCCAGATAGCACGCGGGGATACGAGCACGCAGAATAGAGACGCAGGAAAGTAAAAGTCTGAAGGGGAATGAACCGCCTTCTGCCATTTACCACACCCACCGTATACTGGGTCCCACCGAAAACGAGATCTGATGTAGTACAGACTCGGAAGGGAATGGCAGATAGTGGCCATATACGTGGAATGGATACAGTGCGAGGGAATAGAAAGATAAGAGAGGCCTAAGCCCGGACCGCTTACTCACCTCTCGTCGCTCCCCTGGCCTGACTGGTTTACGACGACTTCCGAATCCTCCTTTTCTGCCTGCTCTGAGTTACCTGCCGGCCGTCCGCTGCTCGTCGGGTTCGATGCCGTGGATTGAGGTCCAAGGACGCGGTTGTTACCCGCCGGCTGTGGAGATGAAGTGCCCGGACTAGACTGACCTTGCTCTGATCCAGGAGCAGGGTCGGAATCAGTATCAGAGTTGGACGACGGAAGGAACGGGTGAGACTGGTGATTAGCGGGCGTAGGGGAAGAATGTGGGGCCTTGGACGACTGGCTAGAGCTGGATGTGACAGTACCGGCGGCTCCGCTCGCATCCGCAGAGTCAGAGTGGGAGTGCGGGTGATGTGTCGCTTGCGACGAGGAGGTATCTGAGGTTGAAGTGGACGTCGTGCCGTCGTTATCTTCATCATCTGGAGGGGTACCGCCGACGTTCATCGGCGGCGGGGGGGCTGCGCTGGTCGTGGCGCTAGATGTTACGGTAGCAGTCTTCGTCGCCGACGCAGTAGCAGTGGCCGTAGCAGTTGCGGTCTGCGTGTCCGTAGCGGTAGCCGTGGCAGTATACGTATGGGTAGAGACCGAGGTGGAATCGTCACCAGAGGGAAGGTCGCCTGCGACGTTAGCGGGCGCCTGGGAAGCTGAGGACGACTGCGATGGACGGTGGGTATCAGAGGCAGGTGCCGTCATACTCGCAGACGCGCCAGAGTCATTGGGACCCGGCGCGGGGGACATAAAAGATAGTAGACCTCAGATTCGGCTGGAGGATCGGCAGCCAGAATATTAGATGTAATCGGAAAATAACAGGTAAAGAAAGTGAAGCAAGAATTCAGACTAAGAGAGCGACTAGGGTTCAATCCAGACGAGACACAGACAAAGAGCGTGGTGAGAGAGAGCAAGAGTGAGCGCCAGCAGACGCCGGACGCTGTCAGTTACCCCGCGTCGGAGCGGTGGGTGGTTGGTAACGAGGGCGTGGACGGAGAGGGGGAAATCGATTGCGTCGGAGGTGCAGAGCTAAACTCTTCCTGACAGCGCGTGAGAAGGGCGAAGGCTCGTAAAACTGTGTTGGGGCCGCAATGACCGCCCGAGTTTACGTCCTTCGCGGCTTCGAATTCCCAACACTTCCAGCCCTCCGAGAGGCCGCTCTTGTCCTGGATTGCGGTCCTGGGGGGTTCACGGAGCGCAGGGACGAGAGGACGATCCTGCGCAACGATGACAGGAAACGTCACCAAAATGTTGGGACGTTGACGCCTTGATCTCGCGGGGCCGGCGGAATGCTGCCCATGCGGAGAAATATTTTCCGACAGAAAGTCCGAGATCCTCAGATAATGGTCCATATCAGGTAATGGAGAATGCTTCTGCCGCCGGGATATGCTCATTGGTCTCTCCTCGCGTCGTCTGACATCCGCCGGGAAAGAAGAGGGTCCAGCAGAGCTGCAGAGGCAAATGGAGGAGGTGGAAGCTGTGTGTGGTATCCGAGCACTAGCGTTCGTTTGTCTACCGGAAGGCTCTCACTGACGCCAATTAGATATCCAAGCGCTAAAGAAAGTCAATCAATGGTGGATCCGCACTCTGTCGTATGCTAAGCTACCTTTCCCCTAACCCCAGGTTACAACCCGGGCGTAGAATGAAGGGGATACGACTCTAGTCGTGATGAGTAGTCGTTTTCTGACATGTTCCGACGTCTCGCAAGACTTTCTGACTCGCGCATGCCATTGTGGCCTTTCTAAATAATGGTACGCTACCAGAACTGTGCCTCACTGCTGACGAATGCATAACATAGGGTGGAGCGCGGGTACATGCGGTGGGAGTATCGATACGTTCATGGCTATCACAGGCCGTAACAGCGACAAGGAAGGGGAACTATCTCTATGCTTTGATAGGTAAGCTGCGTTTACGTGGACGGTGGCAGAGCATGTGAGACGAGGCAGCCTTTCCATAGGCATAGTGTCAAGTATGTCGATCTAGCCCATGTTTTCTTCGGAGGGGACCTCGCACGGTTCCGATAGTCTGTATGTTGACAATTGCGGTGGCACGATAAATCAGTTGAGGTGCGCCCTCTAAAAGCACACGCCTCAGCAAACTGATGCTCCGGATGCGATTGCTCTGCAGGAAAATCATGGATCACCTTCTCCGCTACGGGGGGGAATTCGATCGAGCAGTAAGTAGCGGAGACAGGCAAGATACCGGAAGAATAATGTGACGACTCGGTGCGACAGGCACTCGCTCCCAGTCACACCTCGGGCAATGTCCCGTGAGTATCAGGTTTCAGGATGTATGTCTCAGTATGCATGCCTTTAGCGTATGATCACGATTTCGGACAACTCAACTGGATAATTTTAGCAGACTCGCGTTCAGAAACAGCATGGACATGAGCGATGGCAGCCCGTCCCAGGTACGAGCCTATATGGATGGATGAACGAGACTACCCGAGAGGGGAAGAGAGTAGGCCTCTGCGTATCAGGTACGTTGTCTGTGAAATAACCTACTGTTAAGGATTCGTGTGAAGAAGCAGTGACCATATCCTGAAGTTCTCACAGGAAGACTCACATTCCGCTGTTTTATGCTTTTTTGGCTTATCACCAGCGGATTTATTCTTCTTCATTACGCTTTGTGACATCCACTTTGGGGATAGGGCCATTCATCCCGAGTCCCGACGAGCCACACCACTCGAGATACACCAGGACCAACCCCAGCGTCCCGCACGACGTCCTCGACCTCTGCCTGTCCCAATACTTATCCATTTTCATGTCCCGTCAATCCTCTGTGGTACCTTCGGCTGTTTGGTAGCTTCGCCTCCGCTATCGCTGTCGGCACTGTATTCTCGGCGGCGTTCCTTTCTTCTCTTGCGTCGTCTCTCCTTTTCTGGAGCCTGCGGGTTCCTGGGAGGTCCTGGTATGGTGGCGATCTGAGCGGATACCGTGAAAACCCGGAGACTGGTCTATGTCTCTAATGACGTCGGGGCCCTTCCTGGGTTAAGTAGCAGTGGCGGGTCAAGTGAATCTCCTTCATTCTACACTCATGGGCCTCCCGCACCTCTCGGTCCGCCTCCGCACTCTCATATCGACTGCTACTCGTTTTTTGAGATACTGAAGGACGACAGGCCGAGCTGCGGCAAATCACTGCGCTTACGGGAGGGTATGAGTCGTTCTAAGATCTCAGTCACATCCAGTATGTTTCTCAGCTGTATGCCCGTTTCTGCATATCCTGACCCTTTCGTCGAGTCTTATATGGTTTCTGGTATATATATATATATATATATATATATCTGTATACCAAATTTTTAAGGGACTTTGTTGTGCGTTTCCGTGCATTAGGTCTCGATGTATCCGAATAGTCTGCTGCTGGCAACCGGCACCATCCTACGTCGACAGAGCCTCTCTCTGCCCCAGGTATCATTCCATGCTAGATGGATGTATACCTGGTGAGCCTGGATTAAATTGGTGATGTTATCTTCTTGCATTGTGGTGAGTAATCCCCTCATAGGTATCCGGGTTTTGAGCCTTCCTAGAACTATGAACATATTATATGGTAAACATGGGCTGTGTTCATTCCGGAATCACTGCCTATGGTGTATTCATCCGATTTGAGGCCCTTGGAACCGCTGCATCGACCTGTTCCCCCCCTCCCCCCATCTCTTCCTTATCTGGTGAGCACATGTTCCCCTTTCTAGTGGACACTTAGCTGATGGCTCTTGTAGAAGGCTTTATATTACCTCAGGATATAATGGGATTTAGGTATGAATTTAGTGTATTTATTAGAGCCTGTATACTACACCCTGCGCTGCCGTGCCTGATGACTGCCATGTCATCCAGTGGCACACTCGGGCCTCAGTGGTGCATAACGTATGCCGCCCACGGGCATTTACTACGCATTTTTATTCCCGGGCCGCTCCAGCGATGCTATAGCGAGCTGTTACCTGCGGCGCAGAGCGACGGGACTCGTGAGTCTGGAGGTGCTCGGCTGGCCGATCGAGCCGTGTTAGCTCGTGCTAGGCTTGACCGGAGCCCTCACCGCCGCACCTGTGTCATTCGACTTTCGAGCGATCATTTGTGCTGTTCACCGATGTCACTAAGCTGTGATGAAAGGGGGGGGACAACGTGTTCTTCAACGCTAGTTTTCACGTGTGGATCACAGCCATGGAATGTATATTGGATCGGAATGGAAGTATGATGCTGTGGACTCGCCTACACTTCTCTCACGGGCGTTCTATGCTATGCACGTTCTTGTTGCCGACTATCGCCGCCCAACCCTCAATCCTGGTCTGCTGTAGCTTCGATCTCTAGATCCGCGGTTTCATTCGTTTCTCGAATAAGTAGTACTGCCAAAGCTTATGCATATGGCTATTGTTACTTGCATATCTCTTCGGTCCCGAGTTGCGGCACTTCAGAAGCGATGCGGCAGAGCGTGTTTTGCGCGTGTTTGCAGGCGTCTTTTGTCGTTATTTGTAGCTGCATGCCGCAGCAATGCTGTACTTGACATTCAAGTGATACAGCGTCACGGCGACGCACCCTACCCGATGGATCATATCTCATTTCACCCGATTAATGCAGTACACAGATACACGGAAGCAGATTCAAGTAGATCTTACATCGCCCCTCTGCCATACTAAGTGACGCGGGCACGAACTACCTGAAAGTATTCATTCACTCAAGCACCGCTCTGAACTCATTGAACCTTGTACACGACCGAAGGAGTGCATAAAATGTGTGCACTTCATGGGTCTTCCGGGTCTGCAAGTTTCCCTTGCTCAACTCAAAATACTTGCCCCGCGGCCGGTCTACAACATTAGCAGTACGAATCTCAATATTACCCTAGGTCCTTCTTGCGCTGATGATATTTCTCTCGACAGGTGCATGGCAGTGTCGGTGGATTTTGTCGCCCTGATAGTGGCCTTTGTGGCTCTATTCATTGCTATCCTTCAGGTTATTCAGCAGTACGCGTCGTCCTCTACTGCCCGCGGTAAAGTCAATACCGCATCTGTTGGAGTCTGGTCGAAGAAGAACAAGTATCGCTGGAGCTTCGGCGAATGGAGGCTTCGCATCAGCTATGCCCGTCCATCGATTAGGACAGAGAGTGCGATAGATAGCTTGATGGAGCAGAGGAACCAATATGGAGAGCTACTCAACTCCATACCCGACGTCATGGTCGCGCACTATCTAGAGGTATCTGACGGCGCTCTGGGTCCTACCGTGAACGGGACACCAAAGCTAAAGCTCTACCGTCGAGACAAGGAGAGCCAAGGAGAGATACCACTTCGGAGCTTGTCGTGGCGAGAAAAACGTCAAGTGTCAGCAGCGCAGCGTCTGTTGGAGTTGCAATACTCGAAGGCGGTACCGCGCAAGGCGACGTGGTATAATTTGATGTCCGACATAGGTTTGGATATGGAGCGACTTCCAGCCGATGGTTATCTCGACGCAGAGACGATCCCTTCATCCGCTGATGCTCCGACCACACAGATCCACCTGTCGGACCTGATCCAGCTTGGGATCTTGCTCCATATGAAGATAGTCAAGGTCGACGAGCTGCAGAGGGAACTCCAAATGACGGGCCGACACTGCAGTATAAGCACACGTTACCAGGAAGGCGTAGGACAGCTCTCGCGATACTCAGGATTAGCACCCCACATACAGCCCCAGTGCCGTGTCGCCTCTCCCACGGAGCTGAAGATGTGTCTTCGGGTTGCGACAGGAATAATTCAAGTTGGGGATTCCATGGCCTCGCTTACCGACTGGGGCTATAATTCGGTCGATGTGGTCATGCGTACTGCTCGTCAGAAAGCCTCCCACTCGGATTGGCACGAAATTAGCATCAAGGAGGTTATGGGTGGCCTAGAGGGTGATTCCGATCCCAAGTGGAATTCCAAATGGAATCAGCCGAAAGCGCCCACGCTTCCATTCATCCTATCGATATGCGGCAGTATGGCGGTCGCGAACTCCTTTCCTCATGATCTACTCCATGGGTGGGATTGGGATCAGCGGAAGGCCGCCTGTACGGCTGCGATGTCAGCGATACAGTCTGGCATGGGTGTCGCAGAAATACCGTCGACTGCATTCGAAGCTATGCGAGGCGGTCAGCACAATGTCCTTGTTACAGACGACTTCAAGGTAGCCAACAACTATGGGTGCGAATATGGCGGTCTCCGAAGCTGGTTATCTTGCAATCTGGCTGAGTTCACCTTGAGGGTTGCGCAATGCTGGCCCGCGGCAAGGGTCACAGACGGTGTCCCCATCCTGGCGCGTCTTTATCCGCTTCTGCGGGACGGTGCTCTTGATCGCAGATGGTGCGAAGAGTACGATCGGAGTCGATCTACTCAAGGAAGGGTAGCAGTCAAGAACGACAGTGGTGCTGAATGGAGCATGACGGCGGCTCCTCTCCTATGGTTACAGATCACGATGCTAGACACGTGGATCGGCCGTCGCGCAGATATCATAATGGGTGGTTCCGGGAGGGAGGAAGTGTCAGTCCCTGCCGATATCCATACCGCGACGCTGTGTGCCCAGAAAGCCGTCGGTCTTAAGCAGACTACCGGCTGGAAGACGTCACGGATCGACTTCACACTTTTATACCTCAGGCGGCTTGCTGAGGGCGCGGACGGTTGTTCAACCACTTGTATGTCCGCTGGATTGCAAGCAAGTGGGATAGAGAATCGTTTGGGGGTGGATGCTTGGGGCGGGATGTCATCCGGTACTTCAAGTGATTGGGCTGCCGTTGATGCGGTATTGACTCTGCGTGCTTTCCTGCTTCATCTTCGCTTGGAACTCATGAATGATTCATCCATATTCCTCAGACTACGGCGATTCAATCCCGTAGTAAACCTAGCTTGATTGATTGTTAGCGATGCGATTATCATGTAGATACCCTCTGGTTTGTCTCCTGCGATATACTTGTATTAGTTTCTGTTGTTGGCTTGACTCCGACTCGGACGACGACTCGGATTCTATGCTCGAGTGCTCATCTCAGCGGAGAGGCTATGAGCTTCATCATGTGCCGCCGTACTTGAATATCACCTTGTGTTACTAAATGAGACTACGTCAGCGAGTCGCTACTTTGGCCGGGTTTCTGATAGGGAGGTAAGGGCATGCGAGCACCGCACAACCCGCTACCTTGGACATAGAGACTGGTAAAGGGCTGAACCATGAAACCATATGAAAACCTTCGCAGTCCGAGTCCGAGAGACTTGGCGTCTCCCGGAATGCGCCTGGTCCCCACAATCACGTAGGAGTTGGTTGTATGTTCCAATCAAATCCCATAAATAGCTCAGCTATCTGTGCATCCGTATCCCCCGATATAGGGAAAACCTGAACGTTTGAACCATAGACTCCAGGAATTTAGCCATGGGATGAGCACAATGTCGCGTGACAAGATGTTGCCTCTTTGGGAGACACACAAATGTAAATAAATGGATCTAGCAAAACTTGAAATGGCGGACAACCTGCTAAGGACTTGGGGCTCGGGGGTACAAGACTCGCTCCCAAGGTAGCGGAAATAACTGTGCCGGCCGATCCAGTCGATTCCGCCTTCACCTTCACAGCCTACCACAAGCTGTGACATAAAATCAGTCGCCGACACATAGCTCCTGGCGTCCCCCCCTTGTCTTCCCCTTCTTACCGCTCTCGCCTCCTGCCTCGGCGCCCTAGTGGCTCGCCGAAGAGAGTCGTGCGGATCGCCGCGCGCCTGATCTCAACGGCAAGTGCAAAATGTGCCTTTGGTTTGACTTGAATCGTTATATTTGATTCTCAATGCGTACAGCTTTCCCCATGTTCATGCCACTGGTCCGTTGAATTCCCTTTCCAACGTACATATGGCGGTATCATGTGCGATTTTCGAAGGATTTAAAAGTGCTCCGTGGAATGCTTGCTCTTCAAATGACCCTGTGCTGATCCGGACCCGTGATGGCGACCGTTATCAGCCAGTAATAGAGGAAGCTATCGTTTCTAGCGCGTCTAGTATGTCCTTCATGCTAAAGGTCGCTCTAACTAGCGGATCTAAATCGCCTGCGTGTATAGGCTTTGTCACTGGCAGGGCCACGACCATATCCATATCTCCTATGATTAATTATCACATCATAGTTCACGTCAGACAAAAGATTTCATCTCAATCCACATGACATTGCGACCACTGCCACGCCCACGACTCTGTGAATATGTCGTCCTGTTCTTATATTAATGAAGTCTCATACGGGAGGCAAAGGCGCGTATCTTGTACCTCGTCCAACGACTCTTATCTTTCAGTAGGAAGGTTCTGTCAGCCTGCCGGATAAGAATACTAGTTTATAATGGTTTGCATATAGACTAGGCTTTCTGACCTGCGTCCTTCACGCGTCGGTCTCGAGGTCATCTGTGGGGATGGCCCGGAGCTTCAGTATCGGACCAGCGCAGATAGTCGCACTATTCATGACGTGCATCTTTTACGGTCGGTCTACTTATAGCGGCGCTATCGCACTGATCATCACGATGCTGAACAGGGATATTGCTGGTAACGACGGGCCATTGCTTGAACGTTCTCCTTCTCAAGAAGACTGGCAAGACAGGAGCTCACCGCCTAGCCTTAGTCGTCACGATTTACATGTTTGCTGTTGCAAGTAATGATACGGCGCTGTGCTTGGTACACGTTCTGGACGCCTTCGCGTACTATACGGGTCCAGGTGGAGCTGAAGGGGAATTGAGCCACGTTTCGTCCTGGATCAATGTCGTGAAACTCGTCAATTATCTCCTGCAGACCACAGTGGGAGACCTCATCCTGGTGTGCACCCATTCTGCCTTCAAACACTCACCTTGTCAATGAACGCCTAGATATACCGTTGCTTCATCATCTTTAACCGCCGCTGGCCCATTATTGTGCTCCCAGTTATCCTATGGCTCGGGTTTGTTGGTGAGTTCCACTGAGCTTCACCAGTGATACTCTGTTCATCCGTATCAAGTGCCTAATGCGCTCGCGATATACGTCACTGCATACAGACATAACCTAGGGAGTATCTCTTCCGATCAAACACCATTCATTACTGTATCGATCGCTGCGACGTTGGCACAAAATACCCTGACCACAGGTATGTACGTATAAAGAGGCATCTATGTGAGGCTCTCATCTGTCGGTGAAGGGATGATTGTCTTCAAGCTCTGGTCACACGGCCGTGAAACCCGGGATCTCTGTTGGCGGAACACATTCCAGAGCCGAGTCAGTAGACTCATTGGTATCATTGTGGAATCCGCTCTGCTCTATACCGTATTCACCTTTCTCACCCTCGTGACATTCCTGCTAAACAACAACGCCGATTACGCCCTCTCCGATTGCGTATGTTACTTATTGCTCTTGTCGTCAGCATATGCTCAGCTGACACCCGGATCCATCAGGTCGTTCAGACTATTGTGAGCGTTATTACCCTGGCGTCCTCTAAAACGCACTCATCGCGTTATGTAGGGCATTGCTTTCAATATGATCATCATTCGAGGGCATGGTACGCTATCCCAAGTAAATGTCGACTTCACACAAGATACCTTATCATCGCTGCGGACAAATCAATTCCGGATGAGCACCATGCCTGCGCGGCTGGACGGAATCGACCGAAGTAAGGTGTCCGAGATACCTGACTGGCCTGTGGCTTCTGATGTGAGTGTCGGGAAGTGATAAATTGTAGATACATCGTACTCCTTTCCTACCGCTATGTAACATTTCACTTGTACACATTCTACCCCCGTTTGTGCAGCAGACAGTGAATCGAACACAGTGTCAGTCAATCAAGTTAGTAAGGGAAACTCAATTTCTATTCTTCCTGAATACTCGGTCGCCAGCCTAGATGGCGACAAGCATGAGACTTACGTAGCTTCGGCGCATGGAACTCTAGCAATACATGATCGAAACGATAGAGGAAGAGAGGTATGGGAGATAAACCGACGTCGCGATCGCCAGGATCACAATTGCTTCACCTTCATTCTGCTTCATACTCGCGTTGAGGCGCCCCTTCTAATCCCCCGTCTGCGAGCGAACCCCCAGTCTTCAAACAGCCCACTACCATGCTCACCGTTCGTATAATCTGGCGGGCTCTCGTCGAGAGGAGAGTCTGTGTCCTCCGGTTCCTGCGGGAACACCAGGTCCAACGGCACACCCTCGCCCAGTTTGCGCCTGACTCGATCCATCTTCCTTAAGCGCTGAGTTTGCTCGGTCTCAATAGTGAAGCTACGCTCAGCCGGCTGGGTACTAGCGAGAACGGGCGTCGTGTAGGAGGGACGGGAAGGAAGGTGTATTTCGGGACGAGACTGGATGTTTGAGGAAGAGAAGGAGGTTGGTTCTAGCGACATGCTGGAGAGTTTTGCCGCGAGCACATCGTCTGGATCCTTCGGTGTAGGAGAGTATGCAGGCTTCGGCGTCGTTGGTCTTCGAGACTTCGTCAACTTGACAGGAGAGCGGGGTGTGGAGGGTCGAGAAGACATAGAGGAGCGGGTTGAGGACGATGATGTGGAGTGTGAACGGTGATGTTTGGGTGTTAGGGATACATGAATTGGATCTGAGTAACTGCGTAAGAGGAGGGAACTGAGAAAGAGCGGAGGGGGGCGTACCGTCATTGCGATGAAGGTAGACATCGCAAGAATCGAAGTCTACTTCAACGTCCACGACTTTGGGAGGGGCGCCCAAGACCTTCGCTAGTTTGGTCGTGGATTTGAGCAGGTGCATACGTTGGTGATGGGTCAAAGTATTCGAGGTAGGTGGAGGAGGAGGGTACGTGTAGGTTGGCGTGTACGGGTAAGACATCATATCCCGAGTGCACTAGGATAACGATAGAATGGAGGACTAGAACTACAGACGACGCGTTGCGCGGGCGACAGACACCCAGATGGAGCGAGGAGGGCACTGCTGAACCATGGCGACAATCGACGAGTATACATACCTTTGCATAACAAAAAGGATGAACGTTACCGCATCACGATGGTCCCGCCGTCTTCGTGACGACCTGATGATTGAGTCCTCCTGTTTGGGGTGTTTCAAGGTATCTTCGAAATAATAAGAACGTGACGTTGTTCCTTCTTCGTGGGTCACAGGCGTTTGAAATGAAGATTCGCTACGGTGACCTCAGGCGAAACAAAAGCACGTTTCTCAGAGCTATTGTCATTGCTTAAAGGCTCCAGGGGTGATTCTCGGAAGTCAAGGAACAGCCAGCCGGATCGTCTACCAGCAATTCAGAGATGGGGGCGTAATCAGATCCGGTGCGAGCACCGAAACAATAAGACTGCAGTGTGGGAAGCACTCGTAGCTATACCAAGTTAAAATCCCGTTCAGAGGTCGTGCCAGTGCGAACCTCTCAGCCTACGTAGTCCGTATTTCAGCGACGTAGGCTCTCGTCGGCGAGTCCTATAGACATCGAGACCGGACAGAATGCATGCACCTAAGGCCTGCAGCTGAGTCGATATCGCGCCTAATTCCGGGCAAACCACGTGGGCAAAGCCAACGTATCACTCTCGTTGTCTAACGATAATCACGGAACTGAAGACGGCTGCCTACAGTGTAACTATCACTGAAGGTCAAAATATGGATCCCAGAGGTCCGTACGATAAATTATTGCATATGGGGTATATAATTAGTCCAGGAGACCGATAGGAGCGCGTGGGGCCTCAGTACTTCCAGTTGTCGCAAAGTCGTAAAAGCAATCACCAGCAGAATAATCCGAGCTGCAGCGTACATCACGCAACCGAAGATGCACGTAAACTTGTGAACACTGTCCAACCAATCTGGTGCGCCCGACCATCGATAGATGGTGATGACGACCATACCGTAGATGGGTGCGCCAGTGATTGTAAGCGATGCGATGCGCCACATCCACTTTTCTAAGTCCGTTGGAAACTCTAGCGTCCATCCTGCGCAGTGAATGGCGCCGAAGGTCATGGCAATGAGCATGGAGAAATATGCGAGATTTCTTCCCTCGCGATAAGTAAGTGACCCGGCGTGGAAGACGGGCACCGCATGCCAGTTGTCATCTTCTCCGCCAGCTTCCGTGACCATCGCGAAAAAGGGGCGCAGCGGGATCATGATTACATCCACAATGTCGTCCAGCACATCGCCCACCTTGTTCTTCGTCACGTACTCTTTGGCCTGCGCGCTTACGCTCCCCAGCCGGATGTGACGAAAGCTGGAAGCACCCGAGTAGATGTCCACCGGAGGTCTCACATCCGCACTGCGTGCCGGCCAGGCATCGCTACCTCCCTCGGAAAGAGGTCGGCCGTACGTGTCCTCACGAATGAGGTGAGGACAATCGACGCCAAGCGGCTTGTTCCACCACAGTGCGTAGGTGAAGAAGTTGAGAACGGCAAAAGCGGCCGTGGTTATCTCTATCTCCGTTATGGGCAAGCCCTGCTGTATACGTGCAGCACATTGGACTAGGAACCAGCCCGTTTGCATGACGACAACGCCCTTCGCCAGGAAGTCGGCTTTGCTCTTGTCCTGAATCTGTTCCTCCGATATACGAGGGAAGATTCGACTGTCCAAGTGATCGAGATCTTCATCAGGATTGAGAGTCCGGATGACTTCGAAGTTCTCGCCGCACAAAGCGAAGCCGCCCATAAGTGCGAAGAAGCCGTGGGTCTGCGTCCATTGAAGCCCTGGCGATAAATCAGTGTCACCAATGAGCACAAGACGTAGAGAAGAAGCGTACCTCGAAAGTTCTCAGCCAGCCTGCGGGCGACAATCCACTGTCTCGCCGCCCACACGACCACCAGCTCTGGGGCGATCAGCGCCATAATCATCAATCCCGCCCGGCGAATGAATCGCAACACCTTCCCTTCCCTCTGATCAGGTATGTTCGGGTGGATGGCCAGCCAAGTGCACGCGAACACTGTCAAGACGCAACCATAGACAATCTCCCATATCGACCGTGTGTTGGGACACTGCGTGCATAATTGGCTGGACATGGAGAGTGAAGGGTGGGTGCTAGGAATGGGGGTGAGCGCTGGTCGGTTGCATTGTGCCCAAGAACGAAGGGAGGCGTATCCGTCATTCTTATAGCCATGGTTATTGAGTCACGGCACACCGCGCGCAGTTGATGAAGCAGGCGAATGCCCGGCGTATCTGGAGTCAACATCGTCTTGCGGGATAGCCATCATGCAACGTGACGTAGTGCATAGGACCGGGGGGACGCAAAGGCCTTAAGAAGTCCTTCGGAGGAAGCAGGACGTACCTTTATGGCATAAGCCAGGGCTTGAGGCTGAGTACTGAGTAACCAGAAAAGGCTTCATTCCTTACTGCCAATAGGATAGAGCCTGAGACGCAACCGTGAGCATTGATGAGGCTACTGTACAGGGCTCGTGCCGCACGTTCGTTCCGGAGGACGCACGTTCGTCTTGAAGTCAACCAAAGCGATATGATTCGCTCGCTTTGTCAGAGTGGAATACCGCATTGTAAGGACGGAAACTAGAAATATAACCGGAGTCCGATACTCGGTGGCGCAGTACTGAGCAGAGCCGTCAGAGTCGGGTCGAGATGTAGGGAGCAACAGTCAATCAGGAAGTGGGCAGGGAATAACCCTGGAGATAGCACGACGCGTTAATTATGTCAGGCGAACTTCGTCCGAGTCAGGGGGTAGTTCCGATGGTTAACTTTGGTTAAGACAGCAATAGCACTTCCGGTCAGGCTATCATAGGGGTTACAAGAAGCTCGGGCCATGGCGCTGCTCTCGTGTTTGAAGGGCATAATTTATCCTTGCCACAGTCATTGCTATCGCAAAAGGAAGTCGAGGCATGGAACGGATGCTGACGCTTCCCGAGCCTCTGAGGCACTGACCGAAAGATACCAGTGGACATTTCAGGCGCCACTGGCAACAGACATACACGAATCAGGAAGGAGCGGAAGAAGCAGCCCGGGGTAACGTGACCAGTGGTCACGCCGAAGCGCGTCCGACGCTTCAGCCACATTCCCCACTCTTACCTCTTACAACCGCTACATCTTGATTCACCCACTGCACCACTTCGTGGTCACGCCGAAGCGCGTCCGACGCTTCAGCCACATTCCCCACTCTTACCTCTTACAACCGCTACATCTTGATTCACCCACTGCACCACTTCATGGAAGCACGGAGACTCATTGGGTGCATAGATTCTGCGCCTACGAGGATGATGCCTCAGACACAAGACGAAGCAGTGCCACCGGGCCCCGCAGAAATATTAGTACGCGACGGTGGCACCGAGCATGGGACGGCGAGTGCTGGAAATCGAGGCGGTGACGAGGTGTCGACCTTGGACACTCGCATCGATGCTTTGAATTTACGCGACGATCACGGCAACGTACTGCCTACGAAGGTCTGTTCCTCCGCTATTGCATCATGGAAGAAGTTGAACTGAATCAAGCACCTTCGCATATATAGGAACATAAGCAGTCGACCGCAGTGGCAGCAGAGATACCTCCTCTACTGCAAGGATGGAGATTAGAAAGCGAGGCCGAATACGCCCGCAGGATCGGCAAAGATCTGAGAGAGGTGAAAGAAGAGATGCTCCGGGACTTCGAAGAGTCCCTCGCTGTGAGTGCACCTTCCTTCAAGCCTGGGCGAGCTGCTGAGAATAGGTTATTTGTCGTTCCCAAGAACAAACCAAATACCCTACCTGGTGGCTACCAGCTGCCCATCGTCTTCCGGCCACCGTCACCGGTTAGCCAGCCACGAGACTCGCAGATACCAGCGATCGCAACGGGAGACCATGGTGTAGAACAGTGTCGGTCGGCTGAAGGGAATGAAGACGACGACTATGAGTCCGTGTCCGACGATGAGAGCGAGGATCTCGAATACTACGAGATTTCGCCCAGGGAGGACCAAGGGGATATTGACGGGACCGAGAGGCGCGGAAGGGTACAAACTCCGAGGCGCTCTATCGCAAATAAGCAGGGAATCTCACCGCTTCCTACGCCGGAGTCTGGTTACCTGGCAGACCGAACCGTCTCGAGGGAATGGATGGCGACATTCGACGTGGACGCGGATACTACCCTTCCGAGCCTGACCACGTACATCCGGATTTTGGAAGCGTGCGAAGCCCGCAGGCGGTGAGGCTGGAGACTGGTTAGGCGCATAATATACAATGACCATTGTCCTCGGCTGGGACGTGTACTTTTCCTTCTTGTATAGACTATCGTGTGGGCGAGGATTCCCGAATAAATTGTCACCGGGCCATAATTCAGGTTTGTCGCTGTAACGGCCGATGCCAGAATACAAAGAACGTGACCAGCCGTCACGACGCATAAAGAGGCGCGTCCCGCCCGAATGCTTCAGCCACATCTTTCCTTTGCCTCTCACAGCGGGCTGCAATCATTTTCGAACTTCCATGAACGCTTCAACACCCGTTATTGACACGAGATGCGCGATGTGCGAGGTCGACGGGCTTCCCGAGGGCCAGGGAGAAGCACGCGTGGGTGGTACCGATGATGGAAATGCAAACGATGGCTGTGGAGACGACGCGACCTTGAACGGAACTCTCAACGCCTTCAGTATACACGGTGAACGCACCGGTGCACCGTCCGTGAAGGTGTGTTGGTCAGCGATCGCAGCAAACAAGTCCATCTGAACTACGTGCTTTTCCACATTAGGATGAGAAACAATCGCCCGCCACCGCAGAAGAAAGGCCCGTTCTACTGAAGGGATGGAAGCTGGAAAGCGAGGCCGAATATGCCAGGCGGATCGGGAGAGACGTGAGAGAGGTGAAGGAAGAGATGCTCCGGAAATTCGAGGAGTCACTCGCTGTGAGTGCACTTGCCTTCAAGTCTGAGCGAGTGCCTGAAACTAGGTTATTCGTCGTTCCCTAGAACAAAGACAATAACCTGCCTAGCGGCTTCCAGCTGCCCGTCGTCTTCCGGCCTTCGCCGGCTAGCCAGCCGCGAGACTCGCAGATACCAGCGATCGCAACGGGAGACCATGGTGTAGAGCAGTGTCGGTTGGCTGAAGGGAATGAAGACGACGACTATGAGTCCGTGTCCGACGATGAGAGCGTGGATCTCGAATACGACGAGGTCATCTCGCCCGAGGAGGCCCAAGAGGATATTAACGGGACCAACAGGCGCGGGAGGGTACGATATACGCGACGCTCTATCGGAAATAAGCAGGGAATCTCACCGCTCCCTACGCCGGAGTCTGGTTACCTGGCAGACCGAACCGTCTCGAGGGAATGGATGGCGACATTCGACGTGGACGCGGATACTACCCTTCCGAGCTTAACCACGTATATCCGGATTTTGGAAGCGTGCGAAGCCCGCAGGCGGTGAGGCTGGAGACTGGTTAGGCGCATAATATACAATGACCATTGTCATCGGCTGGGACATGTACTTTTCCTTCTTGTATAGACTATCGTGTCGGCGAGGATTTCTGAATAAATTGTCAGCGGGCCATAAATGGTGTTTGTCGCCAGAACGGCCGATGTCAGAATACAAAGGACGTGACCAGCTGTCACAACGCATAAAGAGGCGCGTCGCGCGCGAATGCTTCAGCCACATCCTTCCTTTGCCTCTCACAGCGGGCTGCCATCGTTGTCGAACTTCCATGAACGCGCCAGCACCCGCCGCTGATACGACACGCGCGATGCGCGAGGTCCACGGGCTTCCCGAGGGCCAGGGGAAAGCACGCGTGGGTGGCACCGACGACGGAAATGCAGATGATGACTGTGGAGGCGACGCGATCTTGAACGGAACTGTCAACGCCTTGGGTATACACGATGAAGGGGCCATTGTATCGTCTATGAAGGTCTGTTGCACCGCGGTCGCAGCAAACAAGTCGATCTTAAGTATTTACCTTCTCACCTACAGGAGGACAAAGAATCGCCTACCGCAGAAGACGGGCCCGGCTCGCTGAAGGGGTGGAAGCTGGAAAGCGTAGAAGAGTACGCTAGGCGGATCGGCAAGGACGTGAAAGTGGTGAGAGCGGAGATGCTCCGGGACTTCCAAGAGTCTATGGCTGTGAGTCCCCCGTCCTCAAGCTGGGTTGAATGGCTGATGATAGGTTATTGCGTCGTTCGCCAGAACAAAGCGAATACCCTACCTGGAGGCTACCAGCTGCCCATCGTCTTCCGGCCCCCTTCGCCGCTTGACCACACCTGCGAGTCGCAGATGGCGGCGGCCATTGAGTGGCGGGCAGGCATATGACATTCGGATCCATTCCTTGTTGCATCGATAGGTGTACCGTTGAGAGGTATATTGCAACCATATCAGACTAGCTTAGAAGCACAAGCACGTATGAGAGCAATCGCTGAGACGGAACGCAAGCCTTGCCCCCGCCATACAAAACATCGAAGCGTCAACGACGAACGTCGGTCCTCGCGATCGGAGCCATCCACCGGACCGGCCTTTGCCGGGCGTACTACTACAGTGTCCGTCGACGTTGACCGGGTCGACCTGCAGCGCACTCGCTTCTAGTCAAAGGCAGTCTGATACGAATATGTGGCCGCGATGGACATCACGCAGCGACCATATCCATCCCGCCGCGCTCGGCCGGTCTCCGTATCTATCTCGGGAACAAAGGTCCCCGGGACTGCCTTTGTGTGAGCCAGTGAGACACGTCCCCCTCTGCCGCAGATTAATTCTAGTGGAAGCACCTGCGCAGGCCGCACATCAAGTGCGTCGGGCAGACTCCTAGGCTGGGCGTCCGCAGTTGCCCTCGCTATCGGGTGTCGTGCGTGAGTGTTGTTTGTCCTTGTCGCAAACTATTCTACGCCTGGAAGTGGTGAGCCCTTCGCTTCCGTCGTCGGTCGGTGCTGTCCCGCTGATAGCGGGCAACTGCAGCTATATTGTACGTACGACTATACAGCACAACATGCACAGGGATTTTCCAGCACATCTCTCCGAATGATTTGGGGCGAATGATGTACCCTCTGCTCCCAGGGGGACGGAGACGGAACAATGTCGCCGCCCGCCGTGCATCGTTGGTGGTTGGCGTGGTCTTTGCATACAGGAAGGATTTGGTATGTCCTTTACCCTTCGATTCCTTCCGGTCCATCATATTCTTCGTCCTATTCTCCATTTTCATCCCGTTCCCCTCAAATGCATCGCTGAGCTCACGCATGTTTTTGTTTAGAAACGGGAAGCCTCCACTTCTTCGCGCGGAACGACGCGCCTAAATTGCGCCTTGTGTGTCTGTCCGTACTCGCGGAACCTAGGAGTACGTACTGCCGTCCATGGCGCAAGCAGGTCCATTGAAGAGGCAAGCAGTGCCCGGATAGCGGTCGCGCGTGACGGGGCCGCTCGAAACTGCCGTTGTCCGTTTTCATACATGCTGCTACATCCTCTGCCCACGCACTGAACTGCTCCACGTCCACGCATGCGCGCTGCTTAGGCCAGGGCTCGACGAAGTCGTCGTTGTAGACCAGCGAACGCTTCTGACTGTCGCCTCTCTCGTTTCTCGTGCGGGGAATATCACAACATGTTCAATATTCTCGGTAACTACCAACACTATGTCGAGAGCTTTCACCTAAGCTCCTCGTGTTCGTCGACAATCAATCACCTGCAGGCCCGGTATGAGGGATCAGCGTAGACATCGCGGTGAGTCTCTACTCACCACCGAGTCTCGAGTTTAACTGACAGACCCGTTTATGTTTATTCCAGGCCGTCAAGTAGTACTGCCCGCGCTTATCCAGCGTGATCTTCCCTCTGCACTTCCGGCATGTCACAGACTTCGGCTTGACGTCTGTGGCATCCGGGTCGGCCATCAATATTCCCTTCCTCTCTTCCTTCGATTTGCCCTTCGCCGTCGGAGGGCGTGTGTACGTGTTATCTGCTACATTTGCGAATGACACGGCATTCGTCCTTCGTCGTTTGATGGGCGTGGAGACCGAGCTCTCATCGTTGTCTACCACTTGTGGCTCAGGCCTTGGTTGATGTAAGCACGGATGCCCCAGCATTAGCATATGTCCGACGGACTTCGGCAATCCTTCGCTCTGTATTAGATCTGTTTGCGTTCTGCGTGTCCTTTCATTTATAATCGCTCTGGCCAAGTCTGCGTAAGTATGGCTACACAATCGGATCCATGATGCTCTACGGATATACCTCTCTGACCGGCTTTGCACCCTGTTCGCGTCTTCCCTCCAGTCGCGCACTTGGAGCGTTTCCGGCTCTGGATCCCAGCATACGTCGGGGGACAACGGGAAGTCTGTGGCTATGATGTGGCTGTCGGCGCCGAGCAAAGTCTGGGAGGGAAAGGAGCATCCATGGGGCCGGCAAATAGGAGTGGCGTCGGCGGTGGCCATGGTTGGGTGTAACGATGGAATGCTCGTGCGTGAATGATCCGAGCAGGGACGGAGTTGGGTGCGTGTGGGACGCAAACGCGGCCTTCATCCACGGAGGGTGTACACGTGACCGTCCCATCCATTGTACTCTGTTTGGAAGGTGTGGCCAGGCTGAGGCAAGAAGTAGCTCGGTTGAAGGTGTGCAGATTTAGTTCTACCGTCGTATTTGTCTCTTGACTTGATAAATTGCAGGCCAAGCACACATGCGCTGGAGATGCCTTCCCACAGAAAGCATCTCTGGAATTGACTGCTTTAACACTGAATCAGTACTGTGGCTTCTGGTTATTCGCAAGTTTTTGAACACCACCACAGTCATGAATGCACGTCCGGCTGCGGGAGCGTGCAGTCCGGATATTATGACATTTCGCTCGCGGAAGACCAAGGGGATAATCTGGGAATGCACCGGCGCGGGAGCGTGCAAACGTAGAGATCGCTCAACGACGACCGCTGGCTACCCAGCACTCTGGATACCTGGCTGTCCGGGGTGTGGGCAAGGGTATCAGACCTGGAGGCAGATACGACCCTTCCAAGCCTAACTACTTACATGCAGATTCCGGATGCTTGTGAGGCAAGCAGGTGGTTGGGGTAGCTCGAGAATCATGCAGTGATCAATGAGGCGCATTATATACTTATGACGTCCATTGTCCTCAGCTTGGACGGCAATTGTTCCTTCTTGCATCGACTATCCTTCCGGCAATGAATTCTGAATAAATGGCCAGCGGGTCATAGTGGCCTATGCCGAGGGCCAGAATACAAAGAACGTGACTGGACATCAAAACACATAAAGAAGTGCGTCCCGCCCGAATGCTTCAGCCACATCCTCCTCTTACCTCTCCAAACCGAGAAGGCTTGCTCCAATCGTTGTTGAACTTCATGGAAGACCTACCTCTCGCTGCTGATACAATAGGAATGTTGTTCGAGGGCACGGAGTTTCCCAAGGACAGGAGAGATATTCGCGTAGGTGGCACCGACGATGAACACGCGAATGGTGAAACTGGACGTGAAAGAAACGTGTCGCTCTTGCACAAAACTTTCGACGCCTTGACTATACGCGGCGGACACACCGGTTCACGGTCTTTGAAGGTCTGTCTCCACGGTCGCAGCGAACAACACGATCTGAAGTATTCACCTTCTCACCTACAGGAGGACAAAGAATTGTCCACATCAAGAGAAGACAGGCCCGCTCTCCTGAAGGGATGGAAGCTGGAAAGCGTAGAAGAGTACGCCAAGCGGATCGGCAAGGACGTGAAAGTGGTGAGAGCGGAGATGCTCCGGGACTTCGAAGAGTACCTCGCTGTGAGTGTGCCTTGCGTCGAGTCTGAGCGAGTGCCTGAAACTAGGTTATTCGTCGTTCCCTAGAACAAAGCAAATAACCCACCTAGCGGGTACCAGCTGCCCATCGTATTCCGGCCACCGTCGCCGGTGAGCCACCCCCAAGAATCGCAAGTGACAGTGACCAAAGCGAAACAACACAGTGTGGAGCATCGTCGGGCGGTTGAATCGGTTGAACACTACTACGACCATGCATCCACGTCCGACGATGAGAGCCTGGAGCTGGAATATTACGAGCTCGTTTCGCCGGAGAAAGAACAACGGGATGATACCGTAGCTGACGACGGCGGGAGGGGACGAAATCCAAGATCCTCTATTGACCATAAGCAGGCGATCTCACCGCTCGCTACGCCGGACTTTAGATACCTGGCAGACCGAAACGTCTCCGGCGGGTGGGCGGGAGCGTCGGACCTCGAGTAGATATGACCCTTCGGAGCCTGACCACCTACTTACGAATTTTGCCAGCGTGTGACGCCCACAGGCGGCGAAAGTAGCTTAGCTGGAGGATTAAGGAGGAGGCGATCATCGCCCAGGTTCAATTGTGTCGTGTCTGCCCCTTGTCGATAGTGCACCGTTGAGTTGTATATTGCAGACCATTTCATACGTTCTTATACGCGGCAGCAACGGTGTATTAGAGCAATCGCTGGAAGTGAAGCAAGCCTTGCCAGAGCCGTTCGAGACGAGACGGCGAAGTCCACGACAACTTGAACTTCGTCGCCAACGACTGGACCGGGCTTTGCCGGGTGTACTATTCCTTGACATGGACCTGGAGAGTTCTTCCCTCGAGATACTTAGTCGACAGCGGTCTCTCTTATAACGATAGCACTACGTACAAGGGCTTTGTCGAATCCGACTTCGGCAATGACGACGCCACTCGCTGTATTGCGATTGAACAGAGATGGCTCTCTCTCCGGCAGCAATATCGCATCTGCGACACCTGATTTGTATATGGCAGAAGGTCTTGACTTCACCGGCATGCATAATTCGACAAAGCGACCCGACCGAATTGGAAATCCGGCCCCTCGACGTTCTCTCGAACGCTAGCCTCCGTTTCCGGACCATCCTAGATCCAGTCTTGCTCGATGAATATAGGCTTCTGCAAATGAGGGTCCGCACTAGCGCATCCCAGTATGTCGCGTCATTCGGATTCCGGTTTAAAGGATGTGCGCATACAAGATAGGTACGGCTTCATCTCGGTCCTTTCCCTGCTCTCTTTCTCGGTTCCTTTGTACGCCGGTCAGCTGAAAGCGAATCATGGCATCCGACCAGGGGTTGCTTTCAGATGGTTGTGTCTCCCATTTCTCATTCTCTCTCGCGGGGTGAATGTCATACGGTTTTCAAGGACGCAGGTGCGGAATCATTCCTTAATTCGCCAACACAGTCTTTCACATCTCTACCATGATTATCCCCCAAGGTCTCGGTACGTTCCTTATCTTTTTCCACGATCCTTCGCCTGGAGGTGTGGATGTCAGAGATGAGCTTGGACACAGCGGCATGTAGCACCTCAGCACCGAGTCCCGAGAGTTACTAACAGACGCGTTTGTGTTTATTCCACGCCGTCAAGTAGTATTCCCCTCGCTTATCCAGCGTTATCTTTGCTCTGCATTTGCGGCATGTCTGAAGTCACAGACTTCGGCTTGATGTCTGTGGCATCCGGGTCGGCCATCCAGATTCTTTTCCTCACTTCCTTGGATTTGCCCTCCGCCGTCGGAGGTCGTGTGTGAATGTTGTTCGCGTTTCTTGCAAATGGTATTGCACCTGTCCTTCGACGCTTGGCGGAAGGGGCGAGCCCGACGGTTTCGTCTTTGGTCGGGTCTGACTCGAGGCATATTGTAGGCCCGCAGCTATGATGTAAGTTCGGATACATTACATCTCAAATCTCGTGGATACATATACCCGACAAACCCAGTGAGTCGCTCGACAGCTATGCTATATATCGCCTCTGTTTCTAGCAGTCTCCCATAGGATGAAAAGTGGAACGTGTAGCCACAACCCAGCGGACATTGTTGCTGGTTGGCGAAGTCCTCTGGAGACAGGACGGATTGGCTATCCCCTTCGTCTGCTTCTTTCTCGTTTGATTGGTCCTTTTCTTTGTCCTCGTCTTCATTTTCTTCTTCCTCTTGCTCGAGCGGCGACGGCCACGTCACGACCTTCGACAACGGGAAACATTTGCCTGCTGCCTCTGCAGGTCTGAGTCCCGTCCTGTAGGCGCATTCCGACTCGCGGAACTTGCACGATCTGACGGCCCTGTCCATACCAGGAGCAGCGGACAGACAAGGGTAGCAATGCACGGCACGAGTGGTGTGGTTCGTGGTTCAGTGTGGCGGGCGGAGAAAGAGTCGCGTCGTGGAAGACGGTCACCGTACGGTGCGTGACCGCGCCGGCCACTCATTGTCTTCCCTCCTTTGTCTCATGGATATTTAGGGACCTGCGACCTTCCTTTCACTGCGCGAAGGCAATTTAAGCTCGAATCGTTGTTCGTCTCTGACGGGCAATGCTGTGTTCCGTTCTTCATGTACGTTATTTACTTTGTTGCGACTGTTTTCTGCTTGCTGTCTCAGTAATTCTAACCCTTGCTCGGCGGCTTCCTGATCGCTAGCAAAGTGAAGCAGCCCCTCAGCCTCGCAGGAAATATTAACGCTGATGTGGGCAACTCCGGCCGTGACTAACGCGTTTCGCCTCCGTCATCTCGATGTCGCCCACTACTCCCTCTCTCATT
Organism: Gloeophyllum trabeum ATCC 11539; assembly: GCF_000344685.1. Classification (NCBI taxonomy): domain Eukaryota; kingdom Fungi; phylum Basidiomycota; class Agaricomycetes; order Gloeophyllales; family Gloeophyllaceae; genus Gloeophyllum; species Gloeophyllum trabeum. Next base: position 664,704 of record NW_006920425.1, on the reverse strand, counting down.
GTCCGTTATCCCCGCAGGTGAGCAGGTGAGGGTGCATCTCTTCGGACATACGCAGTACGAGCTGATGTTCCCCTCTTCTTACAGCTGAGTGTCGTCGGGTGCACTGCGCTGCTACCTGGGAATCGGGATGACGTTAAAAGTAACGACGTACCCGCGGGCGATGTTTCCCTTTCTCTCCTGCGACACAAGAAAGCCATGTCTATCGTGCCGTCCAGTCATTATGTGTACGCGTCGCCGTGAAAGTCCTGACTGGACCCCTTTTGGTATGGGGGAGGACGACGTCTCACATAGAAATCCAGCCGCGGCATCGTACAAGGGTATGCCTGCTGCGACGACCTCATAGATGTGGCGCTAGTGAGTGTCATATACCACTTCTTCGAGATGTGGGCAATTATGATTTAATGATCCACTGGTGTTTTGAAAGGTTGTATCGTCACCATACTTCTGACTTCTAGCTTCGTCGCTACTTCTCGACCGATTCATCACTAGATGCCTCGGTATGAGGGATCAACGTGGACAAGGGTAAGTACGGTGAGTAATGCCTCACCTCCAAAGACTAGCAGACCCGTTTGTGTTTGTTCCAGGCCGTCAAGTAGTACTCCCCTCTCTTGTCCAACGAGATCGTCCCGCCGCACTTTCGGCATGTGACAGACGTCGGCTCGACGTTTGTGACATCCGGGTCCGCCATCAAAATCTCCTTCCTCTCCTCCTTAGTCTTGGCCTTCGCCGTCGAGGGGCGTGTGTGGTTGTTAGTTACGACGTTCGCAAGTGACACTGCACGCGTCCTTGGTCGCTTGGAGGGCCGGGACTCGGAGCCTGAGCTACCTCCTGTTTCCTTCATCTGCTGCTCATTCTCAGGGTTTGGTCTTTACTGGTGTAAGTGCAGAACTATCGCGCGTAACCAGGGTCCGCGTACCTCGCCGTGTCCTCGCGTTGCGGCGCCTGTTCTTGAACTGTAGATTCCATCCGAGCATTTCGCGGTTGTTCATGCGTGTGGCCATGACCGCGCGAACGCAGTCGGCTCCGCACAGTAGGAGACCTATCTACGTTTAGCCGGTTTCCCATGCCCTTCGCGTCCTCCCTCCAGTCGCGCACTCTCAGTGTTTCGGGCTCGGGGTCCCAACAGACGTCGCGGAACAGTGGGAACTTTGTAGCCGAGCTGTGGCCATCGCCATCGAGTGCCCTCTTGAAGGTGAACGGGCATTGACGGAGCTGGTAAGCGGGAGTCGCGCTGGTGATCGACATGGTGAATTTATGGTGGATATAGACAGATATGTGTGAGCGGGGGTGGTGGCGGTAGAATCTGGTTGACTGTGGCGTAGAAGCGCGTTTTTATGCGCAGAAGGCGTGTACACGTGACCGCACCATGTCATTGTTCGCAATTTGGAAGGTGTGGCAGAATGAAAGGTGTGAAAGAAGGTACCCATAGCCGTACATTTTTCCACTTCAGACTCTAGCATATGCTCTACTTCTTTTATCTCGTCCTTCCTGAGGTCACATACAGCTTGAGATGTGTTCGCCGGCGCGTACAGGATGTGTCGATCTTTGGCAGTGTTAGAACGGTAAGTGATTACTAATGGTTATTGGGCTTTCAAATCCACCGAGTAGTTTCAGATCCTACTGTCTTCAATTCTCCACATTCCCTACGTCTATTTCTCGACAGTTCACAACTCAGTAAGTACCTCAAACTCTATCGCAACTACGTCCCTAGCTTCGAGTTCTTTCAATGATAATATTCATTAACAGTTGATCGCTCGACGTACATAAATCAGCTACTCAACATCGGCAAATAGCAGCCCACTGCTGATTATGGAGATTGAGTAATAGACCCGTTGCTGTTTATTCCAAGCGGGCAAGCGCAAGCGGTATTCCTCCCTTTTTGTCCAACTTAATTGTCCTCCTCCGTTAACGGTATCTTACTGATGCCGGTTGGACGTGTGTGACATTCAGGTTCCTCTGCTCTGTACATTTACACTTGGTTATCCGCCGGCCGGGGGGGGGGGGGGCAATTAATGCTCTGTGACATAAACAAATGACACGGGAGACGGAGCTTCCCTCAATATCCCTCAATCAGGGCACATTCATAGCTTTTATTCTTCGCTTGTTTCACAGAATTCATGATTCTTCATGCTCGAGCTCGAGGCAAGACGACAGTCGGACTCTACAACAGCGCAGCGCGAACCTCCCGCGCGTGGAGCGCACCCACATGGTCAACCAGGGTTGGCTTATATTTACCATGCCGCTTGTCTCTGCGAGAAATCGTGTCCAGATGCAAGGGTCAAGTACTGCATTTCTTCGTTTCCATCATAGTGACTCGGAGCACTCACAGTTTCACCAAGGCTGAGAGGTATAAGTACCATGCTCGCTGGCTTGGTCAGTGGGACACGCCTGAATATTCAAGTTATTCCATCCGGAATCCTTCGGATTGGAGGTGTATGAGGCAAAACAGCTGTTGATTATAAGGATATGCACTAGTTCAAACGTTCACCTCGTTTGTGCGATTGGCGTATCCGGGGTCAGGGTTACCGTGAAGGTCCTCCGAGATCCCGAGCCGAGCCGCGAGTATACGCAACTTCGGCCTCCACCACAACCTTGCAGTTATGATTACCTACCTACTACCAGGCCGTTTACACACAAGTGCTGCTGTACTTCATCCGATTATATGACATTTATCTGGGGAAGACATAAGTAAACTTACACTTCAGGTGCGTCGCCGCGGACCCTGGTGTCTGCAGCTTTATGGACTCAACTGGTACTTTCGTAGACAATCCTTCAGCCCCAGCTCTCCAAAAACCTTAACCCTCGGACTCTTCCCAATACTATCCACAGCCTATCTGCATAGACCTCTAGAATGCTTTCGAGGACGCGCATATCTAGTGCGCTCAGAACGTCTCTACGCAGCCGGTCATTCTGGTCCAAGACTGCTCCGGACCCCTCACTACACGCTACAGTAGCCCCTCACCACCTCTACCTCTTCCTACACTCCCGCGTACCTCCGATGGAAGCGCCGAGTCGCCCCGTGTCGTCTCTACGTGTCACTTTGCAACGGAGTCTTTCTCAGTTCGGCGGCATAGTCAACTTCTCCTGGGCCCCAGACCAGCTCGAAACGGAGACCCACGGAAACAGAGAGAGGTACAAAGCGACCGCATATTCTCGGACTGGCGGCCGCCTGGATCTAGACGAAGTGAGCTCAGACAATATGCAGGATGTTCTTCATGTCCTAGGGAGACATGCGAGAGGAGAAGCGAAAGCAGGAGCAAACACAGATGATAGGTACGCGGTTGACATGTACGTGTGTACGCATAAAGACCGGGACTGTCGGTGTGGAGAGCATGGATACGCTGTGGTGCAGGCGTTGAGAGAAGAGGTTGCGCGACGGAAGACGAATCCGGCCGACGCTGCACATAGAATCCGGTTGATCGGAGAGACTACTCATGTTGGCGGGCACAAGTACGTCTCCTTCGCTCTACTCTTATGCTGGTTCGATTCATCTCGCTGTTATAAGATATGCTGCGAACGTCCTGATATACCCCCATGGCGATTGGTGAGCGGCTTTTCTATCATCAGCCTCCTTCGATGCTGCGATAACTTAAGGATATGTTGCAAAGGCTGGGAAACGTACGACCGGAACATGTGCCGTCTATAGTGGATGCTGTTCTCCAACTACCAGCTCGACCGTCCTCGGAGCATGAGCCTCCATTATTACCGGCCCTTTGGCGGGGACGGATGGGGCTCAGCAGTGATCAACAGTCGTCACTATACGAGAAGTATTCCTCTTAGCGTTAATTACTGGGAACATGGGTGTGCTCGATCCCTTTTGCTGTAACTCGGCATGTGTGGGTGCTTGCAGTTCGTTCTACCGTCCGTGATGTGTGCGCTTCATGCTGCGTTTCCGTGACAACATGTCGACCACAATACGCTATGCCTTTTTTCTGGACCTTTGTAGGCGAGTGGATGCGCAGCAAAAACATTTTCCATGAAGAATGTGGCGTAAGTCGTGGTCACACCCACATGATGGTGGCTGTGACAAGGCGCGTCGCATCAGACGCGCTGATGCGGTCAAGTCCTTCAGTTCTGTTAGTAGTGTGTTAAGCCAGCCGTCGCCATATCCCCACTTTAATCCTCTCCACATGGCTTCTCAATCCCGAACAGATGCGATACTTCCTATGACAGACGAATACATGGAGCAGATCGTCCGCAAGGAGAAAACCTACGAGTTCAGACGCTACCGCATCAACCCCTCCGTCCAGCGGGTCTGGTTCTACGTCAACGCGCCCTTCTCGCACATTGCTTACATATGTGAGATTGACCCTGCACGTACCAGGAACGAAGGCGACGAGCCGCTTCCCGAGAACGGCCTGGGGAATAGGGAGTTCAATGAACGCCACAAGGATTGGGAGGGGTATGATTATGCGTACGGAGTGAGGAGCGTGCGGAAGTTGAGGGAGGTGATACCCCTGAAGAGGATGCAGTCCGATTTTGGTGTGCGGTGTGCGCCTAGAGGACTCATCTATACGCCCACGAAGATCTTAGCGGAGGTACCTTGGGTTGATCAGCCTGTTATCTGGGAAGACGGTAATGATGGATTATCGGAAGAATCACTACCCGAGATACAGCCAATGTCTGGCGCAAAGCGCAAATTATTAGGGGAAGAACGGCCCGAAATCAGCAAGGAGGTACAGACATCTCATCCGTAATTAATGCTGCTCCGCCTGACGCGCCATGCAGGAGGTACACCGCAAGACATCTCGAAGGAAGAGGGTGAGAGATGCGCATCAAGGATCTCCGTTGAAGGCTCGCCTGCCTTAACAATGTAATACCATAGTTCTCCCATAGTGCTCGGTCTCGAGGACTCCTTCAAGACTCTTCGATTCCATCTACTTGTGAGACGAAAGTGAGCTTAAACTCCTATGAGCCGGCAGCTCTTACGGAGAACCACCTTGTTTCAGCCACTACCGCGGCTCTAGTACCACTACCTTCGACTCCCCGCCTAAGAGCCCAACTAGTACAAGTGAAGCTCTGCTATTACCGTGTACATCCAAAGGGAGGGGAGCCATCATTGGACATTCTATACAGCAGCTTTCCCGTCTCTCGGGTATGCCCGAGAATCATGATGTATATTTCCACTACAGAGAGGTATGTTTTTGAACGGGGTCTGGTGAAATATAGACGCGTTCCTCCTCCGAGTATGACATGACTTTACCTCCAGTAGCGACTTCGATAACCGCTGGCAGCTGTGGCTGCACGGACTCTGAGCTTCAGTGTCTCATCACGGCAGCTCCTTTTCAACGACCTCACAATGCGTAGTCGACCAGCGTCTCACGTAGAACAGTCAATACAGAGGATTCGGAGAGCACGAGGCCGTGCGTATTAACCTGTCTTCGTCTTAGAGTGCTTTGCTCACACCTTCAACCGTTACGTTCCATCCATCCGCAGGGAATCCGGGCGCGCTCCCATCAGCTCCATCCCAGCCAGCGGCCATCATAGCCACCGCGTACAAAAGACCTCCACTTCCCGGAAAATACGGCGTGGGCACGCGCGCGCCGCCTATCGGCATGCCCACGTCGTCGAATTGGAAGAGTGGATGCAAGAGCCACTCTATCGCTTGCGCGGTCTCGCCATTCCTGGCCGCGGACATGGCGAGCATCGGGAAATCCCATCTATATCGAGAATCAGACGTTGCGCGGAGAGGCGAGAAGAACGGAACGCACCCCCAACAATTGCTGATATTCCAGTACGTCCACGCCTTCTCCGCTGTCAGTTTGGCCATGGTGACGTTCAACCCAGGCGTTTCCGGCAGCCACCCGTACAGGCCCGTCAACGCCGGATGGTCGTTGGTGTACGTTGGCGTATACCAGAAGTCGCTCGGGATTCCTTCGTATACAGCATACGTACCGTTCTCAATGGGCAGCGGCGCCAGAGTCTCCTTGACCCTCGTCCAGTTCGCTGGGACCTCCTCGCCAAGGCTCTTCATCCAGTCTTCCGCGAGCCCGAGTCCTAGCTTCCAGTACGACAACTCGAACGCAGGATTGGTCGTCACGTTCGGACTCGTATCCTCGCTCACGACATACATCGGGGGGCCCAAGTCGTACACCCCCGTGCTCTCGTTGTACCACGCGAAGTCCGCCATCCAATCCGCGGTCGCCTTCACCACGTCCCGCCACTTCTCCAGCGTCTCGCGGGATGGGAACGCTCGGTACTCGTACTGCGCGAATACGAGCGGGTGTGGCTGCTGCCAGATCAGCAGCTCGTTGATCTCGCCGGGTGCGGAGCGTCCCGAGGGGTCGGTCATTTTCGACCATCGCGCGCCCGTATCCCAGTGTTCCTGGACCTGCGCGCGCTGAAGGGAGGTGGCAAGGAATCGGGAGTAGACGTTGCTGGATCGGTCTAGCAGATCCCAGTTATTCCATAATGCCCAGTGGGCGCTGTGCCAGAAAAACATCTCCATGTGGAATTTGCCATACTAATCAGAGTTGATGATTAGGCGTCCGCCCCATATTCTAAGGTAACTTACCCAGCCGTTGTTCACGAGCCCAGACTGTAGTCAGCCGTTAGCGGTGGAAACGATGGGAGACGCGCCGGAACATACCTCCTGCGGCGGCGTGTCACCAGCTTCGTTGACTCGCATCAGGTACCTCGACAAGATTATTCTTCGCTGGAGTTCATCAGCTCGGGGATCAGAGGATCCTGTCACGACGTCCACAAATCCTCCAGATGCCCAATATTCTTCCCATGATCGAACAGAAGACGACACGATATCAGTAACTGAAGGGATAGATGTCGGCCTGTCAGGCGCGTATGTTACGGTGATGCGGAAGTCAAGATCTGGACTAGACGGTCGGACGGTGTACCGGTGCGTAGCGGGCGAATCACGGGATATGGTAAACTGGTCACCGCCGACTGATGTTATGAACGTCGAGTTTACCATCGTATGGGCGATTTCTGCAGTCACTCCATCCCCGAGCCCCTCGCCAGTCTGCAGAGTAGTGGTATGATTGGAGGTAAGGTTGAACTGCCCCACGAAAGGTGCTTCGAATTTTGCGCTCCCGTCATTCCAAGGGAAGTCAAGGAAGAGTCCCAGCCTTTCCTCTTGCAAGAGCGCCGACTTGACTTCCATACCCACTGCGCCGATGGACTGATGCGAGTACGTCTGGACCGTCACCTCATTCCCGTCCCAGACGAACTGACTGGTCATCTTCCCAGTCCATAAGTCAAGCTCTTGTCGGACGTGACTCAGGTCGCTCTCCATGACGTTCTGCGCTTGGCCATCTTCTGAGAAGAACACCAACCCCGTTCTGCCAAGATTAACTCGGTTGGGGTTCGCGATGAGCCACTGCTGAACCTCCGGATCGCCGTCGAACATGTATGTGACTAGCCTATCATGGTTCCACCAGCTAACGCCGTGATAGTCAAGGATGTCTCCCATAGTTCTATTCGCCGGCAGTGAGTCGTTCTTCCATCCCCATGAGGACATGATCGCGTAGGGCAGAAATGTCTGTAGTCCAGTCACGTCTGCGCCAAAGGCGAAGTAGCCGTTGCCGACTTGCATAGGGGTCGATTGGCTAGATGCATTTCGAACGGGGTTGTAGCGTGAGACTACTGCCTGACGGTCGATTCCAGCAGCGCAGAGGCTAGCAAGAGCCAGAATGATAGTTCCGAACCAGATGGCTACAGCCATGAAGGGCGATCCTCTGCACCGGCAGGAACATCGCGGGGTATTTGTGCATATCGAATGTGACCTCTGCTGACCTCCGTTATATTTTGGATGAGAACTCCTGCGTACTGACGGAGACTGACGGACCGGTCGGGATCCGGCACGTGTTCTGGGATTGCGGTCCCGTGCCGTCTATGCGGCCCCTCGCGAACGGCCAGTGGTCAGTGCGTCGGGTGTGATGGCGTTCGGGAGCAGCAAGGCGGGACCCTGAAAACATCCGCCGGTGGCACCGGGATGCCTGCATCACACCCAGCCCAACTGACCCTTGAATCGCGCCAAAAGCCGTAGGATAGCACCAATATACAGAAAGGAGACTGGAATAGGGGGCTAATATGGACGCATGTAGGGCCAACCTTCTTACCGGCAGCGCTGAGGGACCTCTTTTCATCCATCAGGCCATTCAGATCCCCATGCGTGAACTCCTTGTTGTCCAAACCGCTCTTGATCTTCTGAAAGAATAGGACCGCTTGCTGTCTGACACAGCCGCAGTTGATTTCTTCCCCTTCAGTAATACAGTCCATGAATTCTTGGGGTGGATAGTCGTCGGCCAGCCGTAGCAATCCTGCGACACAATCCAGCCCTGGCTTCATTTCCTCCGCCAGCAACGCCTTGAGCTTGCGGAGAAACCTCCCCAGAATACTGATGGCCTCTCGGTCGTATCGGCGGACGCCCCGAGGCATGTGCTCGTCAATAATGTGTTGAGGAGGATGAACACGCCAGAAATATGTACGTGTTCCGATCCTAACGCTCCCTATAATGATATCTTGGCTACGGGGCAAGACGGAGAGGTGAGAACGTACAACTCCGGATATGCATATCATGGCAAACGGCCCATAAATTCCAGCAGCCGAAGGTGCTAACATCAGGCAACTGGTGTCCAGAGGTAATTACGCTATCGCAGGGGCACTTGTGCCGAGAGGAACGCCTGAAGTCCAGGATGCGAAAGTCGCCATTGCGCAAGGTGACATGGCGGTCTCTGAGAGGATTGTGTGATATTGCGCAGTGGTGGATCTGCCGCGGCTTCTCAGCTATTCGAACCTGCGATATTTCAGTTAGGCTGATCCAGGCGTTAGACTTCAAGACTGACCTTGAGGGGACGTCTAGGCTTGTGAAGAGGACCTTCAGCGACTCTCTGCAAAACTCGAACAATAGACAACCCAAGACAGGAGTTCCGCGGTTACATGAGCTCCGTGTTGCTTCGTAACGGCCACAGTACTTCGGAGCAACTGTGCCCTGTAGCAGCTTGAGAGAGCGTGTATACACGTTCCTCTCCTTTCGGAGACCCCTAAGGGATCTGCCGTCATGAGCAAGTTTAAGGACAAACTCGCCCTCTTCGCCCCAAATGGTGCCGACGTATATATTCGAGAAATATCGTTCGGTACTGCTGCGATCTATATGCATGACTCTGAGGCCTCCTGCTGCAGGATTCCCGTCTTGAAGAGTGAGTTCCAAGAAGACATGGAGGAGATTTTAGAGGCTCAGGAAAATGGACATGTAGCTGAGCCATAGTCCAAAGGTTATAAAGCCTGACGAGCCTGACAGTAGACGGGTCTCTTGAGAGTCGGAGGCTCGGTCGAGGCTCGCCATTAGCGGCAGCCCATTGGCTGCGGGAGTTGCCGGTGCTCATTTCACTTCGATCCAATCGACCACTGGCTGGACCACCGAATGGTCCAATCATCCAGTGTAGCATCGTTACTTTTCGGCACCCAAATCCGCGAGCAACTATAATTGCGACAGCTGGGTGGAGATAATTTAGAGAAGCAGACAACAAGGGCAAGGCATATGCGAATCGCAGACTTGCACACACTGGTGCGCTGCTGATTTAAGGTCTGTGACGCTCAATTCCATTGCGTCACTCAAGCTCTCTTCTATTGAGGACATAGAAAACGGTGTTTTTTAGATTCCAGTATGTCCCAGCTCTTGTCGTCGAAGGTTCGCCGCTAACTGGCGGGGGCTAGTAGTTAACTCAGTCTCCATAACATCCTTTCGGCTATGGTGAGCGTAATCATTCAGATGCTACATCCTCTCCATTGGCTGACTATTAATCCCATCGACGGAACCGGCACGGCTGTTCAGCTCCTAGCCTAACGCCCTGTACCTTCCCTAGACAAATATTGCATTTGAGCTCTGCGTTCGATCGCCCAAACTTATAGTTCACTAAGTGCCTTTATTCCCAAAGAAAGCACCGGAGTCGCCCTCTTCGTGGAGGTGCTTCATTTTTGACACGGCTTTCTCCGGGTTCAGGAAGGCTGCGGAGTTCTGACCTTCGACTTCTTAATTATGGCGTGCGTCTCCGATAGGATCAAGGTACGTAACTCTTCGGACAGTATGCACAGTATCCGGCTTCAAAATGCAGCCCTTGTCTCCTAGCCTCGCAATCCGTATGCTTCAAGTGGGGTGAACCAAGCGTCTCTGTCTCTGCAAAAGACCCGATAGGCACTGTCATCATCCCCGAGACTAAGCATGCACTCGATGTTCCTCATACGTAGCGCGATAACGCCGGTGTTCTCAGGTGTGAACATGAACTATGGTCATTCCGCGTGGCACCGGAGGCAATCCATTTCTGCCCTCGACCTGACAAAGCCCGAGAAATTGCTCCTTACGAGGGTCCGTGGAATTACACCGGTTGCCTGCCGGTCAAGGCCATCACCGTACTGTATGCTGGCGTGAGGATCTGCTATAGATCGGGCGTAATGAAGAAAATAAGGGTGTCGCATAAGACGTCGCCGGGGAAAGCGACCCTACTCTTTTTCCCGGTCGTCCTGTTGGCTCCCCCACACTCCTTTCGTCCCCTAGTTAGCTCGCCATGTCTCAAGCTAACACGACGGTACCCAGCACGCCGGGAGGGCCTCTCGTGCCAATGCCCGTGCTTCATTTTGACAACTCGCTCGGCGCGATGCTCGTCGGTGGTCTGGTATCTTTTGCGTGAGTCCCTGCAGTTGCTTATCCACCAGCAAACCTCATGGGTTGTCAGTTTGTACGGTATCACCTTCACCCAGACCTACATATACTACGAGCGCCGGCATAATGATCGACCGTTCATCAAGCTCCTGGTACGCGTATCACTGATCTGACAGTGCTCGACCAAACACTCACTAACTTGCGCTTTCCTCCTGGCAGGTGCTTGCCTTATGGTCTGTATCATCGTCCTCGCCTCCCTCCTCGTACTTAACCTGCGGATTAGGCTTCTAGACACGTTCGACACAGCGCTCATCGGCCATATCCTCTATCACTACATGGTCACCAATTTCGCCAATCCTCTCGGGATGCAATCCCCAGTTTGGTACGGTCCGCCCCTTGCACACACCACCCCTCGCTGACCTCTTCACGCATTACAGGAGTTTGCTGGTGAGTTTAGCGGTACATGTAGGAGGCAACCAAATGGATATATTTAACGCGTCCCTGGCAGATCCATGTGCTTGTTACTGTGCGTATAAGATTTAGGCTTTTCCTCCTCGAGCCCTGACCTAGACTCTTTGAATTCCGAAGTCCGTCTCTGACTTCATCGTCCGAATGTGAGTGCTCTGCGTCCACCCTTTTTTGTACTCTTCACACGGACACGTCTCAGAATGTTCTCGCGGCGAATCCTGAAGCGTGCGTAGAATTCGCTGCTCGTCTTATTGAGTCTATATATATACTGAACCCGTGTGCAGTGAGCGGCAGCTTTGTTCTTACGGGTGCCGTGGTAAGCAACGCGTACTTCGACCCCAGATTTGAAGAGGAGTGACGTTCTCACCAGGTGGCGATATCCTTCGTTGACCTGAGTAAGTGAGGTCTCCCTATTGATGGAGATGTCTGAATAATTTTCCCGAAATAGTATGCGGATTGAGTAGGTCACGACTATCCTACTGTATCATGATGCTCAATATTTTTATTCAAAGTAATCACCGGGAAAGCGTGCGTTTCTCCTCCCCCGCGGCCTGCTTTGGCAGTGATCGTGACCTCGATATCAGATTTGGGATTCATACCTATGAAGGATTGGACTCAATCTCGGTTGGTAGGACGCTAGATCATGGGGCATGACTTACCGTTTCCTAGCACTTGTTCTACATCAACTTCGCCGCGGGAACTCTGGGAGATCTGTACGTAGCGCTCGTACTCTGTTACTTTTTGCACTCCTCGAGGACGGGTTTCCAGCGGTCAGCATATCAATTGACGCCCCGCGACTCGGTTGCTCACCCAATGCTTAGGACGGACTCGCTCATCAACATCTTGATCATATACACCGTGAATACAGGGCTGATCACAGCGTATGTTTACCACGAGTACAGACTGCTCGGTATGTGGTTTGCTCATTGGGAACTAATAGGTTGGACGCTGCGGCTGGGATGATCACGGTGCGTCCTTCCTAGCGCCCTTGGTGCGCGCGGCGTATAACGATACCCGGCTAGTATATCGTGATGCCGGACAACTTCATCTTCATCGCGTTTTACCTCAATCTGAGCAAATGTCAGTTTCTTTCCATTTCACTTCCTCTATCTACTTACCTGCTTGCGAAATCAATAGTCTACGTCAACTCGTACCTTGCATCGTACGTACTCGCTCAAGCGCCTGAACCGCCTCTAATGGGTTCCATATAGCCTCAACGCTCGAGACATCATCCGCGAGAAAAGCTCGGGCAACATCGTTTCGATCCAACTCTCCCGCCTGACCAACAGCCTGCGCACGGCGGACATTGAGACGGGCGCGTCCTCGTCGCCCACGACGCTCGTTGAGGCCAAGCGCAGCGCGAGCCAGCGGCGCTTGGATGAAGTGAATATTACGGTGGAGACTATCGTGGACCGGAGCGATGGCAAGGAGCGTGCGTACTTCGGAAAGTACGTGAAGACTAACGTCTGCAGTTCGTCGCTTATCGGGACTCTTGACGGTTGTAGATGAGGAACTGCCACGATCTGAAATCTTACCCATCGCATGAGTTCTAGGTTAAGCTGGGCCTCCCGAATTCCAGCCGATGCCTTCCGTGGCATGCGGCGAGGACTCCGGGTGCATTACTCATTTGGTGAAGACCAGGAGAACGGAGGTAACAAACAGCATAGGGCATTTCCCTGTGTACGTAACTCTTGGGTAGACTGTAGGATGGATCAGGGATCGTACTCTGGAATAATTGTTGTATTACACTTGGATGTATAACAGCAACTCCTACCGTTCTGTCGACAGAGTCCGGATCATCAGATAGGTATGTAAATGCCTCTTGTGTGCCCGCAGACCAAGCACAAAGTGAGATGGGAACGCGGGCTGCAGACGGAATGAAGGTTTAGATAGCACGGGCCGACCACGCCATTGCCCCGCTGGAAGTCCTCCGGAAGACCCAAGGATGTCCTGAGGTCTCTCTGGCACCGTCGTCTGGACCATTGTGAGTCTCCATAGTCCCTGATGAGACTGCTCCTTATCAGCATCAAAGCTAGCAAGTATATCACCATCGTGGGGCGCCATCGTACTAATCAGAGCAGTACGGCTCACGGCTCACGGCACTCCATGAGCAGCGCTCAGCTCAGGCCTCCATCATGGCCGTCCTCCTCCTCACCCTCCTCGCCGTCGTCCTCGCCGTCGCCAACGCCGAGCTCACGCAGCACCTCCATTCACTCGCAGACAACTGCGAGTTCACGCTGAACGGCAGCCGCTTCGACCTGTGCCCTGTTCTGCGCGCGGACAAGAGCGAGGAGCGGGTGATCGCGTTCGAGAAGTGGACGCCGCCGACGGTGACTCGGACGGAGTATCGGATATCGTTTGGGGGTGCGCTGAAGAGGAACGAGAGCCGCGAAACGTACGAGCAGGTGTGTATCTGTTTGCTGGGTGATATATTATGAGGGGGGCGGGAGGCTGATGTGCGTTGTTTTTGGTAGTGTTATGAGGGGTCGCAGATATGCTTGACTGGTAAGCATCATAGAGGCTTCATGTTCTGCTGCAGACGGAGACCTGACTATACTGGCAGTGACCAACCGCCGGCCGAAGCACGACGACGAAGCTCCGCGGATCACCTCCGTCGTGCCCGTCGCCGGTAACCTGAATTTCGAGTGGGAGTCCGACGGGAAGAAGCACTCCTATAGCACGCACATGAACGCGAGCGTGTCCCTCGGGGAGACCGTCAAGAGCCGGCATCGTACGTCTCTCCTCGCACCGTCTGCGAAATTTTGAATCTAAAATGAATTGTGTGCTGTGTGTAGCGGCAGTGAAGCTGCGCTTAGGTGGCGGTCGGTACGTCCGCGATGCACAGAACGCAGTATTTTATTTTACGTGCAACCATACGGCGGAAGAGGTAAGCCTCCCCTTGCCTTTCCTTCCATTCTCTCCTTCCCATCGTTGTATCATCACCCGGTATCTCTCGCGCCAATCTCCTCGCCAATTTCCTCCCCTCCCGCACCGACCGTCACACTCCTCCCGCCATGTGTCCTCGTCTTAACCCATACTAACTCCCCTCACTAGCCAACCTCCCCCGAATTCGCCTGGCGCTGGGGCGGCACGCATGGCTTCACCTGGTCGACGAAGCACGCGTGCGGTCAGTCACTCACCCCGCACACCAGCACCATGCAGGCCACACCCGTCCCGCCCACGCAGACCCCCCAACCCGAGCCCGAGCCTGAAACGCCGCCCGAGCAGGAAGAGGACCCGGAGGAGCCGCCGCCGCCGCCGGAGGGCGAGGAGCGGAACTTCATCCCCCCCGCGGATGATGGAAGGAAAAGGAGTGCGACGGTTATATTCTTCGCTGTTCTGTGCGTCCCTTCTCTCTCCCCCCCCTCTCTCCCTGCCTCCCTCCCTCCACTGACCATGGTCCTTGTAGTTCCCCGATCGTCCTCCTAACGTACCTCTTCTACTCCCCGCCGCCCGCGCTCCGGCGACTCGTCCTCCGCCTCCGACCGGCGCGGTTCCGCACGAAGGAGTCGCGGCTTCTGCGCTGGGCCGAGTACGAGGGGCTCGAGGGCGAGGGAGAAGGGGAGGGAGAGGAGGATTTCATGGTGAATAGCGGTATGGGGGTGGAGGAGCGCATCCCGCTCGCGCCGAGCCCAAGGAAGGGGAAGTGGGCGGGGTATGGGAGCGCTGGGTGACATGCCGGGATCGGCGGGGATCGCACTATAGACGGCGGGAGGAGGGTGTGGGTAAAACGATGGGGTGCGCAGCTGAGTTCGTTGGGCTCGGACTAAATGTCTATGTATCTGTGTATCTGTTCAGATGTATGAGTAGTCTGCTTGTTTGCTCTTTGTAGCGTTTCCTTGTGTATGAACAGTGTTGTAGAATTCGATGATGTATCCTATCGTTGTCGGCGTGCAAGTGGGCCTGTTACTCGCAGGAACTTTTCTTGATCTCACCGGGAACAGGCCGTCTCGAAGCTCAATCAACTCGGAGGGTGCATGTCGAACAGGGAGAGCCTGCATAATACCCCTATGATCGTTCACGAATATTCGTCGGTGGACCATGTTTTAAGACTACCTTTACGCTGACCACTACCAGAACCCACTGGGCATCTGATATGGGTTGGCACTTTGTCACCAGCCAAAGTCCGCATGTTCCTGGACATTGCTGGAGGCCTGAAGCGCGAGGCAGGGAGCAGGGAGCGACGAGGTGCGGATGACGAAGACCCAGGAAACAGCAAATATATAGACTAAGATACGGAACGGGATTGCAGAACAAGAAGCGAGGCGAGATCGGAGACTCCATAGTTACCCCCACGCAGCTGTGGTACTGCAGACGGAACATATCAGCCGCGCGCATGTAGGATAAGGAAGAAGGGCCGGGCATACCTGTAGTTGACTATTAGATGCCCGTCTGTCTGGAAGGACTGCGATCCGGATGAGGAAGGGGGGAAGAGGACTAGGAAGAGGCGAGGCAAACCTTGAAGAGGTTCGACACTGTGTCGTCCGGTGCTGGCGAGAACGCCATGTTGATGTACGTATACTGTGGTTCGTCCAACTCGGTCAATATATATGACAACGGGGGAAAGAGGATACACAGAGAAGGACAAGAGTTCGGGGGGCTAATGTACTGGAGTAGAGGGGCAAGCAATTAAATAAGCTAACACGCACGAGAGGATCCCCGGCTTTCCACCCCAGCTCTTTCCGCAAGAACTGGATGACGGCTTGGAAGCGGTTCGAAGCCGTTATCTTGTAGAAATTCTGGCGCATAATCGGAGCGTTGCCAATTGCGCGAAAGCGGACTACCACTGCTCGCCGTCACCATTATTATTCATCCATTCAGCCCAAGGAAATAATTCAGCGCAATACCCAGCACAATCCGTTCAAAGGCATAGCCGTAAACAAATCCAACATATAACCAATCGTCAGTCTGACTTCACCGTCCGAAGGCCGGGGCAGACGCACCTTTGCTCGGATCCTTCTTCTTGTACGTCTCGAGCGCCTCGAGCGCCTCCTTGCCGCCGTCAGCGTTCGTCCATGAGGAGGGTATGGCGCGGGTGTCAGGACTCGCGGCGGTCATGGCCCATGGAATACACCGTCAAGTATGGCAGCATTATGCATCGAGGCTGCAAGTGGACGGATGCTTCCGTATCGAGCTCACGTGATCCAATTTTACTCGCGCTCTGATTCTGAAAGTTTCACTGAAAGTTGAGGCGCGTTCAGGTTCAATTCTCCGATTCGCATGTGCCCTGCGCTCAAGGCTCAAGCACCACTGTACTTCCTTCGTCACCCGTTGACTGCTCTGAGCACCCAATTTATCACTTCAGCAAAGAAACATCAGCTAATTTTAAAGTGCGTCCAGCCAGGATTTCACCCAAGCCGCGTCAAGAACCTGTCCGAAAATTTTGTGAACCAGGTAATACAAACCGCCAATACAAGTGGCGGTTGGGAATAGTACGTTGATTGTTCCAAGCTTGATGGAGGAGCGTCTCGTTTAGTCTAAGAGATTCAACGAGCCGCCCCCCCCAGCAAGCCTAAGGTGCCTGTAGTTATCGAGACATTCACGTTCACGTCCGAGTCTATGCTCACATGATTCGATTGAGATCGCTGCGGCGTAGATCCTTATATTGCTACTGGCGACCTCTCCACCTGGGCGTGCTCGCCGCGTTGGGATTGAGACATCATCTTAAAATATCTGCGAGCTCTTACCACTCTCTTATCCGTTTTATTCCTGAAACTTCAGCCTTGATGCAGTCTACATCACCCTAAGATTCTTCTCCCTCCTCCTGCCATTGTCGAATGCCCGTTGAAATATTAATCACCGCGCAATACGTGTTCGAGCCGCAAGCGAAAGCTGGCCTATGGATTCTGGCGAGGCTTCGGTCCATAAACTGACCATAATGTAGGCGTGGAAGGGTATAGGCGAGGTGTTTCCGTCGAAGGGACTCAGATCTTCAGGTGCGAGACACGTCGCAGTTGGCCTATGGATCGTGCAGAGAGCTCCCCGGATCCCGCGCGCACGACGGTAACATTAGACACAGGTACCGTACCTGTCTCTCTGTTGTCAGCTGTGCGTTGCTACGCAGACTCTTGTGGTAGACCGAAGAAGTATTGCCGAGAGCACATTGGCAAATATACCTCGTCAGCGGTATTGACGCGAGACTCCACAAGCTCCTATTATCCTGCTGCGAGGTACGCCGACTGCCATCTGCGTTAGCACGGTCCTCATACTCACCGCCGGTGTCACCGTGTCAGTGTCCTTGCGCATATCCAAGAGGGCCATCGCGGAGAAAGGTATGACATTATATTCCAATTTCCAAGAAAATGTCCGCGAACAGACTACACAGAATGGGATTCGTACTTGAGACGTACAGACCTACATGTCCTACAGGACGGGACTCGAAAAAGAAGGCTCGATGGAATACAAGTACAAGAACTACCAAAAGAAATAGCTGAAACATGAGAAAATGGAAAGATAGGGAAAGGAAATAGGATCTCCGGCGGTGTTCATCATATATGGGGAATGAAGTTCGTCCAGGCGACGGTATGGTATGCACCAGCGGGGAGAGACGTGAGGGAGAGGAAAGCCAGGACAAGCAGAGTAATCCTAGCAAATATGTAAAAGGGGATCAGCAGTGCCAGGAGTGCTGTGGCAAAGCCCTTAAGGGAATCTGGGATATGATCTGTCATCCCAGCAAGTAGTAGTGCCCCCTCTGGCACCGGTAGGCAAGTTATGGCCAGTGAACAACCTCTCCACAAAATTTGCTCCACATTGGACTGGAATGCATAAGCCCATGCAATGCAGTGGATGGCCCCGAATACTGTTGCACAGGTGGTCGTGACCGCGGTAAGGATGAATTTGTCACCGTCGTCTTGCAGGTCACCACAGTAATATGCTCCGACCTCTTTCTCGCCTACGCCAACCTCTCCACCCATCATCATGTCAACGAAAGGACTCAAGGGGAGAAGGGTAAAAAATAAAATATTCTGCGTGACCTCATAGTCCTCGAAGTTATCCTCCCAGAAATACCAAGCATAGTCGTTGAGTGCAACAATGTGAGAGTATAGAGCGAACAAACAGTGATCCACTTTCCCTAAGTCTGGCTTGGATGAACTTCGAGGAGGTGATGACACACCGCTTTCCGTTGGACTGGGCAATTGGAATGTTGCCGGTGTGTCCATTGCGAGGCACTGACTCGATACACTCCCCATGTTTGACCCTGAGGCGAATGAAGAATGATGGTGCCCACTCAGGCCTTTGTGTGCAGAGAATGGTTCACCATCTTCCGGAGGCATTGTTGACCACAGCAACACATGTCCTAATGGCACCTGCACGTCCGTCGGCTGGCCTACTTCTCTTGTAATCGTGGAGATAGACAAAGTGCGATGATGCTGAGTACGCTCTGCATCCGCTGGAGACATTGTATCGCCCTCCGTGGATCCTGATGGCTGCAAAAGCGCAAGTTCCGCCTGTGCCTCCACTGACTGTCGTCCTCTCGGGCAACCAGGCACACGGAGTCCGGAGAGCAGCGGCTTCCAAATACTGTGATGTCCCTTGTCTTCTATGATTCTCTGCCTCCTTCCAATTATATACGGGCAATCCACGGACTGCGGCTTATTCCACCAGAGCCCATAGGTGAACGCGTTAAGGACAGCAAAGGCGCAAGTGGCTAGCTCGAGTTGGGTGACTGGTAGTCCTTGGGCCTTTCGTGTGATACATTGAAGAATGAACCACGTCGTTTGGAGGATAGCCAGCCCTTTCGAAATCCAATCACCTTTGCTCTTGTCCTGGATTTCTCTCTCAGTTATGTCTGGGAAGGGAAGAGCGGCAACACCAAGTTCGGGTGATCTACACGTGTGAGCTCGGAATTCGCTCACTGACTCGCTCTCGGAGGCTAACTCGCTCCCAGAGGCTAACTCGCTCCCAGAGGCTAACTCGCTCTCAGAGGCTAATTCGCTCTTATATAGGTATCTCCTGTAGTAGCAGTCTTGCGATTCGCAGGTGCAGTCGTGCTCCGGGATTTTTTTGCCCAATTTATCCAGGTCATTATATGGATTCAAAATGCGAAGATCCGGAGTTTTCCTTTCGTTGGGAATGTGCAGGATGAATCCACCCATGACAGAAAAGAATCCATGCGTCCAAGTCCATCCATGACTTTCTGGATGGTGATCAGATATACACAATCCACCTGCGAGATCTATACACATACCGTGGTATTGTTTTGCTAACCGCCTTGACGTAAGCCACTGCTTAGCTGCCCATGTAACCACAAGCTCAGGAGCGATAATGGCAACGGCAGTCGTCGCTATGCGCCGACCAAGCTTTTCATACCATGGCTTGTCAAGCGCCGGGATATTCGGATGGATGGCCACCCAGGTGCAGGCGAAGATGGTTGCGACACAACTCCAAATAATATTCGAGAGCGTACGACAATAATATATATTGTCGCATGCTGCATCCCCAGGTGTCGCCTCGCTTAGTGCTTGCAGCGGATGGATCGGGGTTGGAAGGGATTGGTCGAAAGCCGCCGAGTTCATTCCTGGTGATGAATGAGCAATTGTGGAGAGACGAAGGGGGGGACGGATTCACCGAGGTGGGAGCAGAAGAAGTTCTCGGCTGGATCGGAGAAGACCAATCGTGCTTTTGCCGTCCTATATGTTGTCCGGATCGAGAGAAGTCAGATAGGGGATCGACTGCACGCTCAGTTGTCACGGCTAGAAAACACAGTCGATGCGTGGCCCGGACGTACACGCAGCCGGCGATGGTCGAGGGGTACAGCTCCCAGTATCCGTGCCTTCGGTTCGTTTTAGTGAGGTGCGCGAACTCGTGTATCTCACGAGGCTGAACCCCGGTGAGGACGGCTACATGTAGCGACAGATCAGACAATGGCGCCCGATAAGATGAGATCGACTCTCAAAGCTTAATATGCCGTGCTGTTTTTATGCAAGGTCCAGACATCTCGCACGAGTCAAGAGTCCATCTGGGTGATGCTACCGATAAAGAAATAATGCAGCAGTAAGCGCCCATATCACTCACTTCGCATATTTCCCATAACATTCGCAGCCTCAGTCGGTTGATTGGAGCCACGCAATCCTCAGGTGGGCCATGCACGCTCAGATGCCGGAAGAAATCCGGGGGCAGGAAGATACTAGTACTATCGCCGAGCGGAGAAGGGGAAGACTCGGGCCTGTCTTCGGTGAGTGCCACTGGCGAGCTAGGAGGGCGATCACATCCATCTCATGCTCTGTCTCGACCGCACATGACCTTTCGCCAGCCATTCAGGTCCTGATCGTCTCTGTCGCGTACGGCATATCATCCAAGTTCCGCTAAGGGATGAGGTCAGCCAGGCTTCCCAGAAGTGCAGCATGATCGGGCACCTCCTAAAGCGATGGCAAATTTCAGGAGACAGTGCACCCGGGGGCATCAACATCAGGAATAGGAGCAAGCGCGGCATGCTCCTTTCGACGTGTTCAGCCTGAGCGCCTGCGTCTACCGTGGATCTGAAGGCGCAGAAGCAATCGCCAGCTCATACAAGGAATGTAGATCAGAGGTTTTCACGAAAAGGAAACAAGAAGCGCTGAAGCTCCTGGAAGGGACAAAATACAGCGAGGCCTTCGCAGGTCGTAGCAGACAAGAACATGGTTCGAGGGGTACCGGGCGTCAGTGCTTTGGAAGAAACCAACAGGTGTAGAGATGCAAGAACGTTACTAACGGCAAGCGTCCACGAACTCGGCGGAGCGGAATGAGCGCAAAATCAAGCGAGACGGCAGAGAAGAGCGAGTGCGCGGAGTGCAGCTGCACGAGCGTCCTTGCGACTTCTTCATAGGGAAGACCGTACCTCAAATACGGATCAGAGCGGTACGAACGCGAGCTGGTCGAAGTGACAGTAAGAGATGAAGTGGTTGACGTATGCACAAAGGATTTGACCTCTATGGATTGGCCGCTAAAGATACCGGTAACAGTAGGAGTAGAAAGATGTTGGAAGTAGGGTTTTTCGGTCTGTCATCCAACATCGTTCACCCTGGCTTCAGCAGCAGTATCCAGCGGAGACACCAGGTTTCAGGAGAAACCAGTCCATAGTGCAAATGCTGGCCGAATTCGCAACTTGGATGTCGATTTCAGACTTTATACAGGGGTTATCGCCCCAGCCCTAATTTGTGCCCAATACTTGAAGGGTACAGCGGCGAGAACGCACAATTGCAAGGCCGTACGTGCCGATCGTCCGCTGTCTCTGGGAGCCTAACAAGCTTAGGGCTGCAGGCTGCAGCCCCTGAACATGGTAACCACCGGCAATTTCCGTGGCCAATGGCATCCACATATACGTCCAGGGACAAAGGGGCGTTCACATCAGCAATTCGCGAAACCAACTACGCTTGAACTATCATACATTCAACACATGCCCTTTTTCATTCAGTCCCCTCGCCTGCTGGTACGGTCGCTCTGTGAACTACCGGCTCTACCTCCACGGGTGCCTCTGCCGGCACCACGATTGCCTCCCCTGCCCCTACTTCCACCACGTCCACCACGCTCACCACTTTGGCTAGCAGTATCACCTCCTCTGTCACCATCGCCATCATTTCCATCGCCGGGAGTGGTGTCTGCACTTGCCCCGCCGTAGCCTCCATAACCTCCTGCTCCACCGTAGCCGCCGCCTCCCCCGCCGCCGCCTCCCCCGCCTCCTCCTCCGCCTCCATGCCCGCCTCCTCCTCCACCCGTACCTCCTCTGACACTCCAGGACCCTCCTCTTCCGCCGGAGCCCCCACATTCACAGGCATTTGTATCGAATGCCCCTCGTAGGCCAGACGGGCGATACTGGCTCCCCGCATTCCATGCAGCACCTCGCCAGCCATATGAGGTATGTCCGCCATGCACTTGGGCAGGCGCGTCGCCGTCGTGATTCTGGAACAACGAATGCGAGTGCCCCGGGTGTCGGCTGGGCGACCTCCGCGACGAACCGTTCTCGGAGGAAGGTGCTGACGGTCGTAATGCTTGCCCGTTAACGCTACCGCGACCTCCACCGCGGGGCCCTCGACCATTGTTGTGAGAAATCGGCGCCCCGTGATATTTCGTTCTTGCAAGGAATGGGGCTTGGCTACTGCCCTGAGTGCCTCCTTGCTGGGCAGCTGCAGCATCTGCGGCTGACACTGTGATCGGCATCGAGTGAGGAAAGGTTTGTGGCGGAAGAGTAGTATATGTCGTTGCGGCAGGAGAACTTCTGTCGTATGCTACGCTTCCATTTGACAGAGACAAACGAGGGCCTTCGCTAACTTGACGGCCTGTAGACGCGATGTGAGATAGATTCCTATCGGAATCGGACTCGAAAATAGGGAACCTATGAAATCCTCTGCGGTGCGCCCCTTATCCTGATGAACACCTCCACTGGGATATGTCGCGACCATCGTAGACGAAGATCGTGCGCTATAGTTGGCTGGCATAGGGCGCGGTGAGAGAAGACTCGTGGGGAACGGGACCTCTCGAGCACCATTCAGCGACTGATGAACTTCTTCGCCATACTGTCCGCTGAACGGCGAGGAGCTCTCGTCTGATAAGGCATCAGCCGCCGCGAGCTTGCCTTGGTTAGCGCGATTCAGGATCCACTGAAGCGTATTGTCCGCCGCGAAGTCGCTGGGCCCGTCTTCGTCGACGCCGTCCCATCCCGATAATTCCTGGGCCATCCAGAGACTAAACTCGTCTTTCGATAATAAATCCTCGTTGTCCAGCTTGCTGTTCTGCTTTCCCGCTTTGTGGCTGGGCTGCGCGACAGACACTGACAGTTCCAGCGAGTTCGGCAAAGGCTCAATAGATGCAAAGATACATCAACCTACGGTAGTTTATACTGCGCATACAACAGCCGGCCCATCGATGTCGCGCGCAGTATTTTTGGCGGGCTCATATTATACGAAGGTTGACAGCATGGATATGAACCCTCGCGTCCACTTGCAGCGCTCGGTGCTGTCCACATGTTATGAGTAAATTTGACACATGCAGGGACTGAACATTCAGTGTCTCGAATACAGTGGGGGATGCATGGAAGTCTGCCAGAATGGCAGAAGCCGAAGCCCATGATGTAAGGATAACAGACATAGCCGGAGGCCAACGATCATCGCCGAGCTGGAACCAGCAATATTAATGAATGGACGTATGGTGTGAGGCATACCGGAAAGATCTCGCAGTCTAAGACCGTCCTGTATCTTCGACTAAGCGCACAAAGAGCAGGAAGCGGTAAATAGCGATAATTGCGTGTGGAACGATTGCTATCCGGCTGTCCCCCATCTTTCGGTAGATTCGGAGATCACAAAGATCCAGTTGAAGTAAAACGAATCAAACATTATCCTGAGGGCTATGCCTTCTGTGAAACCCGAACGTCCTGTCAGTCCTTTGCGGTGATTCTCATTCCCCGTGTGGTCCAAGTCAGTTAAGACTACAGGCGGAGCATGAGCCTTACGAAAAGAACAGACACGGTTCGCCACACCCTTTCGGCGACACGAAGTCCTGTGCCTGCATTCGCCAGTTCATCCACCAGAACAAACGCGGAACGAGAACGACGACCAAGACAAAGGCGTCCGTGGTAGCTAGAGATGAAACTTGAGGGGCGTGAACTGCAAAAGGAGTGAGGGCCGCGTGGGGGGATCGCTTCGAGTGCTAAAGGAGTTAAGGAGTGCGCATACGTAGAGACATCGACAGCGGGTCTGCGATTCTAGAGGATGGATAAGATCGCGGGGGACGTCAAGTCAAGGCATGTCAAGAGGTAGACCTATCGGGGGTGAACGGCATGCACGGTACGTCTTTGACCGTTGACGCGAGTCAGTGCCGCGCATCGTCGACAGTCGGGAGTCTCCTGAAAGCGAGAGGATGGGCATAAGGATGACGGAGTACGTAGACGACGGGTCTGACTCGACACGGCGAAATCCTGAAGCGCGACGGTACTCATTGTGAGTGGTACAGATCTGTTACTCACTCACTTACCGCTGTGCATTCCAGGCACCAGAGCCCCATCCCAGCGCAGTCAAATGCTCCCAGTCACTACCACACACAAGCAGTGCACCTACCACGGCGGCGTGCTATGGAAGCGGTTCAGGCCAGGGAACAAAGTAAAAGCTCAGACTTCAACGCATTCGCGGTACAAGCAGGTCTCAGTTAAACACTCGGCAAGTCATTTATCCCAGAAAGACAAAGGAACGTGGGCCAGTCACGCACAGATCTTAGGGCTCGCCGAGTCGCGAAGATGCAGTCCAATGCAGGCTAATGCAGGCTAATGCATGAGAGCGGCCTGTCGTGCTGAGTAATTTGAGCTAGAGTTCCATTCTCCAGTGCTTATCCAGAAACGAAAGTAGCAGGAATACTGAACAGAGATATCCACCTGTATGTCGACCATGGTTATCGAGAGCGCGGCAACGAGCAGCAGCACCTGTGGCAATCACCGGCAAATTCCGTAGCCGACGTGAATGCCACAATTGCAACGTGCCAATCTCCTCGCGCAAAAGCAACTTGAGGCAGGGCTATCCACAGTCGCAGGAGCAAGAAAGCCTTGTATTTTACACCCTGTGGATACCCTCATCTATCCATTGGCTTATTTACCATAGCTGTTGCTCACGGGGTAAACACGGTTCTCAATATTTGCGATTCCTTCCGTACGGTGCAGGCAAAGCAGAGAATGGCCCTAATACTAATCAGAACCAGCATTGGACTCGGGAATATAGCAGCGTCTGTCTCGGATCTCCAGACCATCCATACGAAGTCCCTCTGAGTACACCCGTGCATTGAGGGTCACGACGTGAACGTTTGAACCCTTGCAAGTATGTGCTGTCCAATCTTTCTTCTGATACAATCTATCTCACATTACGCCGAGCCCGAAGCTATTTCTGGACATTGACAAGCAACGACTGGCTGGGTCGACAAGGTTTATTACCAACCCTTCTGCAATGGAAGTTGTACCGAACGCCAGTGGCCGGCATGATCCTTGCACCGCGAACGCTGAGCATACCCCGCATCTGTTTCTCTGAACCCTTGCTATCGGTTGTCTCCAGCATTGGGGTCATGCTTCACACGGACGCATGACCCGGGCCGCGTATCCCTTGTACGACCCGATCATCTCTGTGGCGACTGTCCCTCCGCGGACTTGGTTCTTTGCATCTAGCATATAATCCATAGACATTGTTATCTGAGGGCCAACGTGAAGAACGTATGCTATTCCGCCCGATGGGCAGGCCACAGCGCTTGCTTGCACTCCACGATCGATGATCACTGATGACTGAGTACTCCATGCTCGGCACTTCCGCGCATTCTTCCCTACTCCTGTCAACCTCCTCTATGCCGCCTATCCGTCTGCTACTGGCTAACCAGCTGCAGGATCGTCGACCTCCCATCCACAACCCTCGTGATTTCCAGCAAGGCATGATATATCGCGGCCCTGTCATCATGACCGATACGAAGTCATATGGCCCTGTGGTGTTAAATTAGGGACGCTGGCTAGGCGGGATTCCACCTGCCGGACAGCCTTCGAGAGCTATGTACTAGTACGTGCTGTGCATTGTTCCATCCCATTTTAACTGATCCTACGTTACGAATATAGCCAAGGGGCTGTGATTGAACTGGAAACAAAAGCAGTGGCTCTTTCGTCTTTTGATTTTAAGTGCATTCCTAGCACTTTAGCATGCAAGGGGGCGCTCAAGTGGATTGAACGGTCCTGATCGCATAAGCTCTGCATCAAGCCCCGCTAGAGTTCTGAGCATGCTCTCATGCGCTTCCTGAGCGCCTATCGTCAGTTTTCCCCACTGCTTTGAGCTGGTAGGTCCATCGATAACCGCTACCTTTGTCACCGTACAGGTCTTCTATCATGCTGTACCGATAAACCCAGAGTTGCGCTGTCATGATTCCTGAGGTCTGCAGAGCTTTAGAACACATGGCGCCTGGCATGCTGTTATATATCGAGCATCCACGGATGAGCTCAGCTCACCGTCCTAGGGTACTACTGTCGACAACCTCCCCCTCTCTTGGGCGATACTGTGCATTGTCACTTTGTCATGAGTCTTGACATTTCTGCATTCCACCAAGCTACATGGGAACGCTTCTGCCACGGTACGCGCTATGCAATATTTATTTTACCTTCGCTCACGCCCGCCAGTATCTTCGATGGCATTGATAGTATACGAATTCTGTGAGCCTGCATCATCCGTCCTTGCAAGACAGGGACTTAATGGGTGTCTGTGATCGAAGTCCTGCAATACGACCAAGAGGTAGATTTCTTCCATCCATTTCAGGTCGTGTTGTTCAAGATCGTGTCCCACATCTGACGCGTTTCCATGCAGGTCCGACTCTTTTGGGTATGGTGGAGAAACTTGGTTTTATTGTCCTGGGTCCTGCGACTGAACCTCGGCGGCAGAAAAAACCGTGGTGTTTCGGGAAATGTATTTTCTTCTGGGTGAGTGTCTCCAGTGACTGAGGGATTCGGGTCAATACTCACTCTGCTCGCGCAAAGAATCGATACTTCAGCTTGGTCTACGTCCTGTAAGCAGCATGATACATTATCTTGGGGGGTCGCAATATTTATATCAATCAACGTCGCAGAGTCGAATCCTCAGGTGCGTGGATTGATCACGTGACTTCCGCTCGGGCAGAGTCCGCTCAGCCACTATTGTTAGATATTTTGATAAATCATCCTGCCATGGAGGTAACGCCCCTCTTCACATGTAATGTATCGTTCTATTTATTGACCTATTCCGCTTGCTTCGTAGACGTGCGTGACTGCTAATACCTACAAAGATATCTCACCCTTAATTGTGACTCGATGAATCGCAGCTGTGGGTAAATCGTGTCCCTCCTTGCCATTATTACTGGACTGAAAAGGATCCTTGGCACAGGTCGCAGATTCAATGGGTGGAATGATGTGGGACAAGCCCTCCTGGTGCTTAGTACTCAATGTTAGCCAGTCCCCTAATGCCTCAGCGGTGCGCTGCCGGCTTACTTCACTGCAGTCGTCATGCAGATGCGGGTTCATGCGATGTATGGGAACAGTCGGACTATCCTGACGCTTTTCGTTATCATGACCGTCGGAGAGGTTTCGTTCTGGATTGTCTTCCTGGCACTGGGTGGATACGTAGGTGAGAAGGAGGTCATACGTGCCTCGCCTGATTATCGTCTAACACCAGGATGGCATGACAGCTCGTTATGGGAATGCCGGTACAAATAATCCATCGCCTGGGCTCTACTTCTGCGCCGACGGCGATTTCGCCCACAAGCATTGGTATGCGTATTTCGACACCCCCATCCTGATTATCGAGATTACGCTTGTCGTGCTCGCGCTCTACAAGGCGTGGCAGCAGCATCGGGGCGGGAACCCGAACAGGCTAATGATGATGCTTGCCCGGGAATCCATATTATACTTCGTTGTGTGAGCCATATGTTTGCAGTCATTTCCTGCGTCGCTGACGGAGAGGATCTCCACAGTGTATGTGCGATATACGCTGTAGACCAGGTCTTGAACTTCATGAATCGGGTTCGTGCTCCTTTCCCTTTTCACCCTCTGTGGGAGCTTCACAGTATCGCACGCGCAGATGACGCTTGATGAACTCGTCAACGGTTATCGGAATGCCATTCCTGTCATCTTGGCTAATCGGCTTATGATATCAGTCCGAGTCGCGTACTATGATCACGATTATGTCGACTTCGATGTGTCTTCTAGGTGTACCCTGTCTATCTCGAATTTTCGCCATGAACACGGTGGAGCAAGGCCATCGTCAGCTGCCTTTGAGTTGAAGAGGAGAAAATGATTCCTGGACAGGTTGCGTGAAGGTACGCCCCCATCGGTTCACCATGTGGCAACATCGTTCCTCCCTAAGTATTCACCCTGGTGTCTCAGCATGACCAATCCCCGCATAGCTCGCGAACAACATGATGAGGCACCTAAGCGAATAGGAACTCATCCGTCCACATCGCTGCCTCTATTGACCAGTAGCCACTTCCAATTGCCTTGCCATACTGTTCGATGGGGAAGCTGAAAGGCTCGGCCCGTATCCAGTCGCATCATTCCCGACGGCGGAGACTGGTCCATATAATCCTTTCACGAGATTTGCATGTAAAAATAGCTTCAATTCTACGCCCCAAGTTGACCTGACTGAACTGCTTGAATCTTATCCTAATCTCCGACAAATGCGTCAATCTGGACTTTCACCGGGTATTCTCTGCCTACTATCATCGGCGTTTGTGATGTTGATGGACGCTGAAACTCCCCTATCATAACAGCTGCCATTATTTACGGAACTTGTAAACCGCCGTGTCACCCATTGACAACCACCACATCCTACTGCGCGCAGAGAGCTCGAGAAGGCTAACTACCCGTGTCTGTCTGTGCTTCAGTATCTGTTGTCTCCTGACGATGAGATATGGACGTATCCGCTTTGCAACAAGCGTCTTGGGAGCGCTGTTCTCGTGGTAAGTGGACGACGCCTCATTCGTGAGTACTAGTATCTCCAGTAGAGTGCTGAAAACGTGGCACAATAGTCTCGGCCCTTAGCTTACTGGTGTATGAATACGGTGAGAGCATGCGATATGGTGTCCGTTTTTCCCCTCATGCTGACTGCTAGTCTGCCACGTGTACCCTAGTCCTCCAATACGAAAACGAGGTCTGTGGAACTTTACTGGTCAATAAAGGCTAAATTCCAAAGCATTTTGTCTAGGTCAGGCTTTTCTGGGTATGTCGGGAACATTGCCCCTGCTTCTCTCGATTACAGTGAATGTCGCAGCGCCAGCGATGGTCTCTCGGCAAATATATATTTCTATGGGTTGGTCTCCGCCATTCCTAACCTATACCTGTTACCCTACTAAGAGTAATCGATAGAACCGCTATTATAGCCTGTTCTACGTTTCGTAAGCTTAACTTCCATCCCAGGCAGCGAAGCTAACGCTAAGTTGAATACTCAGTGCCATCACTGTCGGTGCGTAGGAAACGCTTGGCTGGGACCATATCTTCTAAATCCTTCACGTTGGCCATGCAGTATACCTCCTTGACCATCCTTCCTTGACAGTAAGCCGGGTGTTGCTTTTGATAATAAACGACGCGACGCTGATGATACGTTACAGCTGTGAGTAGCGAGAGCTAACACCCATCATTGTTGAGCCGTAATCGACACTGACGATTACCAGATGTTCGTGCACGCTTAGATTATTATGAAAGACACCCAATACCCCGCACTTATTAGGTCTCAAATCCGATCTTTTAGAAGATATCGGTCAGATGCTCCTCACGATCAGTACGCAAGGTGTGTCCGATAACCTTACACCTTGGTATACCCGTGAACCTCTTGGCAGCGGTTATGATCCTCCGTATATTCGCCATGTATGGGAACAACCAATTTGTACTTACGCTATTCGGACTTCTCACGACGGGAGAGATGGCATTTTGGATCGTGGTGGTGACTAGACGAATACGAAGCGAGTGTCTCATAATAGCGCTGTCATCTCTCCCGACGCTAATATCACTTACAGAGGGATACGATGGGAGCAGCACCAACAATCCGGAACCTGGTGTGTTCATATGTGCGAACAGCGACTTCCCTCACGAACACTGGGGGATGTTCTTCGACACATCGGTCATCATCGTAGAAAGCATTCTGCTTTCGTTGGCTTTGTACAAGCTATGGAGCCAGCGCAGAGAGGCCACCCCAAACCGGCTCCTTATGAGGCTCACAGCAGAATCAATACTATACTTTATCGTGTACGTACCTACGAACATTCAACCGCTCTCGGGGCTCGACTCTCAATGGGAGTTTCTCTTCGACAGGGTTTTCGGCGTATACATGATAGATCAAGGCCTATGGATTGTAAATCACGTAAGTATCACCCTTCTCTCAATCCAGTATTAGCGTAATACATTGTCCACGCAGCTCACCCTGGATGAGCTTATTACCGGATTCCGGAACACGCTCCCGCCAATCCTCGTGAATAGGCTCATGATATCCGTGCGGTCAGCCTACTATGATCATGATATGTCGCTTGATACGATGTCCCATCCAATACGTTTCGCTGGGCAACCAACGCGCTCCGCTGTATTGGGGGCACCTATCGAGTTGCGGACGTTCGACTGAGGAACAAGGCTAGTCTTCGTTAGAAGGATGTGTAATCATTGTAATGTAATGAATCATTCAAGTTTATGTCGACGTGTTGGTATGATTGAGTCGCCCTGCAACTAATGTCCGTATAAGACCTCCCTTAACACCAAGAAATCAGCAATAACACAGCACTAGTGCATATTGCTCCTTGAGTTATTTCACGAGGTCATGATCAAAGTACCAGAGATATTGAGAAACCCTTGATCCCGCAGCCCTTGGGGGCATCGAGATTAATCATATTGCTGAGAGGCTATCGCTCCCAAGCATACCCCTGCACATCTGCGACTGCTGTCCGCATCAGTCTAATACACCTCCCTTGCCTTTGACACTAAAGAATGAGCGAGAAATAATGTACCGGTTCCTCGAGGTCACCTCTTATTTGAGCATAGGTTTGAGAGTGAGGACTCGTGGATCAGCGGGTTACGTAGGACAGAAATGGGCCAGACGCCACCGAGGTGCTATGAACGCTACAATTCCAGCGAAGTGCAGCACCTTCACAAGAACATGGTCATGGCTCGAAAGACGCGACGTCAAATGTAGTCATCAAATATGTCCATTTACCGGACACTTTTACATGCGGCGTACAAATGCCAGAGCTATGCGAGGGGTCGTCTGTGCAGTATAAATATTCCAAGGGTAATGCAGACTGTTGCATTGCGAGTATGATCGATTGCGCTTTAAGGGCAGAACGTGAGGGTGTAGTCGGGCTTCTTGCTCGAGTCGCAGGTCCAGAGCGCGGTGCCGCTGCTCTCGTCGTAGGCGTAAACATACGAGTTCGGGCAGGAGCTCTCTGCAAGACAAAGTATATCAGTGAGGCTATCAAATATCGCGGCGAGTGGCACGTACTGAAGTAGTCGTAGTACTGGACGCCAGAAGGCGGGCAGGTGTCCGCGGTGTTGTGGCTGCCGGAGCAGCAGTTGGCCGAGTCCTGGGGGTTACCGTCCAGGTTCGCCTGGCATGCGCTGCGGCAGCCGACGACGGCGCCGGAGGAGTCGGTCGGGCCCTTCAGGGGGTCAGGGCACTGCGGGTTGAGGTCGGCGGGGCAGTCCGCGACGCTGCAGCCGGCGGAGTTGTCGATTCTGATGGGGATGTTGAAGCCGTCTACCAGGGAGACTGTAGGCAAGCACGTTGGGTTCAGCGATAATTCAACAGGATGTGGGAAGTGTCAAGTGCTCACCATCGTACCAGTCCTGGTTGCCGTCAGCAGACAGAGTCCACTCAGCGACAGTAGCGGGAGGGACACCGGTGCCCGTGGCTGGGTCGCACTCGAGGCCGCCGTTGCAGCCGCCGTCAAGGCAGGAGTTGGGGCCGGGGTTGGTGCTGAAGTCACAGCCGCGGCGACCCCAGATGCGACCCGCCTTCCAGTCGTCGGGGACGCTGAAGGAAACGCTGGAACCAGGAGCAGCCTCCCATCTGGACAAGTATGTCAGTACACTAATATGGTGGTGCCTCGCAGGACTGCGTACCCGGTCTTCTGGTCGGGGACGGACGAGCCGACGTTCTTGTCGGTGAAGATGGCCGGCCTATGGGCAATGGATCAGTTTTGGCGTAACACGACTAACATCGGTGGGACCTACCAGACAGTGTAAGCACAGTTGTTCTTGACCGTAAAGGTCCTGGCGGAGGCGCCGGCAACAACGGCGAGGGTAACGGTAGCCAAGAATGCCTTCATCTTGTGAACTCGACGAGAAAGAGATAGGGGGAGTGCGGTAGCTGGTATGAGACAATCCCGAGGGTGAATGGCGCTCTCAGTCCACCCGGCCCTGTATAAATACCCTGCAGACGGCCCAAGCTGCCTCCCCCCGAAACACGCAGGCAACAAAAGTGGGGTCGAGGATCAACCAGCACATATGGACCCGTTGCGTTCGTGACCGACGTCCATATGGTGAGTATGTGCGTCGCTCAGTGATGGTGTTGACTGCGATCGTACGAGGCAGGGTGCAGGCGGAGCGCCGAGTTCGGCGGGAACTCAAGGGCATCACTCTCGTCTTTCGGATCCAAGGCGGCTACGCCTTGTGATGGACACTTCGATACAAAGCGACGCAGCTCGTATCGCCTTGGCCAGCTGCAGATGACTCTAGGGTATGCATACTGTCCTAGGCCTCCTTATTACTTGCCGAAGCCGAATGACCGACTTGAAGCAGGCCGAACGTGTGGGCGAGGCGGGAGAGCACGAGACCGCGATGGCAACGGGGTTCGAACTTGGCTGATGCTGTCTTTCGCAGCATACAGTTGGTGAATAGGCGTCGACTGGAGGTGGAGTATCTGTTGCGGCTAGCAGGAGAAGTCAGCACTGCTTCTGTCACACGGTGCACCCTGCCTACGGTCGCTTGGGCCTCGGAGTGATATAAGTGATAGCTTACCGACTGCAGTCAAGCCGATGACGTCTGCCTAGCAAGCGCACAGTGGTGCTACTTTATGTTTTTACCTGTATTCTCCGCCCAGTTTCACCGTCTCAATAGGCATATGAAGAAGCATTGACCTGCGACTATTACACGAACGTTCAGAGCATGTGCAGGACAGAAGCGAAGAGAGGAAGCCTGGCTTCTGAAAATCAGGAGAAACGCGGGGCGTGCTTCGTGACGTATGTGTGCTGCGGACCCTATGATAGTCTCCGTGATCCGGCGGATAGCCCCTGAGATTGCTCAGTTTCGATGCCACAATCTCGCGACTCGGAGTCCATGATGCATACATCGCTGAAATGGCAGAGCGTACACGGGACTATTCCATCTAGTCTACAAACGGATCAGTCGATGCAATCCCCTACAGTCTGTTGGAGTCTAGCGTGAAGTCAAGACCATAGCCGCAGAGCATCTCGAGATATTCTACAGCATGCAATTGAGTGATAGGAGGACAATGAAGAAGAAAAGGAGCGTGAAAACAAGAGTATACTGCAGTCACAAACCAAACCGTGGTGATCAAGCGCTGTCAGATGAAATGTAACGAGACACTTCATCACCACGTAGACGGAGGGCCTGCTCCGTCTCTCGGTGGTACGGGAGGACCAAAGGGTCCGGCAACATCGTGCCAGCCTGCGGTCCTTCACGAATCTGGAAATACGAACTTTCGCCGGGCTTTGCAGAATGAGAAGACCAAATCATATGCCGCAGGCTACATAACACGGAGGAACTCACAGCTAGCTCGGCCTTGGTCCACTTGAACGCAACAGCGCCGTTCGCAAGATGCTCGGGAACCCTCGCATACACAAACTGGCAAGAAATGTTCCTCAGCGGCACAAAGGTAGCCAACACCACGAGACGCTGGCTTACGCGTACGGTCCAATGGCGCAAGGGAATCTTCGGAGGAGCTGGTGCGTTAGGATGCCCCTGAATCTCGCCAAATTGAGGGAAGAAAAGGCCAGACCACCTATGTTCGTTGTAGTCTGTGACAAAATATGCTTTACCGTCCCTGCCATCCTAGGGCAGCCATCAGTCAGGAAAGAGTGTCGCGCCGCATACAACGAACAAACCTGGTCCCAGACACAGAGATGACCTACCACGGTACCCATTTGGGTCGCAGACCATCGAGATCGAGCATTGTCATACCGTCGTAAAGCACATACCATGAATTTCTCGTCACGATCTCGTGGCTCGTAGAAGGCGGCATCAAGTTTAGGTCTGGCACAGTGTAGATCGTGGTTGCACCGTCGACAGATCTTGTCAAAGTCCAGGCCCTCGACGTAACTGTACGTGAGGTAGTGCTTGATTTCGTGAATCAGAATTGGCATCTCCATTGCGTTTGCCTCCAGGGCTTGAAACACTTGCAGCAAAACGAGCGGTAGCAGCCCCCAGGGCACACAGAACACAAGACAGCTCTCCAGAATACTTTCCGTCGCCAGCCGACCGCCTTTTCTTATATCTTACAAACATCCAAGCTAACGCACGGAACCGTGGCCTAAATTGCAGGACATAACGCGCTTGAGGCCGAACGGACAAGCGTTCACATACAGTGAAACGCTTCACGGAAATTCCAAGCGTGCAAATGCCCTATTGTTCACGCTCGCATGTAGCGAGGAGGAACCGAGGTGACCAAGCGTATGTCCAAGCGTATTTCTTGGTTCCATAGCGTCAAACAAGGCCAAAAAATCGCAACAGACAGAAATGTCGAGAGGGGAGCGCTTGGATCTGAGCGAGAAGGAAGAGCCTATAAGCAGCATAGAGTTGTTCCCGGCCATGTCGATATACGTCAGTCTGCGATAGATGGTCGGAACGCGCGTCTGCTATAAAGTGTAAGTAGAGAGCAAGACGAGAAAGTCAAGGATCGAGTGTTAGCGTAGCAGTAGAGGGTATCGACGGTGGAGAGAGACCGTCGCTTCCACGCAAGCGCGAGGCACGGCCAAGAGGCAGAGCCAGTCCGAATTCGGCAACTCCCGACAGACGGCTAGGATATGCTCTATCGCCCAGGGTTACAAAGTACGAGGAGAGACTGTGGATAACGAACCAGAACTGAGCGACTAGCAGAAGAGTCGATCCTCAGAACGCGTCAGAATCCGCCAGCAGACTTCAAGAGGCCTCTGCAAATGTCCCGTGGTTGCTGACGAACTTCCCGAGAGCACGTCTTCTCCCAGATGTTTCAGTATTCGTCGTACTGCAGCTGTGTCTTTCCCAAAGAGTTCCAGCAGCAGGACAAAGACGTCACAAAGGGCACCGATGTTGAAATCAACGACATAGAAGGTCAAACCTCCTGATGCGATCGCAACATACACCAAGGTCAAAGAATCCAGACAAAGTATGGCTTGTCAATCCGAGGACGCAGGAGGTATTTGAGCAGACAGTGGACACGACGCCGATCACTTCGTCCGTTCACCTCATACTGTTGCCGACCAGCGAGCTCGTTGCAGGAATTGCTTGAAGACCCCAGCTGTCCCAAAAAATGAGCCATAGGATCCGAAAGCAGGCCTAGCATAAGAAAGGACGTAAAGCAGCGAGACATAAAGACATATGTACACATGCTCGTCGTCGTCGACACGAACGTCGCTCCGAATGTCTGTCACCAAATACCGCCAAACACTCTGGTGACGGGTAATACTGAGGCTGCGTTCTACTCTGTACATCTCTGGACTTATCCTAGGGCTGGTGAATGTCTTCGAACAGATTCGGTGAGCTGGTAGGTGCATATACGGCAGATAGAACCATTGCATCCTACGATGCGGATACGATCTTGTTGGATCGTGTATTCTTAAAAGCGGCAAGCTGGCCATGGCTCCTCGAGGGATATCCTGGATCTGTTCCGGGATAGTCACTACACCGCCCACCTATGCGATGCAAATACACCACTACACATAAAGCACCTTGTATTCCTGCTGTACTCCGTCCTATTCTCACCCGGTACACGAGGCTCCATGGATTCACATAACATTCACTTAGGACTGTCGAGGTATCTGGCTTGTCAGTATATTGACTCAGGGTGGTTATTATCTCCTGACGATTCCCGCGTAGCCGCCTTCACGTCATTGTATGTCAACCTCATCTTGGTCGCACAGGATTGTGCCCTGATTTGCGGAAATCTTGGTCTCAATCTCAACTATGCTGTTGGAGGTGAGTGTGCCGATGTTACTGCGGCTTGAGCGTGGGTTGACCAGACACCCCTTCTCATCCGCAGGTGGAGCTTTTTTGGGTGCATCCATAGCTTCTCTTGGCCACATACATTGGCTGACGATCTCGTGCTCAGTGCACCAAGTGGAGACGGATGAAGATTCTACTTGCTGGTGGGTCCCTCACTTGGGTGACATTCACCTCAGCAGGTGAGTATAACCCACCTGTAGGCTCACTTGCAAAATAACTGAGTACAGGGTGCTCAGTGTGGAAGTGAAAGAGTTCATCATTGACTCACATTTGACGATGATAATCTGAGGCCTCAGAATCAAGGATATCAATCTGCTTGGCTCATTGGAAATGTGGTGCTTAGATATGCCAGATGTGGCATCGCTAGCTTGAGCTGGCCACAACTGTCATATCCAGGCACCAGAAATCCATTGAACCTAGCAGGTTGATTAGCTCAATCTCCTGCACATACAAGGAACTTACAATACGGGCTACTTTATTTTCAGGCCTCGGGATGGTCACCATCATTGAACGTAAGTCGATGATAGACTCTGCCGCTCCTTCCCTGAACGCCCTTAACTCAGTTATCTTGCAAATGAGGCTGCACGCCTTCTTCAAGTACCGTCAGTGGCTTTGTTCCTTGCAATCCAACGAAAATCCCAATACAATTGTCACAGGTCGCGGAGTGATCGCATTGGTATCTGCAGCATTTGCCGCCGAACTGACGGGTACACTGTACTTGTGTGCAGCAAATACCTCACCGTCGGGCAGATCAGCCACTGTCGGTGTCACATTGTGAGTGTTTTCCGAATCCCAAATGTTTGATTATTGGAGATACTGAAATTTGTCGCAGCCTACCAACGTTGCTGTTCGATGTCTTTATGCTGGTGCTATTCTTATACAAAACAGTGCAGCACTCGAAGACGCGCACGAGGATGGGGGTTCCGGTGTTCTGGGGCTCCGGTGGATGACTCATCTTCATACTGACGCGGGACACTTCGTGGTACTATCTCTGGTACGCTTTCTGTTATGCCGCGTTTTGCGACACAAGACTCACACGTATCATGTATTCAAGGGTCATTGGCGCTTTGGCAAGCGGCGTGTTCCTCGAGGCTCGGTCTAGAGACTTTGTTCGGAATGAATTGGCTCAGCCCTATGCGTGGATGGCGATCGTCCCGGCGATCCTAACGGACAACATGATCTTGATCTCCGCCATGCGCTGATGAGAGGGCTAGCGCCGGACAGCGACTCTGGTGAATTGCCAAGCAATATGCATATATCGATTCACATTTTTGGTGCTTGACGGCTGACGATTCCAAGGGGTTTCCCTGTCACCCCGTTATTTTTTTTAATCTCTGGCTGCACGCTATATATAGGAATCGCTGGCGATTGTGTGCGCTTTCTTGGACCTCGGCTAGATACTGAAGCATGTCTCCGCAAGGTTGGGCTTCCTACTCCGTTGTATTTCCTTCGCCGTGCCGCCGGGCGCGCTCTCAATTCACTGTTCAACATTCCAGTCATGATGCGTCAAGGTAGTGGTACATGCCCCTCGGTAGACGATAAAGCCGCGGCGGTACAATCTACCGGACAAAAACGACGGCTAGCAAGCATTAATGTTTACACCAGACACGACTTGGACACGACTAGTACCTAGTACACTGTACACTGCCGTGAGATGATTGTGGTTACGGGACGCGGGTGCTAGACGAGAACGAGTGGACATATGACACGACGTGCGGGAGAACACCCTTCGAAGGAAACCCATACATCGGAGTGGTGCGTTCAATACCTGGAATACTTCAGCAGCGCATAGATAACAGTCGCAAGCAGCCTGGGAACGAGCCGACCCAGTACTACCCTCACCTTCAGCATCATACTGGCATACCAAAGACCAACCACTGACTGCGCATGATGCCCACCCCAAAAAACAAACCAAAGCGAGCAAGCGCTGTTGAGCATCCCGTCGGTGAAAACACCGCCCGAAGCCCCGCGGTGAGCAGAGGCCAGGCCCGTTGACGTCGTGCTCCGCCGCGAGCATGAGCCCGAGCACGGCGGTGACCTCGATCAGGACGCCCCGCGCGGCGTCAATGCTGTGGGTAGCGTCAGTCTCAATCACGGATACAAAGCCGAAGTCAGGGAGCAGAGCGACAGAACCAGACGTGAAGAGGAGCGGAGGAGCAGATGGAATTCCGGGCAAAGGCAAGCCGGTCGCCTCCCCCACGCCGTGCTCTAGGAGACAGACCCCCAACTCTCCGCCCCACCATCAGACGCGGACATGATGCATACATTGCTGGAACGGTAAAGAGCGTACAACGGGAGCATCCCGTCTAGTGCTACAAACAATCCAGCCAGTCTACAATCCAGAAGCGTCTCTGGATATCAGGAAACAACGATCGCGTTGGTTCCTGATGCTGATATCCATAGCCAAGAAAATCGAGGCAGTCTAAGGCCGGGCCATTCAGATTATAAAAGAATGAAAGAAGGTAGAGAACGTGGAGATGAATAGCAAGCTACTGCAGCATGCACCCAACCCGTCGAGCGCTCACGGCCTATACTGGCACACGTCCTCGCCGCGCGCACGGAGCGCGCGCTCCGCCTCCGCGCAGTACGGCAGAATGGGCGGTTCCCGCACGACCACCGGCCCCTCGCGCACGCCGAAGCGCCACGCCCCGTCATACGGCTACCAAGAAAAAAAAAGCACGCGACAAATCGAATGCGCACGCGTAAGCAGATACAAAAAAAGGAAACGAGAACTCACAAGTACGTCCGCTTTCGCCCACTTATGCGAGGGGGAGCCGTCGGGGAGGGTACGTGACACCCTGGCGTACACGGTCTGCGAGGGTGCTTGGTCAGTAGGCTGGAGCGACGGCCACGCCGCTGCCTTACGTTGAAGAACAGCCCCGCGAGGGGCATGGGGTCGGGAATCGCGACGTCCAGCGCGCCAGGAGGCACAACCTCGACCAACTCGCCTAGCGAAGGGAAAAACAAGCCGGTCCAGCCCAGCTCTTCGCGCACGGTCACAAAGTACCCCTTCTGCATCTCCCCGACCTGACGCGAAAAGTCAGGGAAGGGAGCGTGTCACGTGTGCGCGAACGACGGGACGGACCTCGTTCTTCACGCAGACGTGGCCGACGACACGGCCGAGATGCCAACTGGACCACAGGCCCCGCGCGTAGCTATAGCGCCTCGCGCGGACCATATCGTCGATCTGCGCACCGGGTGGATAGGGGAGGCAGATGGGAAGGGGTTCCATGAACATACCACGTATTCACGAAAGGCCCTGGCGCTGGCGGTTGTGGCCAGCACCGGCGTCGCGCATCTTCTGTGGATACAGTATCGGCACAGAGAATTCCAATTCATGCCCTGGACATGGGCGTAGGTCAGGGCGTGGGGGTCCATAATGCCCGATCGGACGTTCATGTTCGTGGACTGATGGAACGTTTGCCTCCAGGGCTTGAGAAACTTGCGGCAGAACGAGCGAAGCAGCCTCCAGGGCACGCAGAACACGGAAACACAGTCCAGACGATGCCCTCCACCGCCAGTACACCGCCATCTCTTATACCTCGCAAACAATCAAGCGCATGCACGAAAACTGTGGCCCAAATTGCCCGAAGGGCAAGCGTTCTCCGCCACACAGTGAAACCCTTGGCAGCATTGTACGCAAACTCCAAGCGCACACGCGCGCCTCGCACGTAGCAAGGAGGATCTGAGGTCGACCAAGCGCCGGTCCAAGCGCCTTACTGGACCCATAAGACCAAACAGGCCAGGCAGTCAGTCACAGCGGCCACAGGGTGTATGCGAACCTGAATTGCGGCAGAGAGAAACCTGGAAGTAGCACAGTGTTGTTCCCGACCATGTCGATCTGCGACAGCGCGCGGTGGATGCGTCTTGCACAACGCGTCGGCAGAGAGCAGGACAAGAGACTCGAGCGTGCGTGGCAGCGGCGGGTATCCACGGCGGGGCCTCGCAAGGTTCGAGGAGACACCGTGGACGAGCGAGCGAGAGCCGAGAAACTCAGGGAAGAGTCGACAATGCTAGCGCGAGGCGAGAGTCGTCGCACCCTGCACTCAAAGCTGGGATGTGCGCGGTCGGATAGCTAGGACGGGGCCCTACGCCAGGTGATTGCAAGTAGTATACATCGCAGGCAGGGAGATCATAGCAGAAGAGACACGGGACCTGTGCCCATCGATCTTGGTAGCGCGCTTGCAGCGCCAAACGAGTCATTATTTTTCCTGTAGCACTCTCACCAGCGTATCGTATATATTCCAGCAGCCCCCGGGATCATCGCGCGCGAAGTAGGATGTCCGTTCAGAATCATTTCAAGTTGGCACCGACAGCGAACGCCGCCCGCCAGTATCCCTTATAGACCCTTGTTGCAAAAATCAAGCGCACAGAGGAGAACCAGGAGCACAGTGCATGCGCAGCGGTAGCGAGGAGTCGACTCCGTCGTAGTCATTCAACTCATTCAAGTTACTGTACCGATACGACCTTAGGCAACGTATACAGGATGCAGAAGTTCAGCAAGCTTGACAGGAATTGCGGGCGTTGAGCGAGCTGCCGGTGTAGAATACGGCCCCCGTTACGTCCGTCGCTGGAGCCAATTTGATGTGCGAGTAGTTCGACGATCGCGGGGCCGTTTTGCAGGTCTTCAAAGCGCTTGCTTTAGGATACGTCTGCTCGAAGAATAATATTGTTCAAGATAAGCTCTCCCCTTTTCTTTGCCATCACGTTAATTGCTCGTTCTCACTCACTGTCAACTGCTGGTTCTCACTCACCTGCTTGCTCGCTGTACATTTCCCTTCTACTTTTTTGTATGCTCACATCCCTCTCTGATCTCCTGGCTCCACTGGTAGCTCTCCTGCGCATCATTCCATATCCCGCAACTCCTGTTGAGCTTGCTCATCTCCCGCATCCTGTATCAACCATACCACACGCTAGCGTACTGTACTGTATAATGGTTACTTCTCGGTCGTTGTCTACTTTATTGCTGTTCTGAGAAATGTTGGCCGCGCGGGAAAAATGCAACGAAGTGGGCGCGCGCGAGTTCTGTTTGCGCGTTCAGCGGTGTCTGTCACTTTCACTTTGTATCTCGACGAATACATATGCTATTACTACAATACCTATACCGTCGTGATCCTCTCGTCGAGCTCTAGGTGCTGGTCTCAGAATCAACCCAGTCTGACAACTTTCCACTCCGACCTTCCGGACGACCCCTTCTGTGCAACTTTACGCGTTTATCTTGTCAACGGCACCTCCTCTCAACTTCGGACTTCTGCGTAAGTCGAGTCTATCCACCAGTGCAGGTGCACAAATCATTTTGGATCAGGTGGAGCTTGGTCTACTGTGTTCCCGAAGGTTGTTTCCCTCGTGAGTTCCGCCTGGAAGCACTAATGAGTGCACCCGTGGTGGAATCCTATTATACTATATCTCTGCCACTTATGATACAACTTTCAAAATGTGCTGTATGTTCAGTAGTGTCCTGTTGTCCAATGTAATATATACTGGGTCTCATAATGACTTTTTGTATGACGGTCCGTTTGCCCATTTAATTCCTGCCGCATATATTACAGCCTCCGCATACAATGATATTCGTACCTACTACCAATTGCGCGCACACAGCATAGATAACCCACACATATCGCTGATGGCCACAGCATATATTGGACATATGTGTGGTGGCACAAATATCTATGCCTCGGTCGGGCAATCGTGACATTACGTGGCTCAAGTCCCGTATACCTCTGCCATCCACAAGTATCGTCCAGACTTAAAGTTGTAGTGATTCATCGAGGCGACTTCAGGTCATTCTATATTCATCACAAGATAATAAAGATATCCTGATACAACATCACTACGTATGATATTTTAGAGTGTCGGCCAAGGGCTAGTACGAGGTTTACCGGGTGAAGGCAAGTTGGGCTTCAGTCCCCAAAATGAGCCTCCAGACGTAGTTGCCCCCGAGTCCATAACACCAGCACCAGCCATAGACGTTGACCCACTCCCGGAGGCTGTAGGTAATTCCTCAGACGTGAAAAACAGGGGTGCATTGAAGTACGGGAGATGCCCAGGATCTGTCTCGTCGACATCAAAAGGCCCCGCCTTAACTGTAAACTCTCCATGTAAGAAATATATCCATACAAACAGAATATAGCACTCACAGCCGTCATTATCAGCCTCCACCTCTGCCTTCTTGGTGCTCGGACCCTCGACAAACTCTATATCACTATCCTCAGCGTAGCTCCTCTTCCTCTTGCCACTAAGTCGCTCTGACTTCCGGGTACCCTCTTCCTTCAAGTTTTTTTCACCAATCTCCTGACCCCTCACTTTGTCCTCGTCCCCCTCACTGTTACCCATCTCCTCTCCATCCGATGAGGACGACTCACTACTTTCCAAGGCATCAGCCTCACTCATGTACATCTTGCCCTTACGGAGGATAAAACCAGACTGCCACTTGGCTCCTTTGTACGCAGGCCGGGGCTTAGGTCGAGGACGAGAGGAAGGGAGGCCTGATAGGTCCTCATTGTCAGAGACATCGAGCTCTTCATCAGTGGCAACCTCGGGGAGGCCCTGTTCAGCCAGAGCGACACCAGCGTCCCAGTCTCTCAAGACCGACTGTGGGATGTGATGAATAGACACTACGACATGTGATTAAGCTTTCAGAAAGATCATAGTAGAATCAAAGACGTACCAAAGTGGATAATATAGTCATCAGTGTTCTTGCCCGGGCCGCCCCGAACCTTGACTAAGTCCCGACCAGTGTACTCGCCACTCCTCTCAACGACAACAATCCTACGTGAGCTCTTGACACAAAGCTTCCAGTGGAATTCGCCCTCCTGAGGTATGCCGTGCCGAGCATCAAGGTACCGGAAGGGCTGAGGAAGCAAACGACGGAGCCATTCATCAATGGCCTGGGAGCTCCACTCCTTGGCAAAGCTGAGAACAGATTGCCCATCGCGATCGGCAGCCAGGCCTTGCTTCTGAAATGTAGACTCATATTGACCCCTTGAAGGTGCAACGTCATTTTCGATTTCCCCATCAGCCTGGAAAATGTTGAGAGACGCTTCAACATCTGCTATCTATAGACATACCTTAATACCGCACGGCAGCAGAACAACACGCCCAATCGACATAGGCCTTGACATGACTTTTGTGGCCTTCGTCGGCTGCTTGGAGTCAGAGCTATGGTCGACAAATGGGCAGAACAGCTTACCTTGTATCTTGTTTCTCCTCCGCGACCGTAGGCCTTTCCTTTTCCTTTTTGAGCAGGCCTTTGTCCAGCCCCGCCATCTTCTTTCGGGACCCGGTGGAACCCGGTGTTGGCCTCACGACGGGCCTCGTCCTCGGAGACCTGCTCAGGGAGAAGGAGACGTTCGAGACCACCTGAGTACTTCTTCATAATGCCAGCGATAGTGTTGTTGCCAGAAGTCGGAGTGGGAGAAGCCATCCCAGGTCGCTCCAGGGCATGGTAGCTCTCCTTATGAGTACAGTCGCACCTCTTCTTCTTGGAGACCTTGCCATTGCTCCTCTTCTTGGGTTTCTGAAGAATAAAATGCTGGCAAGGGCACGGTTCCCCACTAGGGGTCCGTCCATTACAGAACGGCATGAGCAGCAAGGGGGGCGGAAAGGTGAGGGCTACACAAACACAAGGTTATATGTCAGCATATTTCGGTTTTTCCGGCTACCCCTGTCAATCGTACCAGTGGATCTCTGCAACTTCAGCCGAAACTCAGTCTCGATCACTCTCAGGGGTACAGAAAAATTCAGACAATCCGCCTCTTTCTGGGACACAGTATGTGATATAATGGAACACAGATGAATGCACTGGCTGCTGCTTTTTGACCAGAGAACGTTGGGAGTGATAATAACCTAGCTTGGGATGTATGGTTTTTAGACACGTGCTTAGATTTTCGCCGTCGAACGTCAACGGTGTTGCGTCACGGCCACAGGCTCAACTTGTGCACCAGCTTGGCATATGTGACATTGCAGCCGTCACCCGAGAGGTCGGCTTAGTGACCTGGCACGCCATACCTTGCGAAGGTGCAATTCGCCCCCTCGAGCAGCTTGCCGCTGGGCCTCGGTGGTCAGCGCGGTCCTCGGCGGTCAGCGAAACGAGTAGCTGCCACTCACCTGATCACGCCGATGCTCAACTGATGCCCAAAAGCGCTCAGCCCCCAATGCAAAACTTACCTTACAGTCGCATTGCGCGGACGTACGGGCGAGGTGTCGGCGTACGTGATGGTGCAGACGTTCGGGCGAGGCGTCGGCGTACGTGACAGTGTACAATTCGTCGGCGCCGAACCCTGCTCTCGCACGATGCCTATGAGAGACGATTAC
This sequence comes from Gloeophyllum trabeum ATCC 11539, assembly GCF_000344685.1. Lineage (NCBI taxonomy): Eukaryota > Fungi > Basidiomycota > Agaricomycetes > Gloeophyllales > Gloeophyllaceae > Gloeophyllum > Gloeophyllum trabeum. The sequence continues at coordinate 620,659 of NW_006920425.1, read as the reverse complement.
ATAAATGAAAGAGCTATAGATGTTGAAGACACAAAACTTACCTTACACTCGCACGGCGCGGACGTTCGGGCGAGGCGTCGGCGTATGTGACAGCGTACAATTCGTTGGTGCCAAACCTTGCTCACGCACGATGCCTATGAGAGACGATGGCGTAAATGAAAGACCTGTAGATGTTGAAGACACAAAACGTACCTTACACTCGCACGGCGCGGACGTTCGGGCGAGGCGTCGGCGTACGTGACAGTGTACAATTCGTCGGCGCCGAACCCTGCTCGCGCACGATGCCTATGAGAGACGATGGCGTAAATGAAAGATCTGTAGATGTTGAAGACACAAAACGTACCTTACACTCGCACGGCGCGGACATTCAGGTGAGGCGTCGGCGTATGTGACAGCGTACAATTCGTTGGTGCCAAACCTTGCTCACGCACGATGCCTATGAGAGACGATGGCGTAAATGAAA
>NW_006920425.1:612735-619747 GCF_000344685.1 Gloeophyllum trabeum ATCC 11539 | reverse complement strand
AAATGAAAGACCTGTAGATGTTGAAGACACAAAACGTACCTTACACTCGCACGGCGCGGACGTTCGGGCGAGGCGTCGGCGTACGTGACAGTGTACAATTCGTCGGCGCCGAACCCTGCTCGCGCACGATGCCTATGAGAGACGATGGCGTAAATGAAAGATCTGTAGATGTTGAAGACACAAAACGTACCTTACACTCGCACGGCGCGGACATTCAGGTGAGGCGTCGGCGTATGTGACAGCGTACAATTCGTTGGTGCCAAACCTTGCTCACGCACGATGCCTATGAGAGACGATGGCGTAAATGAAAGATCTGTAGATGTTGAAGACACAAAACGTACCTTACACTCGCATCGCGCGGACGTTCGGGTGAGGCGTTGGCGTACGTGACAGCGCAGCTACCGTCCAATCCGTCGGCGCTGAATCTCGCGGCGCCAAATCTTGCTCACTCGTGGGCGAGTGGTTGCGCTAGCTCTCGTGGAGCAGGTCTACGCCGTCAGTAAGGCGCCGTAGTCACTGTCACAGACTAATACTATAATCATACCATATAGTTCACGAAGCCATTACCGTGACCGCAGTTCGTACGTCGCCTCGTATGAGCCACGCATACAGTTGTACGGGTTGTTATATATCTCATCGTCGTCGTTGTGTGATGTGCACCGTGTCGTTGTGTGATGTGCACCGTAGGGCGTCTTCACTCCTTCGTGGACAGAGCAGTCGGGACGTGTCATTGTCGTGGATGAAAGTGTCGCCTATAGATCGAAAGGGCCGGGTGTGCGTCGAAGGCGCGAAAGTACGGATGGTAGCGGCGAAGGCGCGAAAGTGCGGACTTAGGAGAAACGGGCGCCTCAATGGCACATGACGCGGACTCACGCCTGTGGCGCTCTCACCGACGCGTTTGTTGACGTGTCTGCTCCGTGTTTCCTGACGCTTTTGCCTCGCTGCACCCACCCACGCACAGACCAACAGTTCCCTGTATAAAACACCCTGCCTGCTGTCTCTCGTCCTTCGTACCAAGGGTTGTGCCTTTGACGGCGCTTTCTCAAAGATGCACGGTGAGCACTCCATGCTTGACTGGGCAGGACCTGTCCGAGAGGCTGCGTGACGACTGCGAGCTCGCTGCCGTGTCTTTCGCGATATTGCGGACCTTCGTGTGTCGGCTGGGCTCCGGTGATGCAGCAGACGGTCGTCCGCGAGTCTGCTCGTGACCAGCAGCTGCCGTCCTCCTCTCTCTTTCGGACAACGAGCTGACCGCGTCTCATGTCTTAGTCAAACAATTTGTCGCTCGCTTTCTGGTAGAGGTATGTGCCGCACTGCTCTCATGTACAAGTACTAAACCAGCACCGTTCAGATTGGGAGGGCGACGAGCCCAACAAGAGATGCTGAACCTCCTCGGGTGAAAGTTTTCCGGTCGACGCGCTCCGGTCGAGCGTTCTCACCGTGGTCTCGAGAGAACGTTATCCAGCCATCAGCTTCGTTCAGCCTGGAGGAAGCGCTTGCTGACTGTGAGGGCCGTGCTTACAGTCAGGACGTTTTGGATAGGGCTGTGGATGACGACGAGGATAACGTTGACCTCACTTCAGACCCTTATTGGTCAGTTGTGACTCAGTCTACAGCTCCAATAGCCTCTTCGTTACCTCCAGCCTCTTCGTCATCTCTACCCTCCTCCGACCACTCCACGCTCACTATATCCAACAACCTGCCTCCTTCATCCGCCGCCTCTATCCCTTTGGGTATGACGCCGCCCTCTGCTCCTATTACCTCTACCTCACCAACAACGTCCCTCTCTTCTACGTTCTCCCCTAAGCAAAAGGCAGCATATCATCGCCTCCAGCAGAAGAAGAAGCGCCGGAGAAGGGAGGATGAAGCCAAGTCGACTCTACTCGGGTCACGAGGCATGCATAGTCTTAAACAGAAAGAGGTCTCGCTGAAGAGGAAGGCTGGCGTGCATGCTGTTCCCGTGAAAGGCGACCAGCAGGTGTTTCACAGAGGGAAGTCCGGCTACCAGGGTGTTAACCAGAAGGCAACCCCGGATGCAGGGCGGGAATACAGGCTGGATGATCCTGTGATCAAGGGCATGCAGTACGTTGAATGGGATGGAGTGTAAGTCTATCTATAGTTTCAGCTTTTACTGGCCTTTGACGTTAGCCCTGTAGAACACCCAAGGCCGTTGCTGACCCGGATTGTGACGGCCGGGTCCTGGTAGTCCTTGCTGGTGCTCCCCGTGAGGGCTGGGATGAAGTTTGTCAAGGAGCTTCCGAGGCCATGCTCGCTGCTGGCAAGAAGTTCAACTGCTCGGACAAGAAAAAGGCTCACCGCCGGGGAGTTTTCCCTGTGGCCACCACAGGTATATCATATGGAGGTGGACGAAAGGTCGGTCGCATCTGCTCTATTGCCGCAAACTGGTATTGATGCAATAAAAGGCACCAGGCAATATCCGAATCGATGGTGTGATCAATCTCCTCATCATCCGCTCACTGCTCGACAACCCTTTCATCCAACGAATTGTAGGTTTTGCGAACCGTACGTTGTGCCTTCATGCTCCCTTTAACTCTTTGCTAACAGAGACCCTGCAGAGGCCTTTGATCTCTATGCCCCCCGTCTATTCAGCTACTATGTCAACATGCTCAACTACCTATGTGAAACCGACCCCAGGCTTGAGCGACACTTTGCAAAGTCTGCATTTGCATGTTATGCTTTCAATTTGGGAGGCAAGGTTCGGTCGTGGGTTCATACTGACCATTTGAACCTTGCTTTCGGATGGTGTAGTGTTACGGCCTTGGGTAATTTTGATCCAAAGAAAGGTGGCCACTTAGTCCTGTGGGACCTTAAGCTGGTGATTGAGTTTCCTCCCGGTTCTACCATATTTTTACCATCAGCTCTCCTACGCCACTCAAACATACCTGTACAGCCTGGAGAGGAAAGGCTATCTTTTGTGCAATGGACGGCTGGAGGATTATTTCGGTGGGTGGACTTTGGATTCAAGCCTGCTGGGATATTTGCCAAGGAAGTTGGCAAGAAGGCAGCTGATGAAGCCAACAAGGCTCGGTGGCGGGAAGGTCTTAACTTACTGCCTCGATTGTCCGAAGTCTCTTCAACGTCATAGTACTAGTTCAGTATATTAATTGAAGAATCACTATTGCACTTAAGCTTCAGAGCCGCTATTCTCATCTAACGGCACCTGGCTACCCTCTCCATACAAGTCCATAAAGTGAGCGTACAGACTAAGTCCCTGTGACCATGAGACTGCTCGAGGCCACCAAACCGCAAATGGGAGAGGGATGTCTATGTACTTACGACCACTCCGGATGGACTGGAACTCAGGATACCCATCTCCATCCCACTCAGCATCATGAACCCCAAATCCCTCAGGAACGACTTGCTTGTCTCGGAGCTCCTGTAAGGCAGCCAAGAAGGCAGTTGTGACTTTGGGAGTGAAAGGACTATCAGCTGCGGGAACGGCAACAGGGTCATGACGTATATGGTGCACTTGCTCATGGGCGATGTGGCTGTCAAGGTCTTCATCGGAGTCATCTTCATCGTCCGAGTGACCAGCTCCAGTCTGACCATCATGGACAACTTCATGGGCTGAGTCGGCACCATAGTACTGATTTAAGATATCAGGATGGACATCCTGGAAATCGTCATAGACTCCATGCTCCAATTGACCAAGAAACCGTAGATCCTAGAGCAAAAACATATATAAAGTGATCTTGGAATACTCATAGCCACTCACCGAAGGGGTTTGGTCTGCTTCTCCCAATATCGGGTGGTGGTTCCAGTCTTGTTGGAATTTGGCACAGTCGTCACGGATATCGTGAAGAAATAGGGTGTGCAGTAGCCAGAGATGACCAGGGTCTTTTGGATTCAGCCGATGAAGATGTTCCAATCGAGTAAAGAAAGCCCGCCATTGCCTGCCGAATTGAGATCCGACTTCAACCCAAAGACGTTCAATGCGAGTGTTCCGAGTTGAGCTGTATACTCTTAATCACTTCTTTGGATGAGAGTCAAAGGAAGACTACTTACCTACCCCACATGAATGATGCCCGGTTTGGTCCACGATACTTGATCATCCATACACAGACCTCTAAATTCTCGCCTCCACGATCTCCTCGAACCCTGGATGGTAGCCCATACTCTGCAACTGCATCAAGAAACAGGTCGAGAACTGTGGAGGCACGATTATTTGTGTTGACCTGTATTCCGACAACCTTGGGGCAAATCTCAGCTCTAGTAAAACCCGATCAGTCAAAGGGCACTCACACTCCGACAGAATCCATCCACAATGCCATGAACAACAACACCCCACCGTATGAGCTTATGGTAGCCATCCATATGCCACAGATAGTTAGGACGAGGGACGTTGTACTCTCGCCGATCGATAGCTTCATGGTTACGGAGCACTTGACCCAATCCGTCGATACGTCGGAGTGAAGTACGTACACGACGCTTCTGGACTCTCAGCCCATGGCTCTTCAGGAAGCCAATTACGTAGCGCAAACCAGACATCGGTCGATGTTTCTTGTAGAGTCGAACAAGCAGATCAATGTCATTGTCGGAGATGTCAGAGAATCGCTGGTAGACACCATAGAGCTTCAGCTGCTTGCTCACAGCATTTCGATGCATGCCAAGGAGATCAGCAAGCTTCTGGATGCTGATTTTACGGTGTGTAGACATTGCTTCATTGAGCCAGGTGGGATTGATAACCTTCCGAGGACGCCCACGGCGCCCAGTCCGGATGATGGTGACAGGATTGAAGTGGTGGACCTTGGCTTGCTCACTGACTAGGGTAAGCACGAACTCTAGCAGCTATATGGTGATACACGTACACGCCATCCGCTGCGAAAGCTGCCCGTTCCAAGTCTACAGTAATCTTCGCCAGCGCGTGAGCACATCCAGAGCTCCAATGCTCATCAGCGACCTCTTGATCTAAAGCCTCTAGAATAGGGATCATCCTTTTCAGAATCCGTTCCGAGTGGATACGGAGCCGTAGAGGGTCTCCATCTTCCTGTCGTAACAAGTCCGAGGCACGGGCATACGCATCGTGAAGAATTTGATGGGCCCGAAGAACATTAGCAGACCAGACTGTGCCATCAACAGAAGGAGGCAGGGGAGGGAAGACAGCAGGACGGGGTGTATCCATAGAGTGCACGTAAGATGTTTGTCAGATTCAGGACAGATTGGAAGTGCGACATACCAGATTGGGCAGTGGCTGAGAAACTGTGACACTGCTCATTCCTGCTATGTCGGCTAAAATTCACCACCCGTACTTTTATTACAAGGACGGGTCATTCAGAATGCAGGTAGAGTCTACTGGGATTTATTATTAACCATTGGACATATACTAAAGACATAGTGTAGCTGGGGAACACTCTATATAACCTGCATCTTAGCCTTCTCTCCGAACGCTCTACAGTCTTCAGAAATATGCTGATGATGCCATCACCGGTTGGAATAGAAGTTGAGGGAAGCTCAGATGAGAATCCAATGGTGCTGCCAGCAACAATAGAGCAGAAGGAGTTTGACATCCTGCTTGAGTACATGTTTAGGGGGTACGTGTTAGTTGTTCCAGCAGAACATCACAGTTAATGGAAAAACAAGACGTACAGCTGCTCCTCCAAGCCTGGACAACCTGATTGTGATCCTGAAGCTGTCAACAATGCTAGAAATCGATGATGGAAGAACCTATGCCATCGACCAGCTGTCGAAGAGGGCAGACCTGACCTCAGCTCTTCAGTTTCACCTCGGATGTGCACACCATGTTACTGAATGGGTGGAGCCTGCCTTTCGGGCGTTGATGAAAATACCATTCAAAGATATCTCGAGGGAGATCGCTCACCTCATGGGACCTGACGCCTTTTACATCCTCTCTCAAGCCCACACTGCGATCAGAGACCACCTGAACATCCTCGCCTTCTATCCTTCCGATCCTATCGAGAGCGTCCGCTGCTTCCGGCCAGGCAGATGCACTGAAGCCTGGGTTTCGCAGTGGTGGCAGGGAGTCGCAAAGCACCTGCTTCACCCTGACTCGGGAAAGTCAGGTAGAGAGATCTTGGGGATGCTGGAAGAGGTATCGATCCCAGGGATGTGTCGGAATTGTCAGAAGGAGAACGTTGACTGGGTGAAGCAGACAGGAGTGATGACGAAGGCCGACGAGTACTTTGAGGGGGCAGTGGAGCAGATCGTGGCAGCATATGGGAGCAGGGACAAGGGTAAGGCAGCAGCAACTGCTGTTGAGGATGACGAGGCCTAGCGATGGTACCCCAAGAGTAGCTGTGTTCGCTGTAGGAGCCTAGATATGTGCAGTCGACAAGTTATGCGCGTGTTCAGCGAATGTGTGCATATTTGGGTGTGTTATATAAGCATTTCCATTTTTAGGGCAAATGGACCGTCATATTTTTGGGGATAGAGGATAACCGAGGCTATATATTCAAGTGGCGAACAACTTCTGCTGTACCGTCCACATATACTCCTCTGACCCGACACTAATGGTCAATCAACGTGGGCAGCAGCAAGCGAAGAGGGGCAAGACAGGCTCTGGCCGAGGTAGAGGCAGAAAGCAGAACAACAAGAACACCCCCAGCAAGGAACGGCTCAATGCAACTCCTCCCTCACCAAAGTCTTACCCGAAACCACGCCCAAACTACAAGGGTGCACTCAGATTGCGTACACCTCCGCAGTTGAAAGCCCGGTGTCCCCGGCGAGCCCGGCCATAGAGTCGACGCGCAGTCCTTCGATCACAGGAACTTTCATCTACAAATACTAGCTGCTCGGGGCTATAATGAATGCCCATATGGAAACGGAAGTCGGCTCGAACATCTTCATCGCGTTCAAGCGCCTTTTTCGTTATCTGTAGGCAAACGATCCGGGTCTACCTAAGTATGATACTAGGCAGCACACTGGAGGCTTACCCTCTTCCTTGTCTGACCTAGGCGTTGCAATGCCTCCGCAACAGAGGCGCGGCTTACATGTGAACCGCGAGTTTCTGCAAGTGCCGCTGCAAGTCGTCAAG
>NW_006920425.1:597747-612296 GCF_000344685.1 Gloeophyllum trabeum ATCC 11539 | reverse complement strand
CCCTGGCTGAGTAATATCTGACCGACTATACACTTGCCTGTATCTCAAAGTGCCGAGCTATCTCTATCTGCCGCTTACTAACACCCGTAAATGCCTCAATGTCATCTCGGCTTAGGAGGGGTAGCATGCGCATTATCGCACGGCAGAGATCTTCGGAAACCTTTTGGCCGTGCATGACTGAGTGTGCTTTCGGGTCTTTGCAGCTAGGTAGTCCCAATACAATCTGTGCACCTGCACTGGTGGATAGACTCGACGTACGCAGAAGTCCGAAGTTGAGAGGAGGTGCCGTTGACAAGATAAACGCGTAAAGTTGCACAGAAGGGGTCGTCCGGAAGGTCGGAGTGGAAAGTTGTCAGACTGGGTTGATTCTGAGACCAGCACCTAGAGCTCGACGAGAGGATCACGACGGTATAGGTATTGTAGTAATAGCATATGTATTCGTCGAGATACAAAGTGAAAGTGACAGACACCGCTGAACGCGCAAACAGAACTCGCGCGCGCCCACTTCGTTGCATTTTTCCCGCGCGGCCAACATTTCTCAGAACAGCAATAAGATTGCTACTTGCTGTTCTCCCTGCACCTTTCGGTGTGTAATGGCGAGGTATACGTAGCGCCAACGCCACCCGAGTATTTGGCTACGTTTGTCCACTTGCCAGCTGCAGGGGAACCTCGAGGACAATGTTCGACCTTACGTCGCTGTTATCGATGACGACGGGCTCCTCGCCACCGCTGCTCCGTGCGCTTGATTTTTCTATTAGTGCTACCGGGACCTCCAAGGGGTATTCGCGGTTTCTGCCAGCTATAGTACTGGAGAAAGTGATTCCGAACGGACATCCTGCTTCGCCTGCGGTGATCCTGGGCGATCTGCTGGAATGCCGTACTTTGCTGGATATGCTACAGGAAGAATATTAAAGGCTCGTGCGAGAAATGTTTGTAGGTGCACGGCAAGCCCGCTTTCGAACATGGATTCATAAAGCGACATCGACATCGATCTGGGCGTCGGTGCGCTCTACTGGTCCCTTGCCGCTCTTACTGTGTTCTCCCTACCGGGCGATCGTAAAGACGTGTTTGTGTCGGACCTCGTCAAGGTTGTCAGGCCGCGCATGTCCGAGCTCTGAATGAGTCATCAGTGCGGGCTCTTGAATACGTCTGCTCCAAGATTGGGGACGTGCTGGCGATCGACTACTGCTGGTCTTCCGGGCGCTGGCGCGCTTGTTCGAGTTGTCTCCTGGTCCCTTGGTTGCCTGGGCGATGACTGTCTACCCGAAGCTGGCGCGCATGGCGGTTCTCGAGGGCGACTCTAGCTGGTCTTGCTCCGCGCTTGAGTCCAAGCGCTTCCCCTCCTGCTGCCGATACTGTATCTGGTTCTCTGCTGCGATGCACGTGAAGGTCTTCTAGCCTCTTGTCGCCCTCTCTGGTCTCATCTGTATGCAAATATGCAAAGACGCCTGTTTCGGCCATCCACCTCGCGCTGGCATATATCGGCACGGCCGAGAACGACTCTGTGCTACTTCTAGGCCCTTCGCTCGCGCTTCAGTCCAAGCACGGCCCTCTCCTCCCTTTTCTCCGTTGCAATCCAGGCACGCACGGGCGCATGCTTCTTTGTGGCAGGCTTGGCAGTTTGGCTTTGTTTGGTTGTATAGATCCAAGAAATACGATTGGATGGACGCTTGGTCGACTCGCCACAGGCGCGCGCGCATAATAGCACTTTGGGACGCGCTCAGATGGGTGGGAAGGTTTCACTCGCGTCGCAGAGAGCGCTTGTCTGTTTGGCCACAAGTACGTAATTTCTGCGCTTTGGGCCACAGTTTCGCGAGTCGGCTCGGATGGACGCGAGTTATAAGAGCTGCGGTCTCCTGGTGGCGGAGCGCATCGTCTGGATTGTGTTTCTGTGTTTTGCGTGCCCTGGAGGCTGCGTTCGCTCGTTCTGCGCCTAGTTTGGAAGTTTGGAAGCACCGGGAGATATTCCTTCGACTCGAGGATGGCGGGCGCGCATGGGGCGAATGGGGCAGTCCCTGCTCATTATTTATCCTTCACTCAGTTTGAAGGCCTCGACTGGGATCGGATGTGCCGCAAGTGCTGCGAGAACCCGCGCTGCGCTGTGCCGGCGGTCACCACCAGATTTCGCGTCGCAGCAAGGGACGACTATGAGGTACGCGCTCTCTGACCTCGCCGACTCGCCTTTCTTGGGGCCGACTGCGGGTATCAGGTCAGGACCGCCATTTTCGTAGCCCGGTATGACCATGTCAACGATTGCTGGCCCGAGTTCCGCATGGGAGTCGTCGTGGGTCACCTATGCGTGAAGGACAAGGTTTGTCCGCTGTCTGCCGCCGCGTCGCACCTCCTGACTTGCGCTGCGCGTTAGGATGGCAACGCGGGCCGCGCGTTGTTCGTGACGGAGCACAGCGGCCGTCCTCGGACTTCCTTATTCTTTCCCCAGTTTGGGGAGACCGCGTCGACGTCGGCCGAAGCTGAGCTGAAGCTGTACAGGAAGATGCCTGAGCCTCCGACACCTTCCCTGCTCGGTGGGGTCATCAGTGTAAGGCAGTGATCCTGTTGGTCTCGTCGGCTTATTGGCTAATGGGCCATGCCAGCTTGTGTATGCCCAAGCGCGGACGGCCTTTGGGAACGGACCCCCTGCGTACAAATGGGTGAGGGCCAAGGTGCGCGTCAGTCCATCCGTCTCTTTTTCGCCTTGGTATGCAACCTTTTTTCCCCTTCCTTCTTGCTAGCACGGAAACGGGCCGTCGCATTACATTGCATGCGAAGGACCGTGGCCCGGCATGACATTGGAGGACACGCACGTCCTGCCTTACCGCAAGGCGACCGAGCGTGTCCTTCGTGAACGCGGGGAAGACGTTTGCGAGTATAGGCCGTGAAGAGCCCAAGGCTTCGTCACGACGTTTTCGGTCCATGCTGCAGTTGCTGTTCATCTCGACGTTCTTTACCTTCTTTCTTTCTTTTATTGTCTGAATAGATCCGCCGTAGACTCTGGATGTTCTGCGGCTATGATTGCGCTGTTTGTTAATCTCTCCAGTAGACTTGCACCACATTGTAGAACTCATGGACTGATCCATATGTAGCATTAGATGCATATTTCCCTTTGGACGCTTCTGTATCATCACAGCAATATTTATTCCTTGTTCATATCATCCTACGGGGCGAGTGTGAGAGGGAAGGATACAACTATTAAAACTCTACGAAACAGGATCGTACCTTTATCTGCGGAAGTATATCTAGAGTCTGGTCGTATTTATACCGGTGGATAGATATCTTGTTTGCCGCAGCTCTCCCAGCTGCAGTCAGTGCACCCTTTCCTCTCTCCCCTCACCCTTCAGTATGACTATTCGACGCTGTCTTCCATCTTCTGTACGACGGTCTTCCCTGCTGTCATCGCCTGACAGAATCATGCAGACAGAGTACAACAATGCACAATTGCGGTGCAGAGCACATGGTTACCGTTTGTCCTCGACATCGGCAAAGTGCTTCTCGCTACCCCGAACTTGAACTGGCGATTTGGGGGTCGTTTGACTCAACGTCTTTGTCTGCCATCCTTGTCTCCGTCTCGACGTAAAAGTGCATAACACGGTTCGCGGAACCGTCACCAACTGAAAGCGAGCCATGGTCAACTTCACCATCCTCGCGGGGGGATATACGGCGTTCGTCGCCTCGTACTTGTTCGACAGCGACGCGTCGACGCTCTCGCTGCTCAACCAGTCGCCCACGGGCCCGAGTCCGTCGTGGATCACGCTTCATCCGTTCAATTCGAGCATCCTATAGTACGTGACGCATCCATTATTTTACACGGTGGCACTGACGACGTGCGGATGACAGTGCGGTGAACGAGGTGACGGAGGGCGCGCTGCAGTCGTACGTCGTCGGCCCCGAGGGCGCGCTGGCTGGGCCTGTGGACACCATCCCCTCCGGGGGCGACGCGCCGGCGTATTGCGGCGCGCTGAGCAGCGGCCAGGTCGCAGTGATGAACGTGAGCGGCTCTGCTATTTCAGTATACACCCGGACACTAAGTACAGGACAGTACAACTCGGGCAACGGCAAGATCATCCCGGTGGAGAGCGGAGGGCTGGTCTTTGACAAGTCCGCGCGCGTGGTGACGTTCCCGCCTCCGGAGGGCGGCGTCTCGCACCCGCACGAGGCTATTCAGGACGGAGACGAGGTCCTGGTCCCAGACCTGGTGAGTGCCTCGTTCGGCGATATATTCTCGTCGCAATAACGACAGTGGCACAGGGCGGCGACAAAGTCTGGCGGCTCGCGCAGAACGGCAGCGCAGGCGAGTGGGCGATTCAAGGCTTGATCGAGCAACCAAAGGGTAGTGGTCCGAGGCACGCGGTGGTCAACGGTACGTGGCGATCCATCGCGCTCGTATCATCACTAAGATCCCTGCAGACGGGTACTTTTACGTCCTCCATGAACTCGCCAGCACCCTCACTGCGCAAGCCCTCCCCAAGGCACCCAACGGCAGCTCGCCCCTGCTCTCCAACGAATCGACCCTCCCCCCGACGTATCCCTCCGGCTCCGCCTTCGCCGCCGGCGAAATCCTTCTCTCGCCCAAATCGCCCGCCTTCCCGGAGCAGTACATCTACACGTCGAACCGCAACACGGGCACGCTCGACGCGCGGGGCGACACGATCGTGGTCTGGGCGATGCAGTCGGACGGCTCGGTGCGGCAGGTGAAGCAGGTGTACACGGGGCTGGACCAGATCCGCGGGATGATGCTGAGCACGGGCGCGGACGGGGCGGGCGAGTATCTCGTCGCGGCGGGATTCGCGGGCACCGCGGGCGTGCAGGTCTACAAGTGCGTGAGGGGCGGGGCGGATTTGCAGCTTGTCGCGACGAATGCGGATATACCCACGAGGACGAGTTTTGTCTGGCTCCCGCTATGACTCGCGGTGTAATGTACAGGACTTGACGTCTCGGAGTAACAAGCGTACACTATGCCTGCAGTGGACTGACTCGCGGTAGGATGCGAGAGCGTTGATGAGTATCCTCTGCTTCGAACCTTCTCTGTCGTTGGAGTGCTTGTGGATCCTGATGTATTCATGCGGGTTAGGGCCAACCAAGGCTATGTAAGTTGGCGAAATGAGTGATGTCGCTCGCTAGTGCGCGGTTTCGGGAGTACTTCTGCCTGTCGCGATCGTTTCAATCAGACATGAATACTTACTAATTAGTCCCCTGGCCCTCAGGCCCTGTTACAGTGAGTCCTGCCGCTCATCGATTGTCTCCTCGTGTTCTGATAATAATATGAGCAGGTACGAAGATGATGCCGTTCCGCGGCAGGCCTTAGGCCTATCTACCCATATCGCTTCGTAAGTATGCCCAATCACTGCATGATTCTGGAGAGACCACCGTGTTCACTCTGGACCACAAGTTACGGGCACAGCGACCAACTGCACTTCTCGGGCCGGTTGTCGATATGACGATTCTAGGACTTACGCCTGCACTTGATCTGTTCAACCTCCACTTGCGGCGCAAACTCTTATCAGCGCGAGTTCTGTGCAGGAGCCAGTGCCCCTGCTTCTTTTGCCAATGCTAATCATACATCGGCAAGTTCTGATAAGCGGTGGTGCTAATAGTTATCTGCGCGTACAAAAGCTAGCAGATGCTAGCGCCGCTGTATCCGACTCTGCGTCAGCCAGGACATAACGTCGGAGGACAACTATTGACATGGGTGAGTCGCTTCCGATTGAGGATTGAAACACGTCTCATTTCATTCGGTCTCAGCATCTAGTATTATGCTGGACTACGAGGCCGGTGCTCTCGACGGACAGAAAGTCTTAACACCTCCGAAGTCCGACGAGAAAGTGCTCGAACGAAGTAGCTATGTCGTAGAGTCTCTGGTAGAGGACGACGAGGGTCGGGCACCTACTGAGGAAGAGAAGAACACCCTCCGTCGCGTATCGGCCAAGGTCCCTTGGTCAGTATGATCTCCCTTGTTGAGTTACATAGATCCGGACGGAACAATTTATAGGGCGAGTTACGTTATCTGCCTGGTCGAGTTCTCGGAACGAGCGAGTTACTACGGTGTCTCCGGCATCTTCCCCAATTATATCCAGCGGCCATTGCCCAAGGGAGGGAACGGAGCAGGAGGTGAGTCATACCCCCCCTGTCGGACATCACTGATAAACCGTACATAGCCCCTCCGCGAAACACCCAGGAAACTGCAGGAGCACTGGGTCTCGGTCTAACTACCGCCAATGCATTGACCACCCTCTTCAGTTTCCTAGCTTGCACGACCCCTATTATCGGCGCCATCCTGGCCGATACAAGTGCGTCCTAGAGCTCTATTTCTTGATTCCAGACACACATTCGGGCCCACAGAGTGGGGACGATTCAAGACTATCTGTGTCGGCACGGCCGTCGCACTCCTCGCTCATATCATCCTGATCATTTGTGAGCAGCAGCTTGAGGTTTCCAAAGCATCCGGGGACTCACAAGGACTCCCGCAGCTGCTGTTCCGTCCGTCATCCAGGAAGGACATGCGATCATCGCCTTCATCATCGGGCTTCTCGTTTTGGCTTTTTCGACTGGCATGATCACTCCCTGGTCCGCTCCCATCTCGCCCTGCGGTTGTCTCACGATAGCTGACGTGGTCGCGGTTCGTGCAGCGTTGCTCCTTTGATCGCAGACCAGTCGCCCGTCAAGTCACAGATTGTGCAGACTCTGCCGTCCGGCGAACGAGTCATCCTCGACCCAAGCCGTACGATTGAGAACATGCTTATGATGTACTACTGGGCGATCAATGTCGGAGGTTGGTGCTGCGTGTCTTTCTTGTCGTGCATCGCCAGCTTGCTCATCCCTTACCGTTTCAGCCTTGTTTCAGCTCGCGACATCTTGTAAGTCGGACTTGAGCGATCGCCTCTAATGCATAAATTGACCGGTGCAACCAGACTCTGAGAAGGACGTGGGATACTGGCTAGCCTACCTCACACCGACGATACTGTTTTTACTTGTTCCACTTGCCCTCGTCTGGGTTTACAAACGCCTTGTCAAGTGCGTGCAGCCTTGATTCTCCCTGCACTCATCGGTTTTATCATCGATTTACAAGATACCCTCCTCGAGGATCGGGGCTTCTGGACGCCATCAAGGCGTTCTCCCTTATGATTCGCCGGACAGGCTTTAGAAGTGCTTTGAGAGTGAGTTGCCTTTTACGTCCATCGACCTGGACTGTGTCAAGTCGTCGGCTAATGCATAACAGGGAGGTGACAGGCTCTGGGAGAGCGCCAAACCATCCACCATATCCTCGGAGGGGGGTGAACATAGGAAGTCGATGCCCTCCTGGGACGACGAATTCATTGATGATCTGAGAAAGACGGTAAACGCGTGCAAAGTCTTGTGAGTATCCGACTACCTGCCGTAGATATGAGCTGACGATGTTATAGTGCATTCTTCCCAGTCTGGTACATGGCCGATGGAGGACTGAACACTATTCAGAACAGCATGGCCGCATCTATGACTACCAATGGTCAGTCTGTTCTCGCGCTTCGCGTATATCCCTTATTGTTGCTCTTGCAGGCGCGCCCAATGATCTGCTCAGCAATTTCAATCCTATGTACGCGTCTTGTACCTCTATCAATAATGATCTGCTCTTTGACGTATTATTCTTAGATCCACTGTATGCCTCTATATCTGCCCGACAATGGTACTTTGGCTTATCCGTGATACAGATCGTGACTGTGCCATTTTACAATTACATCCTATATCCATTCCTCCGCAAGCATGGAATCAACTTCAGCCCAATCCGCCGCAGTACGTGCCATATACTGCACCTGAGCTGTATCATCTTGACGCCCTTGCGTCTGCAGTCGTGACAGGGTTCTGCATCGGCGTCCTCACCATGATCATAGGGGCCATCCTGCAGTGGCAGGTTTACCGCACTTCACCCTGCGGGTACGGTGCCACCACATGTGATATTGGAACTGGAGTCTCTCCTATCGTAAGCCGTCGTTCAAGAGCTCTTGCCGGTATAACATTTGACGTTCCCTCAGAGGGTCTGGGCTCAGGTGCCCTTGTACTGGCTGCCTCCCATGGGTGGTATCTTGATTAACGTCACAGCCTACGAGATGTGCGTATACACCGCTCCTGGTGTCCGTTATCATGCACTGTTTGACGCATCCGGGTATCAATTGGAATAGCGCGTACACTCGAAGCCCAGCAAGAATGAAGGGCATCGTGATGGCGATGATCCTCCTCATGAGCGCGTTCTCGAGCGCACTCGTGGAGATCTGTTCGCCTGCTTTCAAGGACCGTGAGTGTCGTCTCCATCAATCAGTGCGTCGAAGATAACCTGAATGCCGCTTTCGTTTCCACCTTCAGCAAATCTCATCTGGCCGTTTGTCGGCGTGGGCGCTGCCAATGGTCTAGCCGCGATTCTGATTTGGTACTTCTTCCGGGGCATGGACGATGAAGAGGTCGTGTTACGTGGTCCTGAGCTTGCATCTCGAAGCAGGAAAAGTAGCGGGTAGCAAGCATAAGAAAATTGCGGCGAACCCAAGGATCGGGACGTCCACCTCCACAACTTTGACTGTGCTATCATTAGCTATCTATGCTTGGGTGGCCTAGGTTCTCTAGCATGATGTGTTAGGGGCATTCTGATCCTCAGCTAGATGAGTGCAGGCCTTGAGGCAACTTCAAACAGATATGGTCACCATCCAACTTGGTTTATTCACTGCGTCGTTCGATTGCCTCGCCTTTCATAGACCGTGCAGATATCCGACAAGGGGGGCACTCGTGGCAACAATTACCCACGTTCATGGTGTGCTGTGGTGGCCGTCTACCAACCAGCCCGGGCTTTCCGTGATATGCCGACCGACCTCTCTCGTGCTAAAAAGGGAGGCAATTCGGTCTGCTTACGGAAGACTAGGCTTCCGCAGGAACAGAGACTACCTAGAACGAGAAACATCGATCGTCGCTGAGATCATCAAACACGAGAGAGCGCAGCTTCCAAGTCGTATGCATGAGTGGCAGAACACGACTCGGAGAGGCATCTAGTCTCTCGCCAGATTCCTCGCGAATTATGATACCATACTCCGAGCATGCAGGCGAGTACAGTCGCACGTCGAGTGAATCATCCTGCCAATGATGTGTTCTTTTCTGCTACACCAAGGATAACGTATGTTTGTAAGAACGATTGTCGTCAATACGAGAAACTACAAAAGTACGTATATGTCTACTGACGTTAAGTCCTATCCGCAGGCACTTGAGCGATCACGCCGATTCGCAACTGGCACCGGTATTAATACATTCAGTACGCTCCAGATGCAACTTCACTTGAATTGCATCTCTCGTCCAGTGTGACTGATTATTAGATGGAGTTCAATCAAGGCATCAAGATGTTATGGCGGCTTAGCTCCCGTCTGGTATTTCGATTTCCACCGACTAAGGTATCCCAGCCGGGCTGTTTGCTATAAAGGGTCTACCCGTAAATGAGATTCTCAGCCCCCGTTGTCTTACTCCCCCCTCCCCGCGGCTCTCTAGTAGCGAGATGTGCGCCCCGGAAGTACTAGTACCCAGCGCCATTGTAGGACAGTGCGTATCTCATCATACTCAAGGTCTCCGCGATCTATCAAATCGTGTTTACCAATCTCTGGTGTAGGAATGGGCCCTTGGTACATCCTCTATATTGCACGAATAGTCCCCGAGCTGAATACACATTTAGCTCATGGGTTACCTGTTCTCGTATCTATTGCAAGGCATGCTTATAGTGCAAGTGTGTGAGTCTGGAAGTTGCATTTCAACGACTATGACATTTAAAGCTAACTTTCGATAGTCATTTTCTGCAGCCAGCCGACGTATACCACCGACGGACTGCCCATAAAGGTTACAGGCAAGGTCGCGCTCGGGGAGCCCGCTGGATACCTTTTTTAATACTAAGCGTCTAGTGTGGACGGTCTTCTGTTTGGAGATAGTGTCAACGGCCTTTACTACCGTGTCGGCATGGTATGGCCTAGCTTCTGGATGGGGCAACTTGCGAGCCCTCACCAACCCCAGCTGGGCTTTTGCGTATACGGCTGCACTTCATGGAATCAGTCAGTATTTCCCTCACATAACTATGGATAAATTCCAATGAATTATTCAGTCTCCCTTACCGTGCAATTATTCTTTTGTTGGCGTATGACTCTCTTGGGAAGCGGTATCATAGTTCCGGGACTTATAGCTGTTGTACGCTCAGAAGCCCTCTGCTTATCGCACCGATCCTAAAGTCCAAGAACAGGTCTGTCTCATGCAATCGTCCATGGCGATCGCTTCCGGCGTGAAGGTTAGCGTGCATGTCTCGTTGCTCCTCGATAAACTCATTTTTTACCAGATCTGGGAGCTGCCAACTCTCGATGCTATTTACGGAATAACACCCTTCATTTCAGCGAGTGTCTCCGTCATACTCACGGGTTTTCAGGTGCTCATTCAAGTTCCTTTTAGGTCTGGTTGGCAGGAAGTGCATTCTGTGATATAATGATTGCTATAAACATGGTCTACCTGGTAGGCTCAGTTATGCTGTAAAGTTCTCGGCTCTCAACCATCTGTCTAGCTCTACAAAGCTGGCCGCGAGTCGTATTTTAAAACAACGTATCATCTTCTCTTGCGCCCCGTAATCATATGTGTAGAAACCGGAACAATGACTGCATGTTCCTCCATCATGCACCTTGTCCTTTTCTTGGGTATCCGCACCAATAACGCCCACTTCACATTGTGCGTAGTCTCCTGATTCACTGTGGCGGCAGTATTAAATGGGCCCCCAAGTCTATTTCTGACTGCTAAGCTGTGAGTATCCCATTGGGGAACTGGGACAACTTATCTGAAGGTACCCCTAGATATTCCAACACACTATTGGCTACATTAGTTTTACGCAAGACTCGTCGGGAGAACACATCCGCCAGTGTATTCCATGGCCAGACACGGTCAAACTCAAGCAATCAGAAAGGACTGTCTTCCTGGGAGGTCGAGCTGAACAGAATCCCGCCATCCAGACTGAGCCCGCGGACGCCCGCGGCTGTCTTCATTACAACTCAGTAGAGGGCCATTGCTATGCATGGCAGGACACAAGTCCTGAGTTGTGTCTGATAAGTGTTAGCATTGGGTGTATAAATGTTCCAATTGATGTATACAGTACTCTTTCTTATGCACATATTGAAATCCCTTAGATCTGTATCTGCAATGTCCCTTTCATTCATACATTCAAGTTGTCCTCCTGTGGCTCTGCCATCATTGTACCATAAAAGTCCCTGCCTCTGACAGAATAAAAGTTGGTCTGTATTGTTGGCTACAAAAAGACTACAAAACTGTATTTGTACCCAGCCCAAGGGACAGTAGCAGCTGCACTACTAGACACAAATAACATAGATCAAAGTGTTCCTCTGCTGCCAATCAAAGATTGGCAGCTCTGTGACACAGGTCTTTTGTCCCCAGTGGAAGAGATAGTCAATAATACCTGCAGACTCCAGGTAACATCCTACCAAAACCAGAGTGCTCATCCACTGCCAATCTTCCATTGGCAGCTCCCTCGCATTCATTTTCCCAAACCAAGCTGAAGGATAGTTACGAGTCCTGAGGTACGAAGGACGAGTCCTTACGCGCAAAATATGCCTGCGTGCCGAACGTTGTACCCCGTGAGAACCTTTTGTGCCAAGAAGTCGTGGGAGTTATAGTTTGTATTGTGGACTACACTTTTGAAACTCCGTTTGAAAGTCCGTTTGTATGTGAGACTACAAAACCACTTTTGGCGCGTTTTTGTAGTCTCTGTGACCATTGTTTGCTCATTTGCGGGCCCAATTCTTCGTCTTATCTCTCTTTTATTTTCTCTAGTCTGGGGCGTATGCTATATGGGTCTAAAACAATATTTTCGTGAATTTATTGATTGTGTGTCTTGTCCTAGTCCGCATGGTGGTTTTACTTTTATTGCTTATCCTAGGAATTGACTATTGTAGTGGCTTGTAGTCAGTGGCTGAGGTGCGCGTCGGTTTGGATTCCTGGACTCTGATTGGCTCCCGCCTTCTATGACATAGGCTCTCTGCAGGTTCACCCGATCTGCAGAGCCATTACATCATTGGTATCTGGAATTGCTTGCAGGCTGTAGAAGGACCAGAAAAATTGTGAAAAATGTGGGAAATCCATAATATAACCAGAGCTCTATAGCAAATAAAGGAATATACAAGATGATCTTGAGAGGTCTAGTGAAATTCAAATAATACTAGGAATATTTGTGTCAGCTCTATGGTATACAGTGTAAAATAGGGAGTATCTTATGCCCAGCTCAGGACTCGTAACCAGCCATGCACAGCATTGGCCCACTCCCCCCAAGTCATCAGAAAGGGTACTCAAACAGTACTCCAAGCAGCTGGGAGCAGAAATGAAATATATATTACACATGCACTAGCTTCAATTTCTCAAGGGGGCATATAGATACCACTGAGTGGAAGAACTCAGGGTTCCAGAGGCAGCAGAGATTGAGAAGCACAGGCCCAAGATGCTTGTGACTGAAGAAATTGTATCATAGTCCCTGCCATCCACACATAGACTCAGATTATGTGTGTGAAAAACAATCCATCAAACTATTCAGCAGTCAGCATATTATTTTAGAACACAAGTGCAACATTCAAGAACCTGTTATAGCCAAAATAAGATCAATGTGTATGTACCAGTAATGATTGGATTGAAAGGAAGCACAGCCCACCAAGTTGACATGCTTCAACTGCTGCAAGTACTAGACTAATGAGTGAGTGGGCAACTATGACATCACTCAACTACAGAAATGCGCTTTCTGCAGTCAAGCTATGTCATAGTAAGCAGGAGCCAATGAGAAGCCAGAGATCCCAGCCGGCGCGACACACTCAGCCACTGACTACAAACAGCCACTGAAGTATTCCCACGGTACAACATGCCACACATGACTAAGAGCATGCAGTAAAGGAAGGAGATACGATTAAATGCTCGAAATATTCCAGTAGACGGATAACCCAAAAAAAACCTCTTCGTAGAAGAAACTACGGAAATACATGAACAACTCAAGACGAAAACACAGTGTGATTGCAAACAGACACTACAAATCCGATTGTGTAGTCTTTTTGTAGTCTCCAATACAAGCGGACTTTAAAGCGGACATTAAACAGTGTAGTCAAGACTACAACCAAAAAGTCACACGCATTCTCGGCATTGCAATTCCCACGGGGTACAACGTTCGGCACACACCCAATTTTGCAGGTAAGGACTCATCCTTCGTAAACTCAGGACTCGTAACCAGTACTTCCACGCACAAGGACAATGGTGTGGGCCTGAATATAAGTTGTGATACTGTCTGACAATGATGTCCACTTCCAGGTACCGAAGGTCTCGATTGCTGCCGGGTTACTCTATACACGGATGTGCTGTATTTTTGGATTTTATGTAGGATTAGTTGTACTTCTATTGGCTTACAGAGTTTTCAGAAAAGGTTGGCTGCGCCAGTGATGGGCTGGTTTATGGTTAACCCCTTGACTTTTGCCTGGGGTTTAACCACTTAACCGGTTTAACCCCGGTTTGACCACCTAGACAGCCCAGGTCCCCCTAATTAGGCTGGCTCATCTGACCCCCGGTCAAGCCTAACAAGGCTCAGGACTGCTCGTTGATTGACACCAGCGGTCATACCGGGGATCAGGGCTGTCTTAGTACAAGTAGTATACTATCTATGTAGTACTGTAATACAGAGTGTCACTTGAAGCCGCCGCCTACGTTGTTGGGCGTCGTTGTCGGCGCTTGCCGGTCTGCCTAATTGACCGAGTGCCTCCCGCCCTCCCTGATGTCGTTAGTCACAGCGTGCTACAGCATCACTGCAGTGGGATAAAAATGTGATATATATCATCTTGTGTAGAGTACATATACGGCTACCCAGTGCCACAGGAATGACACAGAATAACACAGCGGTTGTCGCACGCCACTCTCCTCATCGTTGGTGGCAGCGGCAAAGCAGCCTGTTGTATATGGGTCTGGTCTCATTTGCTAAAATTCTAGATAAATCATATTATATTTTGAGAGCATGCATAACACTTTACTACAGGGTATTGTACGTGTACAGCATGATACAGTTCGGATATGCGTGTGTGGCAAGTGTGGCACATGACAAAATAAAATACAGACCAATGCCAGTCATTGACACCTTTCTCAGGCTCCTAAACCATCCATTCATAGCATTGTCCTTTACCAGGGTGGTGTGGAAATATTATGTAAAAAATGTATTATATGGGAATTACCAGATACAGAACGAACAAGAGGAGGAGAACACTATAGGACGGCTGGCACAAATGTCGTCGCCGAGATCCCCGAGGCTGACTAAGCGGACGGTGGCTGAAGCCTTTCAGCAGCGGTTGGCGGGCGATGTAGAGAGCATCTCGACACCTACCTCGTTGAGCTCACTCAGAACACATATAAACAGGTGCTAAAATGGTTCAAGACCAATGCAAATACCTTTGGTATACTTCTGACACTCAGAGGGGCTTGTCTATAGCCATTATGCCTCTTCAGCTGGATATTCAGCCTTTGGTACTACTGATAACCATTGCATGAGT
>NW_006920425.1:576437-597457 GCF_000344685.1 Gloeophyllum trabeum ATCC 11539 | reverse complement strand
AAGTGTGGCACATGACAAAATAAAATACAGACCAATGCCAGTCATTGACACCTTTCTCAGGCTCCTAAACCATCCATTCATAGCATTGTCCTTTACCAGGGTGGTGTGGAAATATTATGTAAAAAATGTATTATATGGGAATTACCAGATACAGAACGAACAAGAGGAGGAGAACACTATAGGACGGCTGGCACAAATGTCGTCGCCGAGATCCCCGAGGCTGACTAAGCGGACGGTGGCTGAAGCCTTTCAGCAGCGGTTGGCGGGCGATGTAGAGAGCATCTCGACACCTACCTCGTTGAGCTCACTCAGAACACATATAAACAGGTGCTAAAATGGTTCAAGACCAATGCAAATACCTTTGGTATACTTCTGACACTCAGAGGGGCTTGTCTATAGCCATTATGCCTCTTCAGCTGGATATTCAGCCTTTGGTACTACTGATAACCATTGCATGAGTATACCATTCAGTTAAGACATTTTTACACTGCTATAAAGTACACCTAGCGGTAAATCCCAAGGTAATAAGTTGTAAATGGTTGCGTGAAGGCCCGCCGACCACTGCTGAAAGGCTTCAGCCACCGTCCGCTTAGTCAGCCTCGGGGATCTCGGCGACGACATTTGTGCCAGCCGTCCTATAGCGTTCTCCTCCTCTTGTTCGTTCTGTATCCGGTAATAAATTAAAAATAGATTTGTATTATATAACACTGCACGTGCGCCCTAGTAGAGGAGGAGCGAGAACGCTAAGGACGGATGGTTTAGGAGCCTGTATAAAACTGGTCTCCCTGAGATCACCAAGTATGACTAAGCAATCCAAAAGTAGTCATGGCTGAAGCCTCTCAGCAGCAGTTGGCGGGCAACTGAAGAAACACCTCGACACCAGAAAGTGCCAAAACTGAAAGATGCCTGATTGATACCATATTAGTTTAACCACCCTGCATGACCTATTGCCCCCTGGAGCATCCTATTATGCCTCTTAAACCCAATGTTCAGCCCTCAGTATCACTGTTGATGATTGTATTTATGCACAGTTCATTGATACATGGTAATTTACCTCAACAAGTCCCAAACAACAGGGATCGCTGGCTAATTGCATGTGTTACACCCCACCAACTGCCGCTGAGAGGCTTCAGCCATGACCGCTTTTGGATTGCTTAGTCATACTTGGTAATCTCAGGGAGACCAGTTCTATACAGGCTCCTAAACCACCATCCTTAGCATTCTCGCTTCTCCTTTACTAGGGGGCACGTGCAATGTTATGTAATACAAATCCATTTTTAATTTATTACCGAATACAGAACGAACAAGAGGAGGAGAACACTATAGGATGGCTGGCACAAATGTTGTCGCCGAGATCCCCGGGGCTGACTATGCAGACAGTGGCTGAAGCCTTTCAGCAGCGGTTGGTGGGCGATGTAGAGAGTGTCTTGACACCTACCTCATTGCACTCACTAAGAACACATATAAACTGGTGCTAAAATGGTTTAAGACCAATGCAAATACCTTTGGTATACTTCTGATGCTCAGAGGGGCTTGTCTATAGCCATTATGCCTCTTCACCTGGATATTCAGCCTTCGGTACTACTGATAACCATTGCATGAGTGTACCATTTAGTCAGGACATTTTTACATTGCTATAACGTACCCCGAGTGGTAAATCCCAAGGTGATAAGTTGTAAATGGTTGCGTGAAGGCCCGCCGACCACTGCTGAAAGGCTTCAGCCATCATCCGCTTAGTCAGCCTCCGGGATCTCGGCAACGACATTTGTGCCAGCTGTCCTATGGGCTTATGTACTATAGGTGTGGACTTTTAGATCAATTAAAGAAATTAAATTGAAGGAGAGAGAGAAAGAGAAGGGAAAGACACTCCATTCCAGCCCCGTGAGCTTCAGAAGGGGTATATTATTCAAAGGGTATACTAGTGCTATATTCAGGGATCTCCCATGCCTTGAAATATCCCTCGAGGCTAGTTTCTTCAGTTTCCACAGCACATGAATTTTGCTTCGCGGCACTGTGCGCCGTCTTAACTCTCTGGATAGCTTAAGGCAAAACCTGGTGGTATTTAAGTTTGAATGGACGCCTCTATGCGTATCCCACTGCTCATGTGAATTGCAAGCAATCAAGCAACCTGGAAGTCAAAATCATTTTTTTTTCAGCAGCGCTGTCACGCTGCTCACTTTATGCATCCCAAACTTAATGAACCACTTGTCACTTATCTACCTATAGTACTCTACCTAGCTATGTGTCCCGGATCTCACAGTACAGATATAACTCTTCAGCCCCAATTTTGGGAATGAAATAGCACCATAAGCAGCAGCAATAAAGTGCATTTTTGGTCAAATTCTCCAACAAAATATATCTCTTTCATTTTACAAACAATTCTGGATGGGATCGCTTCAGTAGGAAGCTTGCACGCATCGTGAAAAGATAGGGAGGCTGGAGGATGGCATGTGCATGCGGTGCCACAAGTGTGAGAACACCTGCCGAATACAGTATAACAATTCGAAGTCCGAAATATATCATTCAAACTCAGTTATAGATCTATTTCGCCACACCTATAGTATAACTGCTGTCCTATGGTGTTCTCCTCCTCTTGTTCGTTCTGTATCCGGTAATAAATTAAAAATAGATTTGTATTACATAACACTGCACATGTGCCCTAGTAAAGGAGGAGCAAGAACGCTGAGGACGGATGGTTTAGGAGCCTGGAGCCTGGGTTCTATAGTGTTTCTTCCACTTGTTCATTCTGTATCTGGTAATTCTCATATAATACATTTTCTTACATAATATTTCCACTCTGCCCTGATAAAGGAGGAATGAGGTTTAGGAGCCTGCACCATCTTGAGATAGATAGCTGAAAAATAACAGCAGCCTAATCACAGGATTCTTAGTCTCTGATGAACTTGAAGAGTTATGGAGGCAGCAGCATGCACAGTGCTGCTCAGGCTACTGTTAGAGCTGATATAGACAACCCTTTGAAAGGCCAAAGCTGTTAGGAAGTGATGTCCTGAGATAACTGGGCCACGTGCCAACAGTTATGTCATCACTACCTCAGTAAGCATACTGAAAGGTAGGTCTGCCGGGCCAATGCCAAACGGTCAAGTCAAGAGTCCAGGTAATTGCTGTATTCAACAGGAGGTTGAACTAGGGAATACACGGGTTTTCCTACAGTATATATAGTAACTGGTATAGGGGTTAATACCCAAAGAAGAGAACAATAAGAAAGGACATGTAAGCTATCCTGTGAGAACATAACTCAGAGAAAGGAGAAATACAAGGCCGCCCATTGGTAGAAGATGAGTCAAGAGAGATAACATGTGAAAAGAGATAGCATTCATGAGAAGTTGTACTCAGAGAAGGGTACTGTCCAATGGCAATGCTTGGAATGAAAATGGAATGAGATAGGCATGGGAAAATCATAACAAAAGCCTCACTAGCCAGAGGCCCGAGTCCAAGTCTTGACTCATGAGTAGAACTTAGACCACAGTCGACTCTCAAGTAGTAGAGCAATACAACAGCATAGGAGAGATGGGGAGAATAGGCCAGCTAGCATGTTCACTGGTCATGCCCGGTTGAACTTGACCAATCAAAAGGGACAGTCTTCCTGGGAAGTCGAGCTCGACACAGTCAACTATATACTGAACTGGTAGTAGTAGAAGTTGTGCAGCATTTTCTGACTTCTACCAGCAAGGGGTCACGGTTGGTGTTAGCCAGTGCCCACTGCCACACGAGGGAATCCAGCTGACTATTGCTTTATGTGACATACCCGGACCCTAACCACCAGGGCAGTCCCCCCCTCCCTGAAAGACAGTCAGTAATCTTCACCCCAACTGCCTCACCTTAACCCACATCCTAACCAGGGGGGCACCCGCCCCCCCGGGAGTCCGGGACCCCTCCAACCCACACCCTACCCCAAACCCTAACAGTCGGGCAGGGGAGCAATGCTTTCTGCTAGTTCGCTGTGGCAAACAGTTGCCGGCGGCGGAGCGAGGTGCTAGGGGAGGCTCGGGGCTGCCGGGAGATGTGGCACTATTGTGGCCAAACTGGTATAAGTCAGAGATCGAACCGCGGAACTCCAACTTCTACTTCTACCAGCTTGGTAGTACCGAAGAATTGGGGCGAGGTCTGTCTGATAAATCTCGCCTTGAATGGTATACATGGACCTAGGTGCTCTCTGCAGAGTCTACACAGGTCCAGCAGCAATTCAAGAGCATCGTCTATCCCATATGCATGGCATGGGATAGATGATGCCGGTGCAACCATCAAACGGGCTGTCGGCCACGAGTACTATACACTGATAGCCTCCAGGAAGGACTGTTCCACTGGGTCTATGAGGGTATATATGTAATGTCCACATATCGGCTACGAGTCGGTGGACCTATCGGAAGGTCCAGGCACGCTTCAGAGTTCAATACGCCAAGTCGTAATCAAGACAGCTCTGACTGATCTTAACATTCAAGCTAACATGCTTTATAGTGATAGAAATACTGCAGCGTAGCCAGCCAGCGACAGAGAGAAACCGACACATGAGACTCAGTGAAGGAATGAGTGTGGTAACGGAGAAATAGCAGTGTTGAAAGCGTCCAGTTAGTTGTGCACCAAGCCCAAATAGACCCCAAGAATGAAAAAAGGCCAGACCTCAACGCCTACACTGCTCCTACAAGCTTGTTCTTGCTCGTACCCCCGATCTGCCGACGGTAATCCGCGTTCATGTACTGGGCCCTGTCGTTGTTATCAGTGCGGCGGACGAAGACCCTCCGACCACGAAAAAGATATCTCCTTCTGCGATCAACTGCTGCGTTACTGTCGACAGTGGTGTCGCTCTCGAGATTGAGACCCAGAGTCCCCGACACACTCGCGGCCAGATCCGCCCCAGCATCAGCGGCGGCCGACAGGTTGGTGTTGCTCGCGAGGTCAACATCGGCAGCAGTGTCGGTGGCCACCGAAGTACTACTGGAGATAGTTGAGTCGACGTCAGCACCCAACGTCAGGCCAAGGCCGTCGCTATCGCCTTCTTCCTCGCAGTCCTCCGTGCTACTAGTATCCCCAAGGCCGACGGTAGTATTGAGGCTGGTGGAGCTTCCTATCTGGACACCAGTAGGAAGGACGCCGATATTGGCACCGGTGCCCAGGCTGCTGCCGAGCGAACCCGACTCCGGGACGGGTCCAGGTAGTGTTGATTCGGAGGATGGCGAACCGGTAGTAGAGGCATCACCATTGCCTTCGGTTCCAAAGCCAATAGTGGTTGCAACCCCAGTAGATAGAGAGCTCGTGACGTTGGTCAGATCATCAGGAACACTCGTGGTACCAGAAACCATGGAAGACGAGTCTGCTCCAAGACCGACCCCGACTTCAAGACCGACACCTGACTCGAGACCAGCGCCAGTACTAATGCTGGATCCATTAGATGGAGATTCTTCTCCGGTTGCCGTAGCGCTTCCTGCGGGAGAACTAGAGACCCCAGTACCAACGCCGACCTCCGTAGAATCGCCTAGGCCGACCGCGGTGTTGAGAGTGGTCCCAGCAGATCCAGAGACACCAGTATCCACGCCTAAACCCAGACCGGAGCCGACAGTGACGTTGGCAGAAATGTCACCGCTGGCCTCAACGGAAGTACCAGCTTCCGATCCCACGTTCGAAGAAGCCTCACCAGAAGTGCATCCACATGGTGCGCCCGAACCGTTACCAGCGTCTTCACCCCCGCTCGATGTACCAGCGGAGGAAGATGGCTTAGACCCGGAAGATTGAGCCCCAACATTTGTGCCAGTTCCAGTCCCGGTTCCAGAAGTCGCGGTGCCTTCGCCGCTGACACCGGTAGAGATGGGCGTACCAGTGCTTGAGCCACCCCCAGAGGAGACTGAACCACCACTAGAATCTGTGCCGGAATCGATCGCCTTGGGGACGCTGCTGACAGACGTGCGAGAGCTGACAGTACTGCTACTGGAAGTGGAAACCCCATCACCGCAGTCCTGTCCGGATGAGCCATTGCCGGGGGTGCCAGTAGCAGTCGTCACGGTCCCGGTCGAACTGACATGACCGCCCTTCGCCATGCAGCTTTCACCAGTTCCGCTCTTGGTGTAGCCAGCGTCACATTGGAAGGCGCATACATCGTCCGCAGAGCACATGGGCTGGGAGTGCGGAGGGTAGGAACACTGCTTCGATCCCGGCGCGCCAATAATCTACAGCAAACGATTCGTTGTCCTTCAGCCTCAGGAAGTCGCGGTAAGGAGCGCACGTACCAGCTTCGAGAGCGCGTCAGTCACCACGCTAGTCCCAAGGGTATCGACCAGAAGAGCGGCCTTGGTGTCCGACTCAAGATACACCGGCAGCGCAGAAAGACATAGACAGGTGTCGACACCGGTGAGAGCATCCAAAGAGATACCAAGGAGGTTCGTCGACGAGATCGCATTCGCGTCGATATATGCGCAGGTATCGAGGAGACTGTCCCTCCGGTTGAGCGGCCGGAGACCACGAAGAGCAGGGCGGGGGAGAGCTGCAACGAGCGAGAAGGGTAAGAGAGCGTGGGCGACGCTGAAACGCATCGTGGGCAGGGAAAGAGTGGAAGTCCGCTGGGCGGTGCAAGGGTGGACAAGAAAGAGTTCCGGGGCAAGTTGGAAAAGCGGAAATCAACCACCTCGAGGACTTATATACCTCCATCCCGTGGAAGCACTCGAAGGAAGCACGGGGAAGGAAGGGTGCGTCGACGGGAAAGGGAATGCGATTGCCGGATTCGGAAGGACCACTACCAGAATGAGCGTTTGTACGGAAGCGCAGATCCTTGCCACACTTCCTTTGGACTCTTCACACGGCTTCGGTCCCTTCACATTCACGTCGAGGCTATAGATTCCGCCGTCAGTGCCACACCACCAATCACAGGGCGAGGAGCGGGACAGTCTCGCGACTGAGGTCAACAAGGACTAGAAAATGGATATATTAATATGTACAATGGATCCTAGATACATTACCCTTGTAGATACACTTATTAAATCAAGCATAGCCAACCCAACAATTCGCACAGATTATAGCTTAGCCTTGGCCTTGATAGCGGTGACCTCGGTCTTTGCCCGGTCGCGGAGTACTCGCCGGAGGATTTTGCCTGAAGGACTAGGAGAAAGGTTCGACATCAGTGTTGCGCTGCCATGAATAATTTCTTTTTACTCACTTCTTAGGGATAACGTCGATGATGGCCACACCTCCCCTGAGATACTTGTGCTTCGCCACACGCCCGCGCACCCATTCCTGGATCTTCTTCTCGAAGGCGTCCTTATCCTGCTGCGACTGTACGGACTTGGGATTTACGTGCACGATGTACGCCCTAAGGAAGAATTAGCCTGAGATAAAAACAAGCACAATCCAGCCACAATTACCTAGGTACTTCCGTGGCCTCCTCCACGCTCTCGACTCCGATAACGGCGACATCAGCGATTTCAGGGTGTTGTATGAGCATTTGCTCCAGCTCGGCGGGGGGAACTTGGAAGCCCTGTCATATGCCACGTCAGCGTGATGACGTGTAATTGAAAGAGCGGTACACGCCTTGTACTTGATCAACTCTTTCCTCCGATCCACGATATACCAGTAGCCATCCTCGTCCACTTGTGCTACATCTCCAGTCTTGAACCACCCATCTCTTGTGATCGAGTTCTGTGTTGCCTCTACATTGTTCAAGTATCCCTGTTGTCAGGCCTTCAGCTACTTGCAACGGTCGGTCGATCAAGGCGCTGACCTTCATGATACTCGGGCCCCTAAGCCAGAGCTCCCCGCTCTCCTCCTTCGTCTCGTCAATATCCACATCTTCCTCGCTCAAGAGACGCGCTTCCAGATGGGGAACCAGGCGTCCGACAGACCCGACTTTTCGGATACAATCTTTGGGAGGGAGCAGGAATGCGACAGGCGTAGTCTCCGTCAGCCCGTAGCCTGTATACAAGACACCGAATTCAGCATCCAATAAAATGGCGCAAAGAAAAATGCAAACCTTGGGTAATATCGGTGGTAGCACCCACGCTGTGCAACCGGTCCTTAACCTTCTTGACAAGCCCGGCACCCAGCGGGGCAGCGCCCGAGATCATCAAGTTCAGCGACGTCAAGTCGTACTTTCCGAGGGCTACTCGGGACGATCAGTACTACATCAAGTCAGGTGCAGCCATTCACCCACCAGGATAGTTAGTCAGCACGACCAGGACTGGCGGGACGACCATCATGCAGGTAATCTTGTACTTCTGCACGTTGACACACCATGCCTCGGGGTTGAAGCCTGGCATGATGGCGAGCGGGGCATTCTGGGTGAGCGGGTGATGCAGGAGTCCGGTGAGACCTGGATATCTAATTTTAGTTGAAGTTTCGCCGGACAACCAAACGACGTACCGAAGATATGATAAAAGGGCAGGAACCCTAGCATCACGTCGTTCCCAGACTTGAGGTCCCACACCTCGTTGAGCATCTCTGCGTGCGACGTCACGTTATAGTGCGTCGTCTGTCTTCATGGTAAGGCCTGGAACACGAAAACTTCCCCTTGCACGCACCTCGACACCCTTCGGCCGCCCGGTGGTCCCACTCGAATAGCACAAGTATGCCGTCTCGTTCACTTCCAGCCCCGAGAATTGCTCCTCCTTCTGCAGGGCCCCCTCCCCAAGCAAGTCCTGCATCCACACCAACCCCTCCACCTCCTTCGTCCCCGCGAGCTTCCTCTCCTCCTCAGCGCTTACACTGCCCCACCCACTCCCGCCCGCAATAATAATCCGCTTCCGCGCCTCCTCCCGTCCCTTCGCGCCATACACCTCCCCAAACATCTTCAGCGCGACCGGCAGCAAGGCCGGGTGCGCGAAGATCAGCTTCGCGCCCGAGTCCTTGTACTGGTACCCCAGTTCGTAAGGAACGTACGAGCTGTTCGCCAGCGTCACTTTCAGGCCCGCGGCGATGCTCCCATGCAGGAGGACCGGGAATGCGAGCGAGTTTGGGGAGAATATCATCACGGTGTCCCCCCGTTTTACTTTCACTCCCCCCTGCGGGAGGGCGGGAAAGGCGTTCGTTAGACCATGGCCCCATTGCAGGGCGAGGTCCTTGAGCTCCCCCCGAGAGATCGACCGTCCGGTGACGGTGTCGATGAACGCCGTCTTCGATGCGGTCGATGCGAAATTAGGACCTGAGAACAGGTAAGTAAAGACGGAGCATTGCGGTAAATGAGGTCGGGGGTAGGTGGAAGTATAGACTTTCATGGTCGAAACGAAGGGAGGGACGCGATGGACAGACGAAAAGCTTTCCGGGGAGGGCGTTATGGCTCGTGTTATATAGCGTATTACCCTCCTTTCACCTGCCGCGTTCTGGTGATCGCTGGGTCCGAGACACCACCGCCACATCTTGCGGGCGTACCTTTCGGACCGCCTCTGTCGGATGGTTCGCACGCCACATCGCTGGGCTTCGACTGGCCGCACATCACGCTAGGCTTTGCTCTTCCTGTTCCGCTGCACTCATCGCGTACTGGGTCTTCGTGCAAGGAAAGCCTCCTCATTCTCCACAAATAATTAACAATTGAAAGTCTTCAGAGTCTGCACCGGCTTTCGGAGATGCCGGTAGCCCCTCCAGCTCCTTGCCGACCGGTATAGAAGATTCTTTTCGACTCGGAAGACCGTTCTGAAAACATGAGGTTACGACGCTCGCATCTGCAATAGAATACTCGGGTACTGCAAAGACAGTCGACCACGGCGTCTTACAACTGTCTGCCTCTCCTTCCTGTCAATGCCAATAGGACGAATGCCGGAGAGTGAGCATGGCCTCTGAGACTGACGAGCCTTACACCAAGTTATAACCATTTGAGGCCGCTCTCTGTCTGGCCTTCCCGGATTACGTGATCCTACCCTCAGGCATCCTGCAGCGTCCGGCTATGTCACTCCCGGCTACCATTTGTGTCTTCTAAGACACGCCGGCATACAGGCGATGTTGGGAACCCTTCGTCATTGTCAGAGCCTGCTCGGCATCCATCGAATCAAAGCGCATAATTACAATCTCGAGAGAATGCGCGGTCCTACTCATGTTGCTCGTATTGACTTTATCAGACCAGTAGTGAACGAGCCACAATGCTTTCCAAACATATTGACTTGCAAGTGCGTCTTACTTAAATAATCATCTGCTCAATAAGTTAACCACGTTTAGTGCCCCCCAATACCGACATTAATTAATATCTACCGACTAAGCCGCGCTGATTATGCCGGGAAGGTTCGTAGCGAAAGGATAGTCAATATAGCCCTCTGCTCCCTGTGTATAGAATGTTGCTCTGTTGGGCGGGTTGACGGGTAGCGACTGCTTCATTCGCAAGGGTAAGTCGGGCTACAGCAACCATCGTCAGCTTTTATCCGGGTGAGTCCTGCAAACAGGAACGGTGTACTCACGTTCGCCAGGAAAGCCCGTCCAAAGGCGATCAGGTATCCATACTTGTCCGCCGCCTCGAACGCCGTCTTGCAGCGATACTCACCAGCGCTGATGATCGGCCTGGGCTGCCATATCTCGCGGATGAAGTCGTTCGACTCGTCCTCGCTGATCGGCTCAGCAGTGCCAGCGCCGACAATGCCCGGCTCGATGATGTGCAGGAAGGCGATGTCGGGATACTCATCCCGCAGGCGGGAGATGAAGTACTCGAACGTCGGGCGCGGGTCCTGCATACGCATATCTGCGCTGGACTCAGCTTAGAGTCGCGGCGGACTGCGGTGCGCTCTCACCTCCATATGTGCTCCATGGACTGATCCTCACTGCGGTTTTTCGCTCTCCCACGACGTCCGTGACGGCTTTGATTACCTCCAGGGAGAACCGTGCCCGGTTCTCTATCGACCCGCCGTACTCATCCGTACGCTGATTCGCGGTGTCTTGCAAAAACTGGTCGAGCAGGTATCCATTCGCACAATGGACCTCCACACCGTCAAAGCCCGCCTTATGCACGGCGTTATCGGCAGCCGTCGCAAACGCCTGCACGTACTCCTTGATCTCCGCGACAGTCAGCTCGCGGGGAACGGGCTCGGGCTGGTGCTTGAGGGGGATAGGCGAGGGGCCCGCAAACGCGTCCTGCAGCCCTTGTTCCTGGAGCACGGCTGCGTCCGCCTGCCGCTCCATGGCGTACAGCTGCATGTATATGTACGAGCCGCGCGCGTGCACGGCGTCTGCCACCTGCGAAAAAAGGTTAGACTGGGCCCGGATACTGTATTATGGCAAGCTACTAATGACCTTCTTCCATGCATCCACCTGCGCGGCGTTCCAGATCCCGGGGGAGAAGGGGCGCCCGCCAGCCTGGGGCGAGATGAAGGTGCCTTCGGTGATGAGCAGCGTGCCGGGGGCGCTCCCCCGTTGGCTGTAGTATTCAGCTGCGAGGTCGGCACGGATGACAGACTGGGCGTCCGCGCGGCACCGGGTTAGGGGCGCGAGGACGATGCGGTGCGCGAGGGTCAGGTCGCCAATTTGGATGGTATCGAATAGCTTGGATGTGGGCATGCTGGCTTTGCTGGGTCTGTTGGGCTTGCGCTGTGGATGGCATTATCTGGATTCCAGGCTGGCTTTTATCGAGTGCCTACTCGCTGACCGAGCGCCTTGGCTTACTAACGCACTTGATTAGCAATCTGTTGTCGAAGGTGCTATGCCCCTGATGGATGGAGGTTCGCAATAATTCCGTGATCACTTACAGGCTGCCAATGCCCGTTCTCCTGACGTTTCATGTACATGGTCGAGTCGAATCGGGGGTGGACCACCGATGCGAGAATTAGGTGGTCGGCTTGAGGACGCCGACATCACCCATGTTGGTCAGTCATACAAGCTAGATTCACTGATGTGGTTATAAGAAACCAGGAACGGCCTGAAGAAGAATTCCGCTAGGGAGAAAAGCTATCAGCTCTATTACACGTCGAGCACGGAGACTCAGTAATCAGTGGCTGTGAACGTGCAGCATATGGAGACATTTATCGGCGGCGTCATACCCAAGTCATACCTCCTGTCATATTAATACTCTGATAGAAAAACAAGACATTGCATTTAATTATGGAGTATTACATCTAGTCGCAGTGTGTATATGTACGTTAAGGTGTGTCCATCACTGAGTCCATCAAAAGCAGCAGAGCCTACGCTCCCAAACGACTCCGCAAGGTGCTCGGTGCACAATATATAGACGGAACTAAAGCCGAGGGACAGGCGTGACAGCTCGCTCTGGTGCGTACTTGGCCTGAGGGAATAGACAATGATATTCAACGCAAGACCAAAGGACGAAGAGTGATGGTGCTTACCATCTCGTTCTCTTTCTTCATGTATCCGCACTTCTCATAGAAGGCTACAGTGCTCTGAGATCAGGACCTCCTTCCTATCCCGTACAAACTATACCACTTACGGATATTCGCATCGCTGCAATTCAGAATCGTCTTGTAGCAGCCACTCCTCTCACTAATCCCCGTCAGCGCCTGAATGATCCTCAAACCGAGCTTCTTTCCCTGCTGTCGCTTATCCACAGCTATATCCTCAATGTGCCCCACGCTCGAGAGCCCCCTCAAGAACTTCCGCTCGACAAAGAGTGTTCCCACGGCGACAATTGCGTCTGAGGCCTTGTCGACTATGACGATAGTGTAGTATGTCTTGGGCGTAGAGCGTATTGCGTTGAACTGCGCAACCCACGCGGGCTCGCCGGGGTCCGTCACGATGGTGAGCACGGACAGGACTTGGAGGTGGCCACGACGGTAGTCTGTGGAGGCTAGAGGCCGAATCTAGGGAAAATGAAAGAAACATTAGTTCAAACAATATACCCAGACGAGAGACACGTACGTGTAAGTCAGGATGTAGCTGACTCTTCACGTCCTCCCCAATTATGTCAGGCGGGAACAGCAGGTCAAGCTCAGAGTCGGGCGTGAAAGGCATTATTAACGTTGAAGTTCCAGTGGAAAGTAGAGTCAGAGTCTATAAAGAAGAAAAAGACACGAGCAGGGAGGATAGGGAAACGAAAGGAAAGAGAAGGACGGAGCTGGCACTTGAGGCAGGGGTGACGAACGTTGGTTGCCTTTTATATCGATTATATGGGCGCTCTTACAGCATCGTCGCAACCGAGGCGGTGAGGCAAACCCCGAGGTAAAACAGCCTCTGAAGCTGTGGCAGTCGGTGCTAACTATCTGTTTTCTGTTTTCCAAATGATGCACCGATGTGATGCATGAATTAGTTCTCCAATCGAAGGATGCAGAGATATTCGAGCAGGAGGATTGCCGGAGGGAATCATTCGAACGAATGAGTGCTGTACGTATACGGCAGAACTTCGGATAACACATACACCCTTCGTTCGTCCCGGGCGAAGCAGACGGAAATGTAGTCGTCATACATTGAGATCGATAGCGAAGAGTGCAGAAACAAGGCGACGGACTGACACCGCGAGCCAACGACTGTACATGAAAAGCATGGTGCATGATGAATTGCCATTCGCCCTGTCGTAGCGTGCCGGGCAGCATATGCCATACAAACGGATCCATAAGTGCAACCCAACCCGACTCAACGACCGCCCTTGGAACCCTTCATCTGCTGTCTCGAGATCTTGGGGGCGCCAGCGGGTCCCCGAGGAGCCTTCAGAGAGTCCACATTAGCGCCACGTTCCTCCAAAGATACGGTAGGAGACATCCACTCACCTTGGGCTTGTTCGTAGCCTTATCCTTCTCCTTCTCCCGCTTCTCCGACTTAGCCTTAGCGATGGCGGCTTGGCGGGCTTCGTTACGCGCCTGCGCGGTCTGGTTGCGGCGGGCGATGATGGAGGCAAGGTCGGCACCAACGATGCCACGCTGGTGCTTCACAGTCCGGCGCGAACGCTTCTTCGCAACTTCCTCCGTGATGCCCTTCTTGTGCATCCGACGGTAAACCTGTGTCCATGCGATCTTGCGCGGATTCTTGCGCTGCAGGAAGAGGGATTCATTTTTCGAGGTCGCGAAACGGAAGATCTGGTGGAGGAGAAAGTGCTGGCCTAAGCAGAGAACAGCGGAACAGTCTATAGAGACTCACTTTGCTGTCGCCACGGACGAACAGCCTGCCCTTGCTGGGGTAGATACGGTAGCCGGAGAACGAGTCGATTTCGACCTTCTACACTCCCCATCATACCGTCAGTGCTCTGTCCTCCACAAAGTAGTCAAACTACGTACCATCTGCAATCGCAAAGCAACCAAGAAGGTAGTCGGTCAGTAACGCTCTGAATCCTCATACCCAATCCCGGCGGTCACGCCTCATCCAAGCCATTCATGTCCAATCCATCCTGTTCCGCCCCGCTTCTCTCACTCATCTCGTCCATAGCATCGTAGGTCCCTCCCACCGATAGTATAATGCAGAAAATCATGGATTCGTGCTCACCTTGAGGGATCTCCGGGACTTGCAGCTGTTGTTGTGTGCGTCGGGCGGGCAGTACTCGATGAGGGTCCCGCGCGTCGGGTGTTGCCGGAATTCCTTGGGACCCGTGGGACCACGCGGTGCCACACTGCATTTCGTAGCTTCTCCCCCGCATCTACTTTCTTACAGGCAACCGTTTATTATTGAAAGAAAGTAATGTCTTGTCGTTCTCTTCTGAAATTCGCGTTTTTTCCAAATGACCATGGAGCTACATACCTCCCCACCGGCCTACACCGTCTTCGTGGCATGGAGATTGTGGCATCCGATCTGTCCGGATCAGGGCACAAGGACAACCAATCTGTGGACGCTTTGGAATAGGCGACCATTGACGATCGAGGTGTTTCTACCGCACTCAGACCGAATAACCCTGAGGGGAAGCCTGTTATACCTCCGGGCTTCCATCTGAAATCGTTTCGTGTGAGGATGGTTGGTGTTCCTCTTCTCGCTCAAATCTCCCATTACAATACCACGAAGGTATAATAAAAATGTGAGGACGCCCTCGGCTTACCGCCCCTGGGTTGCTGAAGCGTTGTCTCCGTCACTCATCGTGCTTGATCCTTGCTGTCCTAGGAGTTGCTTCCTTATTCATTGTCGACGTGTAACATGGGGCGAAGACCTGCAGCTTTGAGTGTCTTCGGTCTATCCTCATACCTACACCAAATCTGGCGTGAATGCAATGGTCAAAGCGGAATGCACACACGTTCTACTCACGAAGCATGATGGGCCCTGCGCCGGCTGGACGTGATTGAAGATCTCAGAGACAGCAAGACGTAGCAAATGACTCGCTGCCACATAGAGATCAGAATTACATTGGCTTATGCAAGTCCATTCGGATATATCATGATATAGGCAATACGCCGCTGACAAACTTCACGTCCAGGCCATCGTCATCGATGAATAGGGTTGTCCAATGTAGAACGAATATCTACAGCCTGTACGTACAGTACGGGATCACAAAACTATGACGACCCCCTGCGAACAACTTTCTAAGCAAAACTTGTTATTAAGCGAAGGCGCTCGGTCAGCAAGTAGCCCATGGATAAAAGCCAGCCAGTGAACTGAGAATGACATCCAAAACACAACCTGCGACTCACGATGTCTACTTCCAAGCTCTTCGAACCCATCCAAGTGGGAGATGTAACCCTCGCGCACCGCGTCGTCCTCGCGCCCCTAACCCGGTGCCGCGCGGACGCCCAGGCTGTCATCTGCGCCGACCTCGCAGCAGAGTACTACGCCCAGCGCGGGAGCGCCCCCGGCACGCTGCTCATTAGCGAGGGTACTCTGATCACGGCCAAGGCTGGTGGGTGGGCCTTCTGCCCCGGGATCTGGAATGATGCGCAGGCGGCTGCGTGGAAGAAGGTCAGTGGTACTTCCAGAGGATGAGAGCCTGTTCCTGACTCTAGTTTAGGTGGCGGACGCCGTGCATGCGCGCGGATCGTACATATACATGCAGCTGTACGCCATGGGACGCGGTGCCCGCCCGACAGTGCTTGAGGAACAAGGATTCAAATTGGAAGATGTGTTCGTGGCCCCCTCGCCTATCCCTCTCAAGGATCGACCGGAGCCCATCCCCCGCGAAATGACTGTCGCGGATATCAACGAGTACGTGCAAGCGTTTGCGACAGCTGCCGGTAATGCCGTGCACAAGGCCGGCTTCGACGGTGTGGAGGTCGACTGCGCGAACGGATTCCTGCTCGACCAGTTCTTGCAAGACATGACCAACCATCGCACGGACCAGTACGGCGGTTCCGTAGAGAACCGGGTGAGGTTCCCGCTGGAAGTCATCAAAGCCGTTACGGACCTCATCGGAGCGCACAAAACCGGCATAAGAATCAGCCCTTGGAGTACCTATCAAGGTGAGAGCGTACGGCAATCCACTGCTGGCTTTCAATTCAGTTAATCATCTCGCAGATATGCGTATGGACGACGCGCGCCCGACGTTCATGTGCTTCCTCTCCCGTCTTCGAGATGACCATCCCGGTATTGCGTACATACACATCGTCGAGCCGGGCATAGCTGGGAACAATTCTGTCCAGCGTGTCAGCGGGGACGACTCGAACGACTTCGTTCGCGAGATTTGGCAGCCCAAGCCGATTATCAGCGCTGGCGGATATAGTCGCGAGACGGCGCTGGAGGCCGCAGACAAGCACGGGTATCTGATTGCCTTTGGACGGCTCTTCATAGCGAACGTAAGTACACCGACAATTTTGCAGGACTCCGGCGTATGATAGCTGACGAGGGAATCACTGCAGCCTGACTTGCCGTACCGGATCAAGGAGGGCGCACCCTACAACCCGCCCGATAGGGCAACGTTTTACACACATGGAGCAGAAGGATATGTCGACTATCCCTTTGCTAGTGACATTCCAGACATCATCAGCGCAGCTTGACAGGGAGGACATTGGGAAACACGAGATGAACAATGAAGCTGAGATTGCATAAATAATACGTACTTACTTCCTGAAACCAGAGGTGCAGGAGCAGTCCGTTACTTTTGGGTCCAATGAATGACACTCCCCATGGCTGCCTGCTTTGACGGCAATAATACCCACATGAGCGGACAGATGTCGTATCTCTCACCATGGTTCAGAATGAAGTTGCGGCATCCAACGAACGGTCATAAAGAATCAGGCACAAGTTAACACAAAGATTCTCCGAAGGCCTCTGGCCCGGAACTTCAGAAACGTCTGTACAAACCTGCGACTCTCGCGAGACGTGCGTTGTTGACCGTTGAGATGTAAAGCATCATATGACTTGTGATAGAGATCTTCGCGTCCGTCTAGAGGATGTCAGGATCTTGTTCACGCTGCAAACACCCAAATCAAATGTCGGAAGCAACCGACTCCCATTGCCTCCGACTCAAGGCGAGCACGAGGAAAATCGCAGCAGAGTGCATGTTTGGTGGCGTAGTTGAAGACGGTCCCAGCGAGGTTCAAAACATATAGTATCACACGGTTGTCAAGGGGGACGGGTCGAACACAAGCGTCGCCGATGGCATACTCCCTATCAAGGTGCTCACTCGTGAGGATTGGAGATCCGGAGAACGTCGTCGTCGATAAGAAGCAGATTCGTACACATGTGCACATACGCGAGTCGGATGGCTGCTACAAGAGATGGTCTCGAATGGTAGCGATGCCAATATTCGCCAGTAGTTTGTTTGTTCGCCCTGAGAATTACGTTGACGTCTGGCGTTGTAGTCCCAAGTTGAGACGCTAAGGCACAGAGGTCCAAGTCCACTTGCATCTCGCCACGTTTATCAAACTTGAACGGAGAGCAGAGCAGCTTCGACAGGGAATTGCTAATCAAATTAGTTGTTAGTCAGCTACAACACACCGCTCGTTAAGCAACTAGCCTTGTCAGTATGTTGGAACCAATGCGATGCCTTCGGATATTGATAGCCAGAGGATGTGGGCAGTGAGTTTTGGCCTTGTGCGGATAGAACGTACTTCCATATTAACACGAATCGGGCGCAGCGTAGCTCTAGTAGACTTTGAAACCGGATCGAACCGCTGATGCTGGCCAGTGAGGGCATAAAAACACGCGGGTACACATTGCGCCTCGCCGGGGAGATCCGGCGAACGTGCAAGTAGTTTGCGTCAGTGGAACGGAGAGGAATGATCTTGCACGATGAAGCGGGCATCCACGATGCCTCCATACAGCGCATTTACAAGTGGTAACATCTGATCCGCCAGCAAGGTGCCAAGGCCTGCACTTTGAGTTTTCTAGATATACTGTACATCATATATCTCGCGCCGAAGACCGTCACGACTATTGAGGCTTTATGCAGAATTTCGCATCAGCTCAAGATCGTAGAGACCGGGCTCAGTCACTCACGCTGCGAGCATGCAGTTTACATACACTACCCGGCAAAAGCGCGGTCACTATTAGCTGGGCCACTAAACCCGTGAGGAAATAGTACCCACCTTTCCCAGCGATAAAATACATCCCGATATACAGAAAGGTATGCGGAAAGGCCACGTACTTTAATACCAGCTGGGTTGGAACGACAGGCTATAGGGACCTAAAGGAGGAGCTTACCACGATTAAGAACGTAAAGGATGCGGCACTGCTGCAGCGTCAGGTATATGTCGGACATGGTCGCAAAGATAATCACGCACAACATCATCACACCCGCCACCACGCTGTATCTGATCAGTCGTGTGACTACTGACCTGGTGAATTTGAAGTCAGGCTAGCCGTCGATTCTATGCCGTCGGGAGCCTACCTATTTATGGATTGTGCATGCTCTCTGGAGACGTAGAGCACGTAGCATGTGCTCGCAGCGATGCCGAGGTCGGTAGAGATCGTAAAAAGAGCGAGTAATTTTGATGAAGTCTGTATAATATTATTATACGGAGTTGGCTCATACACTTGCATGTCGTACCGATAGGACATCATCGTTGCCTTCAAAGGCGGGTGACAGCAAACTGTAGGGAAGTATGAGCGATGTCATATCGCGGCAATCATGATGAACGTACGATCGTGTAACATAAACTACGAACATCAGTGAACTAGTGCAGGGCCAATTACGGTAGACTCACCTATTGAGGTCGCTGGTCATGTTTGCCCAAATTAGCGGAGGAGGCAAAGCCAAACAGCAGCCATTTCCTCACCAGCGCAGAGGGATGCCGGGACGAGCTGCCGAGACGAGACAGTCAGAATCATTCACAGGCTACGGCACAGATGGCATACAAGGATGAGAGCGCAACGCTGTTTCTTGACTGTATGACAGAAGTTTCACCAACCCTGCCTCCATAATGCAGCGGAACTTACACTTATACAGTCTCTGTATGTAGAATCTGAAACACAGAGGTTACGCGATGGCAAGCAATCCAAGCCACACATCCTGCATGTTATAGATTGCGTGGGCTTACAAATGAGCGACGGTGCAAAGTATTTCCTGTCAGAGAGAGTTAGCTACTTGCTCGGACGTCTTGATGAAGACCAACCGTTGGGATCATCTGGGCCTGACCGTGCGGCCACAAGTTGGTCAATGAACACAACAGGCATTAGAATGTACCATACACTCAGACTCCTATCGATTGCAATTACAAATAGTGAGATGCGGGCCAGGCAGGCGAAGAAAAATATCACTCGCCAGACCGCGTAGTTGTAGGCGCCTTCGTTACCGTAACATCTGGCGACCAAGTAGTGCCACATGCTGTGGCAGGCCAGACATTCTTGTAGAGTATCCAGCTAACATGATGATGTGGGAAAAATGTGGAGGATATACCAAAGATTCGACATACCACGAGGACCATCGCAACCTGAGGATGACAGTGTCGTCAGTTTCGCGCTCCATTGTGCTTTGAGAAGTCACGCACCGTCCACTTCCATACCAGTCTATCGTGATGGTACTTGTGAAAATAACAAAGGAATTGTCCACAAGTGATTCCATATAAGCTAAGTAGGTGGCAGATATTAGCGAGAGCGTATATTGGAAAACAAAATTGGCACCGACGCAGTGCACACTATAAAGCCGCATAAGACGGCTCCCCAGGTGACTCCGGCCTGCGACATATCACCGCCTACAAGCCGAGGTCCGCAGGGGAGTCCCTACTCTAAGCCAGCGTTTATATGCGGGCCCGCGCCTCGGGCTGGAATTTTTCAGGAATAGCAGGGGGTCAAACCAGAGGCAGCAGAAATTGAGGGATGAACGTAGAATTTATACAACTTGAAGATGCCATCGGAAGTGTCAAAATTCGGGTTGGCCGAATGCCGTCCTTCTCCTCTTATTTGTTGAATCTAGCAACAATCACTGCGTTTCTGACGACAGAAGACCAGAATTGGTTCGGTAAGAGTTTAGACTACTGCAGTCTATCCCCGATAAAGTGGCTTCGCAGCCCCACAAATGA
The DNA here is from genome assembly GCF_000344685.1 of Gloeophyllum trabeum ATCC 11539. Taxonomy (NCBI): domain Eukaryota; kingdom Fungi; phylum Basidiomycota; class Agaricomycetes; order Gloeophyllales; family Gloeophyllaceae; genus Gloeophyllum; species Gloeophyllum trabeum. The sequence continues at coordinate 577,229 of NW_006920425.1, read as the reverse complement.
CGGCGCCGGGCCCTAAGGTACCTCTCAGGAATACCCTGTCTAGCGACTGGGTGGGCAACCCGTGCCGGCCCAGAACAACCCTTGAAAATATCGGACGTACGTAAGTGCAACACGACAATGAAATGAGCCAAATGACACACTGCCCGTACATCGTAGCAGATATATTCCTGTAACACAGGCGGTCGCTATACTCGAAAGGACCTGAAATCACGGCGCGTTTCATCAACCAAGTCGTGCCTTCAAGCTTAAGTGAACTAGCTCTCGGGAATGTCGAGCTTCGTATTCTGATTTCTCAGGCGTCGCGCACTGAGTGGTGAGCACCTGAGCGTAGAGGCGTGGGTGGGTTTTTACAAGGACGTTCTTACCTTGCATCTTTTCTGTCCGCTCGGCTGCTTTTGGCAGTTGGCCTCGACGTCGACCCGTTCCGCGACTTCGGGGCGCTTTGGCAACGAACGATCGCGATCAAATGCAATCAATCATCGAACGCCACTGCTATATAGGTCTCAAATCAGTGTTGTGCCAGTTCCGCAGGTATCGTCCCATAAAAACGCTGAGGTGTGACACCTCAAAATATTGAGGTGACGGCACCTCCGAATATTGAGGTGCATCTAAAAATAGAAACAAGGGTTGGGCCACGCGAAAAGAAATGCCCGCGCACAGAGTCGAACTCTGGACAGCGGGGAAAAGGATTACATAATACTACAGTGAGCGCACTAGACCGCTACGCCATAAGGCAGTGTAAAGGTTACAAAATACAGCCGCTATGTAGTCCTGGGAAACAAGCGCGCCCTA
>NW_006920425.1:542133-575819 GCF_000344685.1 Gloeophyllum trabeum ATCC 11539 | reverse complement strand
CTAGGGTTCGGGTTACATCAGATGACATAACATTTGATGTGATCGGCCGCGGTCTTCCCCGATCACGAGTCCATCAAATGTTATGTCATCTGATGTAACCCGAACCCTAGGGCGCGCTTGTTTCCCAGGACTACATAGCGGCTGTATTTTGTAACCTTTACACTGCCTTATGGCGTAGCGGTCTAGTGCGCTCACTGTAGTATTATGTAATCCTTTTCCCCGCTGTCCAGAGTTCGACTCTGTGCGCGGGCATTTCTTTTCGCGTGGCCCAACCCTTGTTTCTATTTTTAGATGCACCTCAATATTCGGAGGTGCCGTCACCTCAATATTTTGAGGTGTCACACCTCAGCGTTTTTATGGGACGATACCTGCGTCAACTCGTCAACTAGTTCCGTTTACTTTTGGATAACTTTCCGGCGGAACTGTGGCGCGAGCTTTGCCCGCCAGCAGTCCTCCTCAGTTCCCGTCGAGATGTTGAGTTCCCCGTCCGTTCTGATTGCAGGGATGATGGGTTGCTCTCTATAGTCTTGAACTCATGCGCTTAGCTAAGGCTTTTCACCGTATATGGTAGTGAGTGGGAAAGTTGACCTCCGTGGGCAGGTTGACGAAAAGTCAACGGTTCTTAAACTTTGTAGAACTAGTTGCTTAGTTGACGAAACAACTAAACTAACTGGCGTCAACCGGCCCAACACTGTCTCAAATACTTGCCTACAGCTACTCCAAGCCTCAACAAGTTATGTTTACCAGATACTGAGTAGACAGCCCATCGACAGGTGACATCGGCCTCATTAACTGCGGGTGCGATAGACGCAACAATACCGCAGACGTATATCACCTGCTCGTTCAGCGTAGGGTACCATAGCTCTTACTTAGACCCTCAGCAGAGCGATGTACAACGAGGGGGCACCGGCGGCAACAAGTCTTTTGAACTATGCTGCCCGACGCGTCGGGATGGGCGTTTGCACAAATCCCTACGCCTATGTCGTCGAGCCGGAGATTTGAGCATTGAGCAACACTGGATGGCCCTCACGAGCACCTCCCCAAGGACCCCGACGCCCGTTTCTCGGCATTAGGTCTTGCGGCTGTAAAACCTGTCATGAGTGGAATTCATTTAGCCCCACAGGTCCCTCGCATTGATGGAGATTTTGTATTTGACACATGTCTATGGACCACCTCTGTGCACATTAAACGGAGTAGCAGGGACGCTGTAACCCATGAGTAGAGTTCTACCGGCTCCTACGTGGAATATAAAAAGGCTTCCGGTTTCGGCAACCCCGCAAAGAGTGCGATACGGAGCAACTTCTTGCCGAACGGAGCTAGCTCGAGGACGAGATGGTGAACGGGTTGAGAAAAGGGGCGGGGGCGGAGGCGAAGACATTGAAGCCGCAAGACAATGACGAGCGATAGAGTAAACTGCTACTGACCACAGGAACAAGAAATAGAGCCTTCGTTCAGCGGCGCATGTCAGAGATGGGAAGTCGAAAGGATGTGGCACACGAGATAATAGGATTTTTCCAGGCCCTAAAGTTTGTGACTGAGGACACTTGCGCAGCTAAAGGCCAGTCACGGTGGACGTCTCGACGGCTCCAAAAATGTGAGAGGACGCCCAATGCTGCTCGCTCTTGTTCCGTACAACATCCTGGACGACTATGCCTGTCAGAGCGACCGGGACTGCTCGCGACTATAGGGGGCACAGCGTATCAAACCCTAGCACCGGAATGCCTATCTCCCGACGTCAAGCGCGGGCGAGTACTACTTAACACAGAATTCTTCCAGGAGAGATGGTCTGTCACGACACAGCGCTATCCAGCAGAGACGGAAGATATCCTCCACATTCCACGTCAACAAGCCGGGTCTGGAGTCAAGACCGCTGGGGATGGTTCTTTCCCTAAAGACTGAGTGTCCTGCGTCGACCTGAAGCTCTGGCGTTCGGTCATTTACCGTCAGTAGAACCTTCAGACCGGCTCAGTAATGACGCCGTCGGCCTCGGTCGGGCGCAATGATCCCTCGTCCAAAGAATGGCATCCTGTGTAGGCGTAAATATAGTCGCTGGATACTTGATATGGAAATTCCTACATAATAGCGCCTAAGAACGGAGATTATCCGCAAGAAGAGCAGACAGTAGGCAGTCCGACTGACAGGCAGCTCATCGTGAGCGCGGAAGCAGCGTTATCGTGAAAGCTAGTCCACCAGCAAATGGCGCACATGAGGGGAAGAACCCAGGATGAGAAGTATAAATCGCTTCGACCGGTTTTATTTACGGCAGCATGACCGCACGTGAAATCAGCCTTGCACTGATGACCTCTCTCGAGTGCACAGCTTGCACGCTGTTCCATGTGACCGCTGTAAGAGATGCAAGCGGATTGAAAGAAGAGGGAGGCAAGCCTTGCCTTATGTTGGTCACAACAGTTCATTTCGGAGTTCATGTCCCACAGCTCGGACCGACAGTGCAGATCCACCGCGGATGATTAGATACTAGGTCAACTGTGATATCATTTGCAGCGGATCGACTTACTACACGTTTGTTAATATTTCATAATCTGGACATGTCGGTGACAGTTGTAGCCCAAGGAGAGGAGGAAACGCATCCCCGTACGAGTCATGAGCAAAGGCTCTGATACCCAGGTCGACTATTGCGGTCTGGCGCCCCAAGCCATCTGCGAGCGCTTCACCGCCTCGATGGACTATAACTTAGCACCCGCTAGCTCAGCCGGCGACTATAGCCACTACTGGCAGTAGCACTGGGAGCGGACACCGCTCAAAGTTGTGGCCTGTGGCAGGAACCGAAGTATTACAAAGGCTTGAGAAGACGTAATTGCTTACGTAAACGCGTACCTCGTAGGCATTTCAACTGGTTCAAACGAACCGATTTCGTTACATACCGCCCACCGTCTCCCCCGGTGCCGACTCTCTCGTCGCTGTTGCCTACGACGTCCAGGTTTACCATCGCTGCGCGAGGGGCGTCGCAGGCATAAACCATGAATTTTTTCAAGACAAAACCGCGCACACCCCCTGATCTCGTCCGAGGGCTCCGGGACGCGATCCCGAAGTTGGAGGCGGGGCCACCGGGCGGAGAGACGAGGCGAAAGGTGCGGTGATCTCGTTTCACTGGTGCGGAAGAGCCGACGAGGTCGATCGTGATGCTGACCGTCCTTATAGGCCAACGAAGAAGTATCCAAGAATCTGCAGGCGATCAAGGGGATCTTATATGGCGACGGAGGTGCGTAGGGTCTGATTAGGATATGCAGAGATAGTATGGCTCATTTGGTATATATGGTCTCTGTTTGTCTACCCGCAGATCCCGTGCCTGAGGTAGTGGCCCAGCTTGCACAGGAGACGTACAGCACGGATCTGTTATACCATCTGGTCGTCAATATTGCAAAGTTCGAGTTCGAAGCCCGGAAGGACGTCGTTCAGATATTTAATAACCTTCTCCGACGGCAGATTGGTTCACGATACCCAACAGTGGAGTACATATGCCAGAAGAAAGACGTGATCTTCGCCGCATTCAAGGGCTACGAGAACGAGGAGGTGGCGCTGAACACAGGGATGATTTTGCGCGAGATGCTAAGGCACGAGCCTTTGTGCAAGATTCTGTTGTATTCTGAACAGTGAGTGCCCTGATATTAGTTTGAGGGATTTTAGCCCCTTATCATCGTCAGATTTTACATGTTCCCTCACTACATTGAGACCACCACGTTCGGCATTTCTTGCGACGTCTATACGAACCTCAAGGAGTGCTTAACACGGCACAAGCCCATGGTCGCAGAATTCCTAGACAAGAACTATGATCGGGTGCGTAGCCTTGCTGGCTGTCGACCTGAATATTTTAATTATATCGCCCCCGTCATTTCCAGTTCTTTTCATCCTTCACCACGCTCATCCTCTCCAACAACTATGTTACAAAGCGACAGTCATTAAAGCTGCTCGGCGAAATCCTCCTGGACCGAGCCAACTTCAACGTGATGACCCGGTACATCGCAAACGAAGCGAACTTGAAGATGATGATGAACCTGCTCCGAGACAAGAGCAAGAACATCCAGTTCGAGGCATTCCACGTCTTCAAGGTGTGTACCAGTCCCTGTGCGCCTTGCTGGTCGAGATTAACCTTCCTTACAACTGTAGGTCTTTGTTGCGAACCCCAAGAAACCCCCACAGATCGAAGCGATCCTCCGGAGGAATAAGGAGAAACTGTTAGCGTTCCTGAAGAACTTCCACAACGACAAGGAGGACGAGCAGTTCACAGTACGTGCATTCTTTGCTTAGTCGCTCTGTACTCGAGCTGATCGTATTCCCATAGGACGAGAAGCAGTTCCTGATCGTCCAGATACAGAACCTCTGATCTCGTCCGCTTCGCTCGCCCACCTTCCCTGACCAGCCCTGTCACCACGACGGCTGCCGTTCTATAGTCACTATATACATCCGTATACACATAATGTGCGGCCCGATACCCTACCACTAGGCCGCACCTCCACCATACCACTACCTCCTGTCCTATCTTCCCCTTCCCGTTTCCCCTTCACAAGGACTTCTTGTGTCACCTGCACTCCCATAATCCTTCCGCTTCCTCCTCATCGCTCTTGGGCCCTGGTTTCGCCTTGCACTCTCCACGATTCCCGCCTCGCATTCCCAGACACTCGGCTCAGACAGACAGACTCGCTAGCTAGCTATCTTGATTGTTGTGTTGTACTACTCAAGCAATTGCATACTTATTCGGCAGAATTTACGCATCGCCTACTTTCAGGTTTCGCGTTGGCTTCCGCATGCGCTGTCACTGGTAGCGTCGAGTCTGATGTTGCATTATTCGCGTAGATGAAGACGCGGCGCTCAATATCAGATACAGCTCCAACTTCCTCTCAGTAATACTGAATCGTGGTCGACATGACCATTCGTTAAACTAGTGTACAGATAATCTACAGCTAAGAGTTCATGACAGCTCTATCCCCAGAAATATCAATAGCACACCCGTTCGAACTATGTACTATGGTGCGCTCATGACTCGCTCGATCTCGAGTTGGACCCGCACCCGTGCAGCCTTACCCTCGGGAGAAGAGCCTCCAAGGACTCGCTCACTGGCCCCTCCGATACCCGTGGTAACACCCTCATACAGGAGTTCCATCATCTTCACCCACTGCTTCCCGAAGACGTGCTTGGCCTCAATGCCGCCGACATCGAGAGCAACTACATTGAAATACTCTTAGCACTGCACTAACAATGAAAACGGGCTTTCACTCACTATGTAAGAGCGACGGTGCAATGGGCGAGGAGAGCAGCTGCGGCGTACTCAGCATCCGCGCAAAGTACGTCCACACCCGCGGAAGCTGGAACATCTTATCCAGCGGGCTCTGCACAGGCGCGACCAGAACCGCGAAATACACGCGCATCATCCCCGCGAGCCTCGTGGCGAACTCGCTCTGCGACTCCTCTGCGCGGTACCCCATCGCTTTCTTCCGCGTCTCCGCATCGAACGGTGTCCCATCCACATCGACGGATGGCACGACGGCGGGGATGGGCCACCCGCCCGAGCGCTGGCAGAGCTTTGCGAAGAAGATCTCGCCAAAGGACTCAAGCGCGGAGAGCATGTTGACTGTGACCTGGACGAGGGGCAAGGCGCTGCGTTTCTCCGCGGTCACTTCTGTCTCGGCTTGCAGGAGAATGGCCTTGGCAAGGGAGGAGAGGCAGGCGTAGTACAGGTCGCCGGATTGCCGCTGCGTGGGGCGGATCATGTCGACGATTTGGTGTGACTGGCATCGTGATTAGTAACCGCGACAGCGTGGGCGGTGCGTTACTTACGATACGGTCGATCTCGCGGGTGTCGTTGGTTAGCTGCCCGATCTTAGGCGTGATCTCACGCCTGACCTTGCCCCACGCTGACTTCAACTCCTTGTTGGATTTGACGGTCTTCATGGGCCCGCCTTTAAGTCGCTGAGGAATCGACTATGAACGAATATCAGAGACCGGAGGGCTGTCCCCGCACCTTTAAAGAGTCTCGGGCACGTCGCCAGTCATCCTCTGCCGTAGTCATACCCAACGCTTCCCTCTCCTTTTCCTCCTGCTTTAGCTTCTCCGCCTGAGCCTTGGTCATCTCCTCCTCCTTCCGCTTCTGTTCCTCTTCCTTCGCCTGCTGTTCCCTAGCTTCTGTCTCCTCCCGTTCCTTCTTCAACCTCGCCTCCTCCGCCTCCTTGCGCTTTCGCTCTTCCTCCTGCCTACGCCTCTCTTCCTCTTCCCTCTTCTTCTTCTCCGCTTCCTCCTTTGCCTTGCGGTCTGCCTCTAGTTTTGCCTTCACCTTGTCCTCCTCGGCCTTAATTACCGCCTCTATCCGCTCCCACAGGCGCTTGTCGCGTGCTTTCCACGCCTCGCGTAGTTTCTCCTCTTCGCTCTGCTGTTCCATCTGTAGCTTCGCGATCCGGGCCTCGACCTCCTCCATCTGTTTCTTATGCAGCGCCGCCAACCTCTTGGCCTCCTCCGCTTCCGTCGCTTCTTGGACTTTGCGTCGACGGCTGCGCAGCAACGCGTGCGCCCTCCGTGCACTCACCAGAGCCTCCTCCTTCGTCTTCCGCTCCCATTCCTCGTAAGGATCGCTGTGTCTCGTGCGGATCCGAATGGAGTTTACTGCCTCCTCAATAGCACGAATCTCCTCGTCTGTGCGCGGTATCTTGGGCTTTCTGAATAGAGAGGTATCAGATCAGCTTGCAAAGCGTACCGAACTGACCCACGTTATGGGTAGAGTCTCTTCCGGCTCAGAGTCATAGAAGAACGAGTCCGACGACGACGAACTTGAAGACGCCGATTCCGACTCGTTCGAATCCGAATCGTACCATTCGTCGTCCTTTGGCACGCCAAAGGTAGAGCCCTGCCGGATATTCCTGTATAAGACATCGTGAACATGAATAAAATGTAAGAGAACAACATAGTCACCGTCGAACAGGCGAAGGGGAAACGGTTCGTGGCACTTTGATGTGCATTCCGAGGTCTGCGTGTGGCAAAGGTGGCAAGACGAGACACTGGCGAAACATGCGCCCATGGTGCAGCCACAGCGACACCTGACACCACGTGAGCTGCACGTGCATGTGGTAAGGACCCCGAATTCTCATAGGACCCCTGAAAATACCGATGGAGGTTAGATACCGATTCCGTAAAAAAGTGAGGTCTGGAGGCCGTATGTTAGATACGGTTGCGGTAAAATGTGGCGAAGCGCCCAAGAGGCCGGATACTTCAGTCCCGGTAGAATTGAGGCTCGATATCCAAGGTCAGATACCATTGTGGTATAGACCCGGCTTCTCCCGGCACTCAATCACTCGCTTGTGCAGCCACAATTTGCCCCAATAAATATTTGAGCTGAGATTGCACTGTTTTGGCAACATTGGGCCTAAATATAGCATATTGTAGCGAATAATGCCTTATTTTGATCAAATTTGGCTAAGAAAGACCCTTGTAACCGGATCAAAATTCGGAGGTTGGATATCTGGATCCCGGTAAATCTCGAGCCACACGGCTAGGTTGGTATCGCGTCCCGGTAAAAACAGCCAAATTAAGCGAAATTCGGTCCCGGTAAAAATGAAGGAAATCAGGTTCTCTGGTATCTAACCTCCATTGGTACTTTCAGGGGTCCTATTCTCATGCACCCGGCCTAAGGCTAGGATGATCCCGGTACACCCAAATGATTTATACCCAGGTAGAAGTACATTTCAAACTGTTTTACGCCCTATGTATCTCGTTTGTACATGCTAGAGCAGCACAGCAGCGCTCGGGACGCTCGAGGAGTCCATCCCATTATCAGACAATATTGGCATGGCCTATATCCAGAACGGCTTCATCGTCTTTGTGCGTGGAAGTGCTGGTTGTAATAAAAACAGTCGCAGGCGTCCGACCGCTGAGACGGGATGGCTGGATCCTGTCCAGCTCGGCTTCCCAGGAAGACTGTCCTTTCTGATTGGTCGACCGTGAGTGACCGTGAAACGCGCTAGTCGGTCTATTCTCCGGGCGAGTCCTGCGTACGTTTAATGTAGCAAGGAGTGTATTGGAATATCTACGAGTCACGTAAGATAAGTGGGATTCCGTATCCAGGCGGGGGTACTTACAGCTTGGCAGTCAGGAATAGGCTGCGGGACTAGTCTGAGTAATACTGACATGAGAAGAGACGGTCACTCACAAGGTAAAGTGGGCGTTATCGTTGCGGATGGCCAAGAAAAGAACGAGGTGCATGATGGAGGAACACGCAGTCATTATTCCGGTTTCTACGCATATCATTATGGGACGTAAGAGAAGGTGGTAAGTCGCTTTGAAGTCGGCTTCGCGTCCCGCTCTGTAAAGCTGGGCATGATCAGTTAGGGGGGAAAACATCTCAGAGAGACTTGGCGTACTAGGTAAACCATGTTTATAGCGATCATAATATCACAGAATGCGCTGCCTCCCAACCAGACCTGAGAAAGGAAGCGTCACTTGGAAGCCCAAGAAATATGAGAGGGATGGCCTCACAGAAACGAAGGGTATTATGCCGTAAATGGCGTCGAGATCAGGTAGCTCCCAGATCTAAGGCAGTGTAAGTTCACGATGGAGCCACCAGACGCAGTTGCTAACCTTCACGCCGCAAGCGATTGCCATAGCCGATTGCATAAGACAAACCTGCCCGCAGGCGTTAGTTTCACTGTGAATAGAGGCTACTCAACGTACAGTGGCTATAAAGGACGGAACTACGAAACCGCTTCCGAACAGAGTCATACGCCAACAGAAGAACAGTTGTACGCTGAGGGCGACTGAGTCCTTCATGAGTATTCCTCAATGATTCGCGAGGCAAACTCACTGATTCCATGGAGGGCCGGCGTATACGCGAAAGCCCAGCTAGGATTAATGAGGGTTCGCGGGTCCCCCCACCCCGAAGCTAAGCCATACCACGCCGAGACAGTAGCAAAGGCAGTTGACACTATCTCCAAGCAGAAGACAATCCACACTAGAGGCATGGCGTTGAGTAGGGTATTCGGCAGACTTCTAGAGTGCGGCGTTACCTGTGACCTTTATCGGCAACCTATCCGTTGCATACGTCGGCTGGCTACAGAAGATGACTATCGTTCGCGGCGCAAGTGAGTAGGGCATTCAAGAGTGTTGAATCGGAACTTTCATCGACTTACATACTTGCACTATGAGGATGCCTTGCAAGAGATACGAGAACAGGTATCCCATGAGCTAGATAAATGTTTAGCTCACGATCACATTTCCGGTATTGACAGACGTACCAAAGGTCCATTCCTAAAAGAGCAGAAGAACTCAGCAACGCGGACTTAGACTGTTGCAGAAGACGAAGAGTTGATGAGATACGCACTGTCCGGCAATGTCGCTGGGTATATCTGGGCCGCACATCTCGCTGCCAGATATCCTGGGGAGGTAAAGGGAGCAAACGCTTCCATGTCGATATTTTATACCAAGTGGCTCCAGGCGACACCTCTCTCTGGGTGATATCAAACAGAAGGAGGAGCTAAGTTGGAATGATATCTTGATGTCTTGATTCGATTTTACTAATCATCAATCACGCTGTACGAGATTCGATCCATGCATGACTTGAAATGCACTGCTCTCAATCGTATCATAACCTTTACCTAGTGAGTATTGTGAGGCTACGAAGTGAGTGGCGTACAGGCGGAAACGTACCAGCGCATTATAGCAGCATTGCTACCGTATAAAATGCACATCGTCCCGGTGCAGACAAGGCGCCACAAATCATTGAAAGGTCAAATTTCTTGACGTGCGACTACGCTCACTCACCCCCCCCCCCCCGGTACCGGGTGCTCTCTCCAGGATCCAGGATTAGATCTCATGAGAATATCAGCTCTGCAAAGACACGCGCGTGACGTGAGACGCACTCACCGCCAAGCAGGGTATATGGGACATCTTCGGAAAGAAAAGTAACAGCCGGTGTGTGTCTCTTCGGGGCGGTGGTCGAAGAGCGTCCAGTGGCGGCAAAACAGAGGACCTGCATCTTGTGTATCAACGCCACTGTTTGGACATGTCTTCTCCTTAGTTTAAATTAAGGCAAAGATCAAACAAGGATGTCTGATACGGGAACAGTTTACTTCGCTATCCCGAGTGGCGGCGGTGCATACGCTTCTATAGGAGCCATCCCGTTTGCTAGGCGATACTGGAGGGAGGCTAAATCTGTTATTTATGTGGATTCGGTACCGGCTACGGCCCGCGGGATATCCTGATCCTCAGGCTGGATCGAATCACCTTCCAGTCAATATTGCGATTCGGAACCTTGTGGAGCTATGACATGCAACAGTTCCGGACTGTAATCCCACTGTCACCTGGGTATGCTCAAGGAAAGCTTGCGTTGTAGTTATTCTAAGTCAGCTTCAGATCTTCCTGTGACAGCCTGTCCCCTTCCAGGCGTTGTATATGGAAGAGAAGGTCAATGAGGACACCAAGCTTAAGTTCACATCCGAAAGCTACGTGAGTCAAACTGGAGTCAAGTTAGGGGAAGGACAGGAAAGAGAGGGTTCTCGGGGGCCGCGGACGCGCCGGTGGCAACTTTTCACAAGTGGATCAAACTACTACATGTACTTCGATCTATTCGGCAGGCGGTGTGACGTGTGACTCATCTGACCGATTCGTCATTTGAACTTCGGCAGGTACCCCTGTGACGCGTGACTGCCGAATAGATCGAAATCATACAGTACTACAGACGGCCGTCAGAGGCACGTTGCAAGCCATTCTGAATAGGAACTCAGCAACGTACGAGACGGGTCGTGATGAACCGTGACCTGGCATACAATGTCGCCCAAACAGTCAACCCCCACTCGTGATGATCTTGCTCAGACTCAGGAGTATATATACTGAATCCGCCGGGCAGCCCAGGACAAGCACGAGCTGCTGTTTCGTTGCTACACGGATTTAAATGTCATCATCTTCGATCCTTGTCTGCATTCTAACTGCACTTGCGCTCTGGACTTGGAAGTATGTTCGAAATCGCAGGACAAGTACGGACGATGGTCGTGGCCTCGGCATTTTATGCTAACACAATGTCTCTAGGACTTCCTCCGGGTCCTCCAGGACGACTCCTAGTCGGAAATCTCTTTGATTTACCACATGACCAACAACACTTGAAGTTTCATGAGTGGTCGAAGGAGTATGGTATGTCTTTCGTAGCCCTGCCTTTGCCCAAAGGAATTGAAGCGCTTGCAGGGCATGTGATACACATAAGTATATTGGGACAGCACATAGTCGTCCTGAACTCTCTGCAAGCAATTTCCGACATTTTCGAGACGCGATCTGCTATATATTCGAGCAGGAGTCGCCAACCCATGATTATTGAATTGTCCGTACAGTATATCCTGCTTTCGTTCGTTATCTCACTGTGTATGCATAGGGTGGGATGGGGATGGTTTTTCGCAATGCTTCCGTATGGTGAAGAATGGCGGAAGGGAAGACGTGCCTTCCATCAATATTTCAACCCGGGAGCAGTAGAGGAATACCAACCCCAGCTGATTCAGGCAGCACGGAAATCCCTTGGTCGCTTTCTGGCAGACCCGGACGAATTCTTTGCTCATGTTCGCCAGTACGTACGCTGCCAGTCTTCCCAGTCATGCAAATATTGATTCGCCGCAGTATGGTTACTGCATTAATAATGGACGTCGCATATGGGATCGAGATATCGCATAAAGATGATCCGTATATCCAAGTCGCGGAAGTAGCTATGGCGAGTATTTCCGAGTCAGGCATGCCAGGAGCGTTTCTTGTGAACCACATTCCGATCCGTGGGTTGTGCTGGCATTTCGTGTGGCCCTTCTCTGATGGAGTCGGAGTCTTGCAGTCAAATATGTGCCAGTTTGGTTTCCCGGTGCAGGCTTCCAAAAAAAAGCCAAATATTGGAGGAAAGTCGTGGAGGACATGATTAACAAACCCTTTCAGAATGTGGCAGATGCTGTGGTGAGTGAAGTTGCTCGGATCTCATACATCTACATTGAAACCGGGCTACAGCGCCAAGGAACTGCTACCCCGTCCATCACGTCCGCGGCACTTCAAGGTCTGCCAGAAGAAATGGAAGATACGGCACATGAGCGTGATACGATAAAGTATCTTGGAGGCATTGCGTACGTTGGTAGGTCTTCCTCGGGTGATCACAATATAATGCGGAGTAGTAACATCTCGATGACTAACCCAGCCGGCATCGATTCGGTGAGTAATATCATCATCGACCCTCTTCTATGCCCTAAGCCCCTCCAGACTGTATCCACAGCACATAACTGGTTCCTTGCCATGGCCATGTATCCTGATGTCCAGAAACGAGCACAAGCAGTATTGGATGAAGTCGTTGGAACGAGCAGACTGCCTGACTTCTCTGACAGAGATCGGCTTCCGTATATCGAGGCTATGATTATGGAAACCATGCGATGGCAAGTTATAACTCCCCTAGGCGAGTGCGTCCTCTACGGGCTGTCTTTCGGTTAACGTAATTTTCTGTATATAAGCCTTTCCGCATTGCTCCACTGAGGATGACGAGTATCAAGGTTACTTCATTCCTAAGGGTTCACTTGTGTTCGGAAACGCTTGGTAGGTCTCGAAACGTTACCTGCATTTCGGAGACTGAGTCGGTATGTTAGGTCGATTCTGCACGATCCTAAAGAGTACCCCGACCCAGAGCGCTTCAATCCTGAGCGATTCCTGGAGGATGGTAGAATCAATCCTAACGTCAGGGACCCCAGAGTTGCAGCATTTGGTTTCGGAAGACGGTAAGAGCCATGCGGGGTATGTGGGATACTTATATGAAGTCGACTGAGTAAAACAATGTACTAGCATCTGTCCTGGGAGGTTCCTCAGTGACAGAATGATGTTCAGCCTTGTAACCTCCGTCTTGTCTGTCTTTGACATCGCACCTCCTTTGGACCAGGAAGATAACCCCGTGTCACTCAAGCCAGCTCTGTCGCCTGGTATCATCGGGTGAGCGAATTATTTCATTTGGTTTCTACTCCATGGCCCACACAGAGTATAGAATGTCTGCTCCCTTCAAATGCGCTATCAAGCCGCGGTCGCCGGCTGCAGAGGATCTTATACGTATCCATAGCGAAAAGCCATAATTGGCGTGAGGATTCCGCGGATGTGGTTGTACAACATATTATTGGCTCGATATTAACTTCGGGATTCAAGAGAAAGTTGTTTTGCTCTTAGACAATACTGCAGTTCATTCTACAGCTTTTGGCATGCACCTATGTCCTCGGCACTATTGCATACCTACAATGACTTGGCTTGGGGCGGCCTCTGGATGAGCGCTGAGATCTGAGCTCTGGCGGCCTATGGCGTTCGAAATACTGTCTGTAAACTCATAATTATATTCTTCAAACCCAACAGACTGTAGCTGTTGATGGTACGACTGATAACGTATCGATCATCTGACATTCCCTTCGCGGCTCCGCCCAACCAATCCATTTCGAGCGTTTACTCCCGGACAGACGCCCTGATCTGTATATAGACCCTGCGGGGATTCATCTGACTGCTCCCAAACCATCCACTACACCTGCATCCGACACTTGCATTAACTATCATGGCCCCCGATCCCCGCTGCACTGCCCTTCGCGCCGCAAAGGAGAGAAAGGGTATGCCGATCTCGTCGCATGGAGTACTACTGGACCGCTGATGTACCGTATCTGCCCTGCTAGGAATCTCGTACACCGAGATTGCCCAGAAGATGGGCGAGCCGGAGCAACGTGTTATCGATAGTAAGTGTGCGGACTGCTGAATGAGGGGACGGAGGCTGATCTGCTATCCTCCTTAGTCTGCACCGGTACTGCCACTGCCACTCAGACGGAGTTCGACAAGCTGGCAGAGATTCTCGATGTCAAGAACGCTGTGAGCCTGACCACTCCTGTCTTCACACGTGTCCTGACTAGAGCGCGAATCCGCATAGCCCCCTCATGATGCCGCCCACGTTACGAAGTAAATAGACGCACCATTCGAAGGACGAACTGTATCACCAACACTCTGTACGATAGGAGCGCGGCAGGGTTGATCAATGTATATCATTTTGGATCCTGGACTTCCACCACGCACTAAGTCCCGTGAGCCCCTCAGGGTTGGTGGCAAGCAATCGTCCTACCACTTGATGGGGCACAGCACATCTTTGAGGACTGCAGCTTACCTAAAGAAAAGCGGAAGGTCACATCACCTCCGCCGACACCTTCCGATAGCAGGGTACATGAGGCATGCTTCCGTCTTGCTTCCGTGAATAATGACAGTAAGCTGGTTGGGCATGCTTAGAGCTTGAAGCGTTGTATTGATCGTGCACGGCATGCCAAGTCGGACCTCTGTTCTCCTTGGAACGCGAGAGCAGTTCGGCAACGATCCGGTTAACATAGTCTGGAAAGGTATATAAGAGCCTGCACACCCCCCTTCGAGGACCAACCAACCATGGCCGTCCAGACCCCCTGCCCCGCTATCAAAGCCGCTCAGCAGAAGAAGGGTAAGATACTCACAGCGTGCCGTCCATAGAGCACTGGCTGATATACTGGTTTGCGGTCGGTATCAGGCCTCTCCTACGGAGAGATCGCTTCGAAGATGGGCCAGTCTGAGAAGCACGTCGAAGACAGTCAGCGCACGCCCTTTCCTATGCGGTTGGATAGCTGACTCTTCGCCTTTTAGTCTGCAGCGGCACAGAAGTCCCCACCAAGCAGGAGTTCGACCAACTTGGCAAGACGCTCGACATCATGCCTGTACGTTTCCATACTGTTGTCGAACCTGCGGGAGTTAACCGTAATACTTAGCCTCCCAACGACAAGGTCCACAAGACAAAATGAGCGAACGTGCGGCTAGAATATTACCAGTTTTATGAGAGGTGTTCCGGCGACTCATCTGCTGTGATATATGTAATTTTACAGTATATGTCTTGATATCTAAAATTTGTTGGAATATGCCGGCCCAGCGAAACTGAGGAGCCGATCGGCAGGTGAATTCGAGTTCGGTTACGGAATAGTTGACTGGCACATCGATAGACCGATATCATCCCTCACCGAATGCCTTCAATCGTAAACCTGCGATGAGTGTGTAGTTTTTGGCTCGTGGGTCAACGGACAACGTCGAATCGACCGCAAAGTGTTCGAGGGCTTCTCGACACGTGTGGTGCATGGACTTACTATTGTGTGGAATACTGGCTAGCTGAACTAGTGCACGCCAATTACACGTTTTGCCGATTGTGGAATAAAGGCATTGAAGTGCCGTCCGTTGGTGGGACGCACCAATGGAACGGATCACCCATGCACTGTACTCCATGCAACGTGGGCAACGTACCGCTAAGCTGCGTGAGTAATCGCGTTCAGTTCGAGTAGCAACTCTCGAGAGTGGGCGTAAATGTCACCTTTCTACCGACCGGCATCATCACGGATAATGCAGTAAGTCGTCCCTTGCATAATCCCACGGGGAGTCGAAGACTTACCCTCAGATGGGGCGATAAGATTCAGTATGTGCATTTGAGCCTAACCCTCACGATACGAATCCATCACGATAACGGGCTAACACAGCGACGAAGTCCAGGACTCATGCCCCATCTCCGCAGCGCTATCAACTCAATCGCATCAGCCGTGGCATAGATTAGGGGTAGAGAGCCTCTCTTCGTTTACAGCCTGTCCGGTGAAGAGCAGACACGGGTTTGGTCCGTAGACAGATGACAGAGCTCAGCATGCCGACGCCTCAATGCCAATGGAACCCTCACGGACACGCAAGCTCAGGATCTTGTCGATGCTAAGGTAAAGCACCACAACCCTTCACAGATCAAGTTTGGCGAAAGATCCACTAGTACATCCGGTGCGTCAAGCTTGAGAAGGAGACGCGCTCGGCCTCCCACGGAGAATACAAGCAGGACCAGAAACATCGATGAGATCCGAGCCGCGAGATGGGGCGTCCATGCCAGTGTCCCGTTATGTTCGAGCACAGAAGAAATTGCAGCGATCGATGGGAGCCAAGACAACGGTTATGATTTAACGTCGAGATGAGCGACGCCGATTACTCAAGTCAAAACACAATGTCGCACATTTGCCGCACCAGCTTATCGCCTTGCCGAGCGTAGGATGTAAACGTTGCAGTCGAGCCTTGCAGCATGTCAGATAGAACGGGAGCACAGGGTAAGCCGAACAGACACAACTCCTGGGACGGCGTGAGTGGCATGTCTTTGGACGCACGCTCGCGGTCTAGCCCTCGTAATCGTCTTCCAGCGATACTCGACCATAGCCATATCGGACAGGGAGCACAGAACCCAGAACCATGGATATGGTCAAAGACCGTTTTATATTTGTTTCGTAATGTGTTCGTAACCAGTCGTAAACAAGAACGTTCGTCTATACGTCATCAAATCCAACTAATACATGCAGTCAGAAGAGAGGCCCCGGAATATTCACGGGTGAACGCTAGCTCACCTAATAACGGGTGTCCTGCTAGAGAACTTTTGCACGTCTCGCCACTACGCCTGATGCACGAGCAGGTGGAAGTCAGTACGTGGCTCTCTCCGCTGCTCATGACAGACAGTGGCAGGGAAACGCACCTCTACTGCCAGTCTTCCGTGAATGAACAAGTCGCGAAGTGAACGAACTTCAACGCAAGGAATCACAGACTTGTTGAATAATATCAACGCGTGAAAACCTGTAGGAGCAGGATTCGCGATAAGCATGCAATTCAAATCCAGTATGACAAGAGAAGAATGAAAATGAAGGAGGAACACCGAGAGAGACGTACCTCCGCAGACAAACTTGTAAACAGGACAGAAAGATGTTCGGAATAACTGGCCATTGAGAGCATACTGTACGGAATATGGTGATGGGTTGGTCTATGTATTAGTAGAGTAGATGTACTCCATCTCCGCCACCCAAAGTTCGTTGCTATCGTGAAAAAGTCGTGGAAAATCGTCAGTCAGAGTCAGAGGGTAGGAGGAAGGGCTAGCCGCTACAAGGGGGGTATGTCGAGAGGGAGCAGAAGCAAGAGAGGAAACAAGATAGTTTCGGAAAAAAAAGCAAAAGGGAAGACTCCAGATATGTGGTATTTGAGAGTGTAAAAAGAGAAGAAAAACGAGATAAAAAACAGAATTAAACGGAGCAGTAGAAGGATGTACAACAGAAGGGTATGGTAAATTTATGTACAAGAAGTTGAAAGTATCTGGAGCATCCCAGTCGAGACCAGTACGAGATGAGAGCAAGGGTAGATATCGAAAAATGCACAAAGAAAAAAAGGGATAATTTAACGAAGCGCGATGTCGTGTCAGAGCTAGTCGTCGTGTCTGCAAAGCAAGCGAGGAGAGTGCGCACAAAAATAAGGCGCTGGTCGACATCGTCGATCCGTGTCGTCGGTCATGTCCTTCATCAGTCGTCTAGTGTCGAATCCAATCCCAGAGAACCCATAAACCCAAGAAAGGGGGTATCGCGCGAGAAGTCGTTCAAGAAGACACAGTATATCGCTGGTTCATCGAACTCGCCGCGATCGACCCCGTCCTGGACAAACCAGCGCTGCCGCCAAAGGAGCCGCTGGAGCTGCGAGAGTGCGAGCGTTCCGCAGACACAGGGGGGATCCACCGCTGATGCATTTTCCTTGTCTCGTCCGACGTCGAGCGCGTCAGCCTTGTCGGTGCTGGGCTAGGCGTCGGCTTAGCAGGGTCGATGAAGCCTGATGGCTTCGGCGGGACGGGGGGCTTCGGTGTTGGCGGGGAGACGGGATGCGAGTTCGAGTTCGCGGGCGTGCTGGTGCGAAAGTGAGCCTGGAGTAGTTGATGGTGCAGGGATGTCGAGCGGGAGGTAGCTGAAGCCGAAGCCGAAGCCGAGGATGAGAGTGGGCGGGGAAGGGATGGGTACGGATGGGGCGGATAAGCCTGGATCGGGGACGTTGCAGTTTTTCCAGTAGCGGTTGGAGAGGTCGGAGAGACGAGAGGCGGACTGAGGGGGGACATGGAAGTTGGTCTGGAGGTCGCAGTGGATGACGTCGATGATGAGTAGGTTGAAGAGGGTGCCGTAGAGATCCCGAGGACGGACCCGGCGCGGCTGGTCCTCATCTTGTTGAGCTCCACGCGGAGGGAGGTGCATTCCTGGGTTTTCTGCGCGAGGGCAGATTTTTGTCGTTCGAGCTCGGCTTGGAGCTTGGTCTTGGACATCTGGAGGTCATCGATCTGGGCTCGGAGATTTGCCTCGGTAGCTTTTGCAGCCCTGTTGGCCTCTGCGTGGGCGCAGTGGTTGGCGAGAATGGCATGCAGGAGGGCTGCGCTGAGCTGGAGGGAAGAGGGCTAGAATAGCACCCGGATCAAGTTTAGCACAATGACAACATCGTTGGTTAGCTGGGGATAGGAGATGAGTGAGCAGACGTAGCGCACCTGGGTGTTCGCGGCCTCCGCCTGCAACCAAATCTTGAGCTCCTTGAGTAGGTCACGGACTTCATCCACCGTGCATTTCTTCCCCGCTACCCAGGCCACCTTGGCCTCTAATTGCTTCTCCTTCACGGCGGGCTCCACCGGAGGACTCTTGGTGCCCGATCGTCTCTCATATAATATTGTCTCCTCTCCAGCTTGAATGTCGTTGGCTTCTAGTGATGTTAGCGGGCGTCGGGGAGTGCTGGCACCACTGCTAGATGCGAAATCGACGCGGATCAAACGAATGGAATCACGGGTGAACTGCTCGCGGCAGAACGGGCAGACGGGGGACAGCCTGGGGCTCGTCTTTTCTACGATAGCGTTGCAGCAGGGTCCGCATAACACATGCCCTGTAGAAACAAGATTTCTGTGGTCAGACGACCGCTCCTGAAATTTTTCTGAGTCGGTTCGCGAGCGGAAAAGACATACCGCAAGCTATCGAATGGGGTCTCCTCTGGGTGCCATACTCCTCTGCACAGACATCGCAAACGGAACCAGTATTAAAGGTGAGCATATAGACTTGTAAAACGACAACGGCATTAGGTTGGGAGCGGGAGCAGCGAGGGCAAGGGTTTCTGCTCGCTTATAAGGCACGAATAAATAGATCCAAAGCATTCCTAATTGGGATTTTTTGTCCTTTTGCCCTTGACCCGCACGCCAAACAACAACAAACTGTCCGACTCTGACTCGAAACACGCTGCTTTCATCTGCAGCGCCTCAGTCTCCCCCGCCTTGCGGTCAAATTGCAACCCTGCTGGCAGCTTACAGCTGCGGGAAAATATATGTGTCGTATGTTTTTTTTCGTATCAAAAAGAGGGAGTCTTTTTCGTCTTCCGTCCTAATTTGCTTCCGTTTTCTCTGGTTAGGGTCAACCCGTATCGGGCAGCTCTCACGTCGTAACGGATGAATCAACAGACCCCGCGAAACATCATGATGAGCGAAAACTTCGCCGGGACGTGCCTCGGACGATGTTCCCGACGCAATTATGGTTCAAACAACAGGCTATATGCGTTTCGTTGCAGCTACAATTTTGCTTTGTTTCCAGGCAACAAAGCCTGTTTGTATCAAGGTACCTCCTCCCTTTTCTCTCGCAGCGGATCCTCGTGAACCAGTATTGTCGGGCAGATGTTTCCATCCGAGTTAGATGGATCTGGATCCGTCCGGGCTTCCCAGCAGTCACATACGTAGGTGAGGACCCCCGAAAGACCTATAGAAATCCACAGTCCACAGTCCACTTGGGCAGTAAGCCAGTTCGGCGTCGCGTCAGCCCACTCGGAGCCGGGGCATTTGGAATGCAAAAGCTGATCAGCAGAAATCGCTACTCAACTGACTTGGTAGCCTGCACGATGGCCGCCGTATCGATACGGATAGGGCCACTATGACCGGGGTCCTACCTACTGTCGCTGAGTTGGAGTATGAGGTCGGTGGTACTCATTTCGCTCATGAAAGGCTATTCACACATGTGAATGACGACGTCTATGAATGACGAGGCTTCAGGTTCGTTTTTACTTCATTGGACACAGTCGGACGCTGAATCACCACATACACGCGGATATAGCGGGTTCAGCGCGCGGGATACGTACTCGGCCGAGCGTAAAAGCATAACAGCAGCTGCGGCGATCGTCCCAGTACAACACCGCCCCCACAGTACATAAACAACAAGCAGATGCTCAATGGCACTGGTGGAAGCTCCGGCGAGAGCTTAGGTACGCAGGCCACCTGAACAGTCTATGTTGCAGGTGCTTCCGGCGGGAGAACGTGAGTGCCCAATAGAGTTTTGTTTTGGGACTGCCCAGTGTGATCTGATATCGCAGGCAAAGTGGGCCCGTAGCAGCGGGCGTCCCACAAACGACCGTCTTTCATGGTGGCGTTCAAGAACCTTCCGGCTCCTCGTCTATGCTGTCGTTGGCGTCCACCCGCGTTGTAGGCCAGGCCGACCGAACGTTATCAACGTCGGAGCGGGTGCACGATTATCGCATCGACTGGACTGGACTCTGCGAGATGGATCTCACCCGCGACGCGTGCGCGATGCCATTCGCGCTTCATTACCTCGGAGCGGGATGACATGGATGCGCGAAATGAACGCGAACGTTCTTTGTCTGTTTTTCATTTCCTGTGCGGTTCGACGACACTGGATTGGCTGAAGATCATTGCTAGATTGTTGCGCAGTGGGAGCTGGACCGGGATTTCCATCAAGGGTACTTAGTATTCGATATGTTGATCTCCGATTCGTAGTGCCAGTAAGTGTGTTTCGATGTGATCAAGGCTCCCGACCCTATTTGGGTGTTCACGCTTGCTGTCAGCGACGGGGATCCGGTTGTCCTCGTTTAGAGGGAAATCGGCTTCCGGATCTCTACATGCATGGATGAACACTCGGTCGGTCATCGTTATCTATGTGCTGATAGGAGGCACCCTCATTCGAAGACAGTCCACTCCGGTGCAAACAACAGCTTCAACCAGATCAGGTGGCCGCGCTTGCTCTCGATGGTCCAGCATCCCACATTCCATTCACAAAGAATGTCGGATCCTCGATCTTCAGTGCATGCATGTTGAATCAATTCCGGCCACTGTCTTCCATCCTTTCACCACGATTCTTTCTACTTCTAGCGGCTCAGTACTATGCAGCACAGTGCCTCTGAGCTAAGATACGATTCGACGCATGTCGATGATTATCCGGCTTACTCAGCGTTTCCTGCCTCTCGTCACCCTCGTCACCGTTCTTTTCTGCTTTGTACCTGCGCGCGGAACCTTAATCTGTGGTATCTATATCTGGCCTCCGCACCCTGCGCAAAGACGAGCACTTATTAGAGAAGTGGGAAGTGGGGAAGTGGAGCCACAGAGGCCTGATTTTCCTGGTCCTAGTTTTCCTCTGGACAGTGAGTGTCCATTCTATTCATTCGATCAAGTATGATTCATTCGCCCCTCTTTTCTTAGCATGTCCCGCGAATTTTCCGGACCCGATATTCCCATTGAGGTGTGAACGACGCGGCACCCACGCCGCCGATTACGCTCGATGCTCGTAGCTATTCCTGGGCGATTTGCGTCAGTACAGGCTCAGCCGCCGCACGCGGAACCGACTTCCCTGGGCGGGTGTACGTACAGCGCATACATCGCCTATACCTACGTATGTTACATGAGTTGGTCGAAGAAGTGTTGTCCTCGGGATTTCATCAACTTCGTCCGTGAGTGATCTGCGTCAGGGCGGGTGCGGGGTCATTAATTAACGCTGCTTTCAGGGACGCGGACGAAAGGGTGTTGTACGAAGGGTGTTGTACGACTTGGTGACAGACACTTTTGTCTGTTGACGCCAGTGTTGTGACACACTCTGCTGCACGCACTCTGTAAGGAATAACAACGGGTAGCCTCGTTTCTACCCTATGACACACCGTTCACAGGGCAACTTAACAATACTCATTTTCCTTGCACGGAAGCTCAGACATATCACCGCCTCTTCGGAATGAAGGCCACAAGACCATGCGATCTGCGCGCAGCAGTTTCTGGTAGTGGACCTATATCGGGGCGCCAATCCTCTCGGCACGGATCCTCGTCCGCCATTTCTGCTTGTGTGAACCTTCCGGGGTAGTCGGGGAGAAGAAAGCTTCGGGTTCCCAGGAACCGCTATACTGTGCGTATTTGAGGAATGAGGCAAGTCGGGTCGGATCTGCGTTACTCAGATGCGTCTTGGGCTAGTCGTGTGCCAATATCTGCGGCGATATAACTGCTAGTAGGTCAGGCTCTCTCAACGGACTACTGGATTCTGTCGTGTAGGTGTTGGTACGTGATAGATAGCTCCATTCCTCTTCAACAGCCTCTGAGCACGAGGCGAGCCTGCTGGCCACCTCTTATCAGGCGCGATGCGTGTATCACTCGATAGTAAATGAATGTTTGTATCAGAGTCATACAAGATGTCAAATTGATACGCAAGGGAATCCAGTCGTGATTACTTGAGTGTGCGATAGTATGGATAGGGGTATACACGTTCAAGCGAGATACAATTATTCAGCGGATTCCGTGCTCAGTGAGTCGACCATTTTTGGGGGTGCTTCAGGGACTGCATATTGACTCGTGAATCGCAGCACTTTGGAGATGGAATCGTGGTCGTTGGAGTCCCGTACCAATGAGTCGGTTTTCTGTTCCGTCACCGTCTCGATGTTGATAGCGATCTGAGACGGCGCAAGGGTTGCGGCCTACAAAGCTTGGTCAGCGGTTGCAAAGAAGCGGGCTGGACAGGGCGCTCATGCCTGGTTAAATGTTGGGGACCTCGGCTGGCGGGCGAGGCCAAAGGACCGTCGGGGTCTTGAACCGGAGACAGGAGACATGGCGACAGTCTGCTGTGTCGTCGTCTGCTTGGGTGGACGAGCGTTCAGGGAACCCAGTAAGGTGTTGAAGTATACTGTGAAAGAGGTGAAGTCGTCTTTTCTATCAAGTAAAAGATAGTTATACCCACATTTGCATAGGAGGAAATAGAAGGCTACGGAAATCAGATTACCAGGCATGGCCACGTACTTGAAGTATAGGTGAGACTCATCGCCTATCCCAAAAGGAACAAATATACCGTCAGGAATATAACCAAGGAACAAAGACTGTATTGGAAATGATAAGCTTAACCGTTAGGGCGGGTAAGACAAATACTAACCTTGTTAATATGCCTGCGTTGACTCCGTATATTACTAGTATGTTCGGGACATCGACTCTGAAACCACCATATTCATCCGAAATGTCTAAGTAATTTGACGCTTAACTCCTTACTCACGGTTTCGACTCGGTCCGGCTTCTCCAGAGGAACAATGTATTCAAGACAGATATCGACTGGTCGGCGACCATGCTACATGCGTAACCCAGGTAAAGCATCCACTGTACCATGTCAGAGGAGTGATCTGAGTCATCGGCGCCAAAGTCGAGTATAGAGGGCATACACTCACTGATAACCTTCTGTATTCTTCGAACGCGCGAACACCCTGGCTATGAGGATATCAGACTAGGATACAACCCTGTTAAGGAAGACCTCACGCTTTCACGGCATACGCTATGGTAAGGCTCAGCGCAGTTCATGATATCAAGGCAAGTCACATACCGATACCAGAACCTAGCAGGAAGCATATCAGCGCTTATCGTTGGCGTTGATAAATGAGTACACACCGAAGATTACGAGTGTAGGTATTCCCTGGTCGATTCAGCGTTACCCAGTTCTTCATACGGCGCCTACACTCACGATGACCGGAACGATGTAGTGATTGCCTCTGCTTACTGAAACAGAAGACTGTCAGTATACCTTTGCTGTATTATGATTGAAGATGGCTTACATCTCCATATTCTCCGTATGAATATCCTGGAGGAACCAGGTACATTCGGTTCATATATCAATGGTCTGTCAACAGAGACTCACCCTCTGATGATAAGATTGCTAGTCGACTAGACAATGGCTCAACCTTGACTTCAGTACCTCCGAAGAAGGCGACTTACAGTTATAATAACCTGGGCCTAACTAAAAGCGTGAGCGGTAGGATATGGAAGTGACGTTTGTAAACGCACCAAAAGGCTCCTAGGATATAGCGCGCAACCCCCTGATAAGCCGCAAAGCGTCATGGCGCAGTAGATGTACGCACCATGTCATATATTGTAGAGACGGGATGTCGCCATAGTTGGAAATCGCATACCAGTAGAATGTATGGGCAATGAAAGCTAAGTGCACCACGTCGAGGAGCCTATAATGTCTGGGTTACGCTGGCAATCCGCAAGTCTCGTAGGTAGAAAGACATCATACCATAAAGAGAAGATCTAAATTCAATGCGGGAAGTTGTTGAGTACCAAACGTCCTAGAGAGCAGATGCTTACCAAGGTCTTTAGACACAGGGAGTCCGTCTGACGCTGATGAAAGTAGAGGAAAACCTGAGCGTTAGTTATACCGAATAGGATCGCAGCACCCAAGATCCCTGTGAAGAGTGCCCCTAGAGAATTGTCCAAGCTCAACGAGGGGACTTCGAGACCAGACATTCTGCTGAAACGCAACGCAGATCGCAAACGCCAAGGACCTGGCACGACCTACTGCAAGCCCTCCGCTTTAAGGCGCAGTCCACCGGTGCGACATGCTGGCATGGAAGACGTAGGAATGACATTGCAAACCCGTCCTCATAGGAACGCCCAGGGTCGCGAATTTGGAAGCTTAAGGCTGGCCTTGGGTCTGGACGGAACGGAATGACGACAAGACGCATAGTAACACTGGATTGCCTTTTAGGAGTCTGCACCCGCGCATATAACAAGATCAAGGCGAGATAACCTATAGTTTTCAAGAGGAGGGTAAATCAGTCCCTAGGCATTGCTGCATGTTTTCGAATCCTTTTATTTAACGGTGAAAGTTCAGCATATCTATAGAGATCGACGCTGTCCATGAGCTCTCCGGAAATGCTCTTCGATAGGAGCGCACACGTTGGAAACCGAGTCGGAGGGGTATTGCCGATTTCGACAGCTCCTGGAAGCATAAGCAAAATCTTTTCGGAACGTCTTGACAGTGGTCACTTACCTTTTTAGAGGCAGCGGCGCCATACAGACATTAAGTGCTAGGCGGGAGGCGCGGAAGAAATCTAGTTCACGCTAGACGGAAGACCGTTTTACAGCTGTCATCGAGGGCAAGGCGTAAGTCCGAATCTTGCACAGCCCGAGAACCATTCTGTATATCAGAAGCTAGTTTGAGGTAACCAATATTTCGATGAGCGTGTACCATCGACGGTTAAGACGACAGGTGTAGTAGAAACCCGTGAGATAGCACGCATGCCGACTAAGACTCGGACATTCGCCCTGGACAATACGACGGCCAAGGCCGCGACGTAACCTTGTACCCTGGCACCGCTGGCTGATCCACCTGGATGGACATGGGAGTTGAGAGTGCGGCGTCCTGAAGCGTTCCTTGAGCGCCGGCGCCTACACGTAATCTGGAGCAAAGAGAACAACGGAGAACCAAAGTGAGCAGATCACGAGCATTTAGAAAGCCAAGGTTCCGTTGAAGGTGCCATTCAATGGTAGTAACGCCATCAGCAGTCGCGAGCAGCCTCTGGCGGTGTCTTGGGGGCCAGGGTTTGTGGTAGCCGCAACAGAACTTCCAGGATAGCGAACACCGTGAATGCCGTTGATTTGTACGGGAAACTCCATTAAGTTGGGCACTATTACAGTACTCGGCTACTGGGAGTTAGGATTATTCCCCGTGAGCTCGTATCAGAGCGGCCGCAGCGGAGGATCGTGGCCTGACAATGCAGTGGAACGGGACAACATTGCTAGAAGTGTTT
This sequence comes from Gloeophyllum trabeum ATCC 11539, assembly GCF_000344685.1. Classification (NCBI taxonomy): domain Eukaryota; kingdom Fungi; phylum Basidiomycota; class Agaricomycetes; order Gloeophyllales; family Gloeophyllaceae; genus Gloeophyllum; species Gloeophyllum trabeum. Next base: position 550,178 of record NW_006920425.1, on the reverse strand, counting down.
AAGTCATGGCTGGAGGTGGATGTCGAAGGCCTTCATACGTACCGTACAATGCCTCGGGTCATTGCTGGTTCAAGGGCTTTGGGCTTACCTCGTTCGTCCAAAGGCGGTGTGATGTTGAAGACCGCAAGAACAGAGGATATGACGCTGAACATCGCGCGGTCACTGAGGAATCTTCCAGGACAAATTCTGGCAAGGGGTGAACGTCAATCATCAATCAGTCAAAATCGCGGACAAATGCACCGTCTTCCAAAGCCAAAAGCTGCCACGCCGGGATCACTAGCATTGGCATTAATCTTGCCGTCTTTCAGGAACCTCTCAGGCATAAATCGTTCGGGTTCTGGATACGCCTCCGGATCATGCAGTATTGCCCTTGCGCCTACAGTTAGCTATAGAAGACAGAGAGTCCGACAAGATATACCAGGTGTTGCCGAATAAAACGGAGCCCTTAGGAATGAAATAACCTTTATACTCGTCATCTTCGGTGGAACAATGCGGAAACGCTGGAAATACTTCGATCCGGCAAAGTTTACGGACGGCAGAGTGGTCACCTGCTCACCCAACGGAGTAACGGGCTGCCATCGGAGAGTTTCCATGATAATTGCGTTTATGTAGGGCAGACGCGGTCGGTCAGAAAATTCCGGTAGCCTGCTGGATCCGACAACCTCATCCAACTCGGCCTGAGCGCGAGCCTGAACCTGGGGATACTTGGCCATAGCGAGGAAGAACATCTGCACTGCCGACACAGTCTGGAATAGATTCGTATCACTCTGGCAACCGAGGTCCTGTGCAGGAGTACGTACTGTATCGGCACCAGCTAGGATAATATTCGAGCTATATTAGAGCGGATTCCGCCTCATTATGGTGAAACATTACCGGAGTAGGCAGCGGCGCCTATGTGCTTGATCAATTCAAACTGATCCGTATTATCCCCTTCTACGGGCAGGTCTTGAAGCATTTTAGATGTCACGGATGGTACAGCGGTCCCTCGACTCTGCTCATGTGGTCAGCGATTGATAAACTGAAAGTCCAACTTGCTTGCCATATTCTCCAACACGGTCTCGAATGGTTTATTAAGCATGTCGTCTGACACTTGCCTCCAATAATCTGCCTTCTTCTTAAAACCGGCACCCGGGAACCAAGTCGGGACGTACTTGACTGGCCCATGAACAGTTATGAGGGGCCAGCCGCAGGCAACAAGAGGATAACCCACGGATGGGAATCTGGTTAACCAGGAAAGCCCCGGGAACGCTCGATTCTGACAAACTTCCTATGGCTATTTCGGCGGTTGTAATATACGGATCATCTTTGGTCAGGACGTCGATCCCATATGCAATATTCATGACAGCAGCAGCGAATGTGCTAAAGATCACGAGTGTTTATAGGGCTTCAACGGCTATAGGGACGAACGCACTGTCGTAGATGATGCAAGAAATCATCCGGGTCCGCAAGGAGACGATTAAGACACCTGCGGGCTTCACGTATCTGGGTCGGTTGATACCTGTCCACGACGCCTTGGTGGAAGTGCTGGTGGAAAGTGCGGCGCTCTTTGCGCCATCGCTCCCCGTAGGGCATCAGCGCGAAATCCCAATCCCACCCGGCTCTGTGTTCAAGCAACGGAGGTAAGGATCAGCATCCTAGTCCCTAAGCCATCGTAAAGAGCAGGCGAACAATTCAACGAGCATGGGCATCCGATTCCTGCTTGAATAGATAGAAGATCTCTTCTCAAAGATGTCGGAGGCAGCCTGGAGAGATCCTAGGATGATCATGTGTTGCCCCAAGACACTGACGTGCACTACGTCCCCTGTCCGCAGGTGAGTGCTTTTGGCCTCGAGATAACCAAGTAGGCGTACCATACTGCTGAGACCATTTCGCAAACGTCAAGTGCAGTTGGTCCGGCAGTAGATCGAGAAGGTTTCCTATGAGAGGTAAACCTTTGGGCCCGGGAGGCAGCCGTCGACGATGCAAGCGTCTCCAAGACCAAAGGCAAAATAAGACAAAAATGTAGAGGACGAGCAAAAATACCGAAGGCATTACACGGCAGCTTTCCCTAGGCCAATGCGATAGATAACTTCCTTGGTCGCGGGATCGATGTCAGCCAGATACTTGTATATACGTGTCCTTAAGCGAGGACCAAAGATAACCCTTCCCAAGAAAGCCGAGGAACGCCGCCATTCATCTCGGAAGCTTGTCCTGTGCGGTGAAGCCTTCGTGAGCAACTGTCCCTAGTCTAGAAGACATGTCTGTGGTCATCCCATTCGTTCGGGTGCCTCGGTCTATGGAGCTCCGCTTGTACAGGGGTCCAAGGCGTATAGCTTCTTCACTGGTCCGATAAGCCTAATTCCCGAGCTTGGGCTTGACCGTCGGATTATGTCGAATGGAGAGCACAACATATCCAGCTCTCGAGAGCCTCAAGTGCCAAGCTGATCACGAAAGACAGGCAATTCCCCGACAAAGTACCCAAGCTGGTACCACCAACGTAACGGGCACCAGATCCATCTGGCGGTTTCATGGGAACAGGTGAGGTATGCCAGGAGCGCCCACAACGTAAACCGAAACAGACAACAACATATGGTCCGTATGTCATATGAACAGGATTAGCACTCCCGCAGAAGAGTGCCGGGCTTGAGAATATGGGTCACGGCTGTCCATCTGTGATGAGTGGCCGCGAGTCCTGAAATATCCCCGAGCATACGCAAGACGGAGGTTCCTATGAGATGGCGGAAGCAGGAACTAATAATGCTAGTAGTCTTCAGCAGCCCTAAGCCTTCGTCTTCCACCTTTGTTTTCAAATCACGTCGTGCGCTTTCTGCTAGCTGTGAGATGAAGATATTACACAACGCGAGAGACAAAAAGGCTAGCAGAACCGCGAGCGCGAATCCGACTTGAAGGAAAGTCGCGCCTGTGGCGCAAATATTTGGCTGTATTTGTAGTCATCCTAATCAGGTAATGTTACAGAATCTCTTCATTCTGTCCTCCTGAGTCCAGAAGCAAGTCCTTCCACCTCCGCACTCAAGCTCGCCGACAATGGTGCGTATCTTGTCCCGACGACTCTATACATCCCATTCGACCAGCCAAAAGTTGTTCTGCTCGTCATTCGCATTTGAACAAGGTGGATTGCGTTGCTGACCGCTGGATGCACTCCATAGCCCCCGAAGAAAGCCAAGGCACCCAAGGAAGAGGCCGCCGTCTCGCTCGGCCCTCAAGTCGCTGAAGGCGAGCTCGTGTTCGGCGTCGCGCACATCTTCGCGTCGTTCAACGACACCTTCGTGCACGTCACTGATCTCTCTGGCAAGGAAACCATCTCGCGTGTTACTGGTGAGTTCACCCAGCTCTGCCAACCATGTTCGCGGACTTGGAGCTAAGATAGCGCTATGGTGAAGGTGGTATGAAGGTCAAGGCTGACCGTGACGAGTCTTCGCCGTACGCCGCCATGTTGGCTGCTCAGGACGTCGCTGCCCGGTGCCGTGAGGTCGGGATCACAGCTCTGCACATCAAACTCCGTGCCACCGGTGGAACTGGCACCAAGACCCCCGGCCCTGGTGCGCAGAGTGCCCTTCGTGCTCTTGCCCGTGCTGGCATGCGCATTGGCCGTATCGAGGACGTTACCCCCGTGCCCACCGACTCTACCCGTCGCAAGGTATGCACAATCAGACTACAGGATAGTCTGGGATGGAGTTCTTATATCGGTTTGTCTTATAGGGTGGTCGCCGTGGTCGTCGTCTATGATCTACTAAGCTATGCTATATCCAGAGACTCCAAAAGGCCTTTGGGATCATTGTTGCATGTATGCTTGTATGTTTGCAATGATGAATATGTCGCCGCTCGACACGCAGCGGGATTTCAACCCTGCTCCGTGGTCGAGCATTGTTCTGTGATATTACCTCTTGTGATATAAGCTGCTCAGTGATCTACCAAAATATCCGCCGTAAGCTGGCGTACGCTGTGCTCTCTGCGGAAAGCGCGTTCTAATACTTCAACTTCCAACGGCTGCTGCGATGAATTCATGGATCTTAGCCTTCTCTTAGTCTAAACACGAAAGCTAGCGAAAGCTGTTGGAAATGCATCTGGCCATAGTTACTGAGTGTTTGTGTCATGACCTCTCGACTCATTGTGGTAGTCCTTTTCTAAGGGTGTGAATCCCTGGCGCTTTTTTTGAACTCCTGCGGTCGCGGTCGTACTTACCAAAGTGCAAGCTCTGCTCCGCCGTCGGAGGCAATCCAAGGGTCGATGTCTGGGACGTGTCGCAATCAGGATGCCGACATCACGTCTTCCGCCGCAAACCACCACATACTGCCGCCCCGCACTATCTCCTCATACCTTTGAGATACCCCCTTTCGATTCTTCTAAGCTTGACTTATAGACCATCTAATAGAGAGCGTATGGAATGGAACTCAAGCTCGTCTACCGTGCCCTGCGTAAGATATCCGACTGGGCGCTGTCCGAGTTCTACTCGGAAGTGTATGTCGAAGGACAACACAACGTTCCAGAGGCTGGTCCTCTAATAATGTGAGTTTCATAGGTTCCACGGGTTATCAGAGCAACCTACAATTCGTGTGAGGTAGCGTCGCGTCGCATCACAACGAAATGATAGACATTGCTACTCTCGGTATGTCGGAATCCAGCACAGTAACACCAATAATCAACTTACTATATGCGATATGTAAATCAAGCGGCCACCATCCCGTACAGACGACACCTATGTTTCTGGGCAAAGTCTACAATGTTCAAGAATCCCCTCTCGCGCGTGATCCTGACGTCCTCAGGCGCCATCCCAGTGTACCGCAACCCGAACTCCAACTCGGCCGCACGCACTCCGTCCGCGAAGTCGCTCTTTGACAGTACCTCGGAGACGCTCGCGAAGGGGGAGGTCATTGGCGTGTTCCCGGAAGGGACGAGTTACACCGAGCCGCGGATCGCGCAGGTGAAAGAGGGCGCGGCGTGGGCGGCGGTGGAGTATGTGCGGTGGGCGAAGGAACATGGCAGAGACGGTACGGACCTCGTGATCGTGCCCGTTGGGATTGTCTATACGGATAAGTCGAAATATCAGAGTCGGGTGCGTGCATCAGTAGGCTTCCTGAGACGAATGCTGGAATTGAACATGGATGTATGCGCCGTTTCGCGTGCGTTAGCTTTGCGTGAAGTTAGTTTAGGGAGCATCTCGAGCAGTCACGAGTTGACGTTTTTCCGCAGGTATGGCGAGCCCATCCGCCTTTCTCCATACTCCCAGCCCATCCCAGCTTTGGAAGGCTCAAACAATGACTCCGAGGAGGATGCTCGTCGTATTGTCAAAGAATTGACCGCAGAAATAGAGAAGCGGATTATTGAGTTGACGGTAAATGCACCAGATTGGTTGGTCTAGGTAATTCTTGATGAAACGACCGGTAATGACCTCAATTTTATACGGTAGGGATACACTATATGTCTCTCGGATGGCACGAGACCTGCTATGGCCTCGGGATACCGATATACCTTTGAAGGATTTCGTAGGAACGTCACAAAGGTGCGTTCAAGCGGGAGGGCGCAGGTGCAGAACCACTGGGCCAACCACGCAAAGTCAATGCGATTGATTCAAGCTCACAGGGTCTCTTCAGAGTAATTGACTCACTATCAACATCGCCCCATCCCAAAGTCAAGCAAGCGCTGCTGAAATACTATTCTTTACTCCACTACACGGGCTTAGACCACACAACACTATCATCCATCCTCCCGAGTCCGTCTCCAGGGACAGACGAGCGAGCTCCCCTCCTCCCTGCGAACACACCAGGAACATCCCTCGTGACTGCAAGGAGCGCCCTCCGGATATTCGTCTGCAATGCACTGGTTACATTCCTTTACCCTCGTTTTATTCTCTTCCTCCCGCCGTTTGTGGTCCATATCCCTGCATACGTCATGGGTAAGGTAAGTGCACGGTCCTGAGCTTGGCGAACGTTCGTCACTAAACTGTCGGTATGCTATTCTCCAGCTTGCTGCCCGCTTCCTCGCTACCCCGGGCGAAGAAGAGGGCATCGCGCAATACAAGACTATCGTCGGCGGGGTAGGCAGAGGGCTGGGCCTTGGAGCGGCGGGATTCGGTGCCGCTAGATTCTTGCGCTACCTTGCGTGCAGCTCGGTAAAATCTTCGGATCTGCTTCAGAGAATTCCAGACGTCGTGGCTGGAATCACACGCGCCGGGCAATGGGTGTTCTGCGGGAGTGGGTGGACCGGGAAGGTGAAGGAAGTACTTGGTACAATTACTACCGCCTATGTCGTGGGGTGGGCGCTTGTCCGATGGCATAATGCTCTTGTACGAGGTACCGAGATTCTCTTTGACCTCATTATGATGTACACTAAATTCTCGTATTCCTGTCGGACATAGGAAATTATCGACAGTAAGCTTTTCTTATCCGAGTCGTCCTTGTAGCAACTGACTCGATCATCCCCGCAGGTTCAAGCGCCTGGTCGCCTCGTACAAACTCCTCGGGGGTCTGCTCTCTCCGCGTGCTTCAGACGTGTCCCCTGCCGAACTCCCTCACTACTGTACTCCACCCCCACCCGTGGTCAACCCATTCATCAAGCGTCGCCCCGTGGACGGACAAGTACCGCAGGTTCCATCCGCATGGAACGAAGTGAAACCCGTCTCATCTAGGCGACTTATGCGGCATTTGCTCGCTGCTAGAGCTGAAGCCGCGGAAGCTCTGCGACGGTACCCTGTGTCACCAGTCACCGTATCTCATTAGACTTGAACAGTGGGGACTGGGTCAGGTCAGAGTGTTAGCCATCTCTTCCCATAGTTTATTCTAGTTTTGTATGACCTATATCGTTCGGCGGTGCAATAATGAACATCCCCTATTCGGAACACTGGGTCCTGATTCATTGCTTTCCATCTTCACCTCAGGCTCAATAAACTTACCAAGCACGATACGCAAATTCTGGCTCATAACTCCCGCCGTGCTGCTCTCCGCCCTCATGCATTCCGACTGAAATATGCGCCGTTCCGAGGAGGCCTTGCCACCTCTCCGTCCGACAAGCGCAAACAGCGACACCTTCCAAAAACGGACTGCCTTATGGTACGGAGGCAATAAACCTTATCATCCCCTCCGCGCCTTGTCTCGTACTGCCATGACTCTCCCCGGCACCCTCTCAAGCAATGCTCATACTGCACCCCCTCAGTCGTTGTGATGTTTGTCTCGACGAATATTCGTTCGCTTCGCCGCAGCAGACTCCCCATGCAATATCCTGCGGCCATGTCTTCTGCCATCCGTACGCTGCGCAGTAATCTGATGCTGTGCTTACCATGCTTAAATTGCTCTATATTCATCGTGCAGATGTCTAAGCAGGCTCAATCCCAGCATATGCCCGTTATGCAGGAAGGCTTTCCTCAGAGATCGCATCAAGCGGCTTCACGTAGATCGTGTGCCGCCGGATGAGGCAGGCGTGACACCTGCTACACCTCGGATCGGCTACTCGCAAACCCAGTTGGAGGAGATCGAGCTTCTGCAGCGGTTGGCTCTGGCATCGGGGGAGGACACGCCCGAGAGTGAACTAGCTCAAATAATCGTCGAGGTGGAAGAATGGTTGACAGGGAGGAATGCGGATGCGGTACGTAAATATACCGCCGCCGTCTCAGCCTCGTGCCGATCCTCGAACCGTCACCTTAGAGCAGAGCGTTGCGCAAAGCCTTGACTGCGATTCAACGGCATAAGCGCAAGGAATCTGAATGGCAGAATCAGAGCGAAATGTATCGCTTGCTGAAACATGAGTATAAGCGGAAAAGGAAGATTTATGATCATGACATGACGAGGGCTAAGATTGTGGAGGATAATTTGATGGAACATCTTCAAAATCTGGAGAGTCAGCACAGATCGTAAGTTTCCACATCGATGCCTCGGTTCTGAATGTACTCACCAGCCCTTTTCATCCTGATATGACAGTCAGGTATTAAGAAGCGTCTTCTAATGCAGACGGAGTTATTGATATCTTCTCAGTTAGAGTCTGCTCAACGTGAAGCAGAAAGTCTCCGTCAACAGTTAGCAAGGCTCACCATGCGTTCCAGACCCTCTAGTCCG
>NW_006920425.1:520565-541910 GCF_000344685.1 Gloeophyllum trabeum ATCC 11539 | reverse complement strand
AACCTTATCATCCCCTCCGTCGCCTTGTCTCGTACTGCCATGACTCTCCCCGGCACCCTCTCAAGCAATGCTCATACTGCACCCCCTCAGTCGTTGTGATGTTTGTCTCGACGAATATTCGTTCGCTTCGCCGCAGCAGACTCCCCATGCAATATCCTGCGGCCATGTCTTCTGCCATCCGTACGCTGCGCAGTAATCTGATGCTGTGCTTACCATGCTTAAATTGCTCTATATTCATCGTGCAGATGTCTAAGCAGGCTCAATCCCAGCATATGCCCGTTATGCAGGAAGGCTTTCCTCAGAGATCGCATCAAGCGGCTTCACGTAGATCGTGTGCCGCCGGATGAGGCAGGCGTGACACCTGCTACACCTCGGATCGGCTACTCGCAAACCCAGTTGGAGGAGATCGAGCTTCTGCAGCGGTTGGCTCTGGCATCGGGGGAGGACACGCCCGAGAGTGAACTAGCTCAAATAATCGTCGAGGTGGAAGAATGGTTGACAGGGAGGAATGCGGATGCGGTACGTAAATATACCGCCGCCGTCTCAGCCTCGTGCCGATCCTCGAACCGTCACCTTAGAGCAGAGCGTTGCGCAAAGCCTTGACTGCGATTCAACGGCATAAGCGCAAGGAATCTGAATGGCAGAATCAGAGCGAAATGTATCGCTTGCTGAAACATGAGTATAAGCGGAAAAGGAAGATTTATGATCATGACATGACGAGGGCTAAGATTGTGGAGGATAATTTGATGGAACATCTTCAAAATCTGGAGAGTCAGCACAGATCGTAAGTTTCCACATCGATGCCTCGGTTCTGAATGTACTCACCAGCCCTTTTCATCCTGATATGACAGTCAGGTATTAAGAAGCGTCTTCTAATGCAGACGGAGTTATTGATATCTTCTCAGTTAGAGTCTGCTCAACGTGAAGCAGAAAGTCTCCGTCAACAGTTAGCAAGGCTCACCATGCGTTCCAGACCCTCTAGTCCGTTTGGCTCTAATCCGCTCCCACCTCCCCCGAAACCCTTCGCAGACGATGTCATCCCTGATTTGATCGATAAAGGCAAGGCGTTAGAGGCACCTCGACTTTCTTCGAAAGACCCCAGTAACGGGGAAGGTCCAGGATACATATCCCGTGCGGGGTCAGAAGACTGGCGAGGCTGGTACTCTATATGGCAGAACACGCAGGAATCTGCGGATGGTCCCCGTCATGACCCACCGCCATCTGCAATCGCTGGCTCGAACAACGTGGCGGCTAACCGCGCGCTGTCTGTCGTCCCGGGTGCTCATCCGGCGCAAAGGGTCGTGCCGCCGCTGAATGTGCGTGATAAAAGTCGTGTGCAGGATGATGCCCCGGCTTTGGTCGCGGACTCGAGCGTGCGAGTAGTCGAATGGAGTGCGGAGACTCTCGCAGCTGCTGAGCGTCTTGCGGGAATAACGAGGACGCAGAACGGTACCGCTAGACGCAGCGGTGAACAACTACCCCAGTCCTCAAGGCAAGCTGACGGACGGTCCGGATCTTCTGCTGCGTCCCCGGATGACGCCACCCCCACCATGGGGCCCACCACTGTCTCGAGAATTAGCGTCAGTGATTTCCCGTTGACGCACCCTCCTGCGGGCGGCAGTCATCCTGCCGTTGACGGTGGAAATCGCAACTTGAGATCTCTCCTGGGATTCTCATCAGGTGCCGAAGTCACTGCGACCCATGCAGCGCAGACGGTGCAGAACCAGGATCACCCCTCTTCTCTTCGTCCTGGACCAGCGAACGGCAGCGCTCTTTCAGCAAGTTCATGGGGTACGACCGCCGTCAACGCCTCTCGTGTCTCTCGGAGTAGTTTGGGACTAGGACTGGGCAGATTTGCTGACGCTTTGGGAGAGGGCAGTCGGGCCAACGCAGACGAGTCTGGATTGGGCTTGCGTATAGGCCGCAACGTGGCTCCTTTGGGCCAAAACGACGCTCATATGGGTCGTGCTTCGATCAACCAGCGAAATAATGATGTAGCTTCCAGTGATGATGATGATGACGAGGACGACGAAGCGGATTATTTCACTCCGAGAGCCAGCACAAGCACGACAGTCTTATTCAATATGGATGCTGCGCGTAGATCTGAGCAGACCGCTTCCCATGCGCACGAGTCGCGCTCGACACACGATTCCGGCGCAGTGACAGACGAAGAGTCGGCACGTGGGAGTGGCCCGAGTCGATCCCTGCGACCTGCGCATGGCAGATCTGTATCGCACCAGATACCGCCGCAGGCGTCGGGTAGCGGTCCACTGCCTAATGCTAATCAGCGGACTGCTCAGCCTGCGCCGAGTGGACGTAGGAGTCGTCGCACTTCAGCACCGGACCCTCCCCCTCCGACTGTTTCCTTTATCCCGCCTGTCTATCATTCGCAAGGCGGCATTGCTCCTGCCCCAGTCACCAGCACACTCACCCTGACAATGCCATCCACTACTTCTGCTTCGTCGTCACGTCGCCATATTGCAACGTTTAATGTCTCTGGAGCTCTATCATACATGCAACAAAATGCATCCCGTGCTCAAGCTGCCGGACCGACCGTGACCCGAGAGGTGGCAGAACCGATGCCTCGCCGAGAGCAAGATTTCTCGCAGTTCTGGTCCACTGCTACTTCGCTATTTTCGTCAGGGAATCCCCAATCATCCTCAAGAAGAAGATAGATGCCATCACGAACTTCTTGCGTGCTCTTGTATGTTCTTTCTCTTCTGTATATTATCGGGTTGTCGTCGGACTGCTGTTGTCTCTACCCGTGCATCAAAGTATCGCTTCACATCATGCTCTGTTGCTTTGAAACCTGCATTCTGTTAGATAGTGTATACAACTCCGTGTATCTTTTAACGTCTAATTTATTCACGCTCTAAGTGTTTTTCCAGCCGCATACTCATTCGATCTATTTGTGCGCCAGGGATCGAAATCGTTAACCGTGAACGACCCCGAGTGATGGAGGCCGCGTCATAATTCTCGACAATGGGACTGCAACAGACATCGGTGTAAGGCCACACGGATGCCCGTTCCTGACATCGTACCGCGGCATGGCTGGCACGAACGTGCGATGAGGACTCAGGTCTCATAGGTTATGCGTGTAAGGCAGATGTGTATTCCATCGATGAACCAGAACGGTACTGAGACGGGTGGTAATCGACGGTGGACTCGTGAGATTCAAATCCACCTGGATTAACTCAGATGTCAAGCTTTCAAAATGTCAAGGCCGAGACGTTGTGTGAGGCTCAGGCTATGATGCTGCAAGTCCCGCGGCAAGTCCATCGCGCGCTGATAATCACTGCCACCCTGTCCGTCTCAGGGGATCCGTTCCGTCGCCCAAGACGAACGAGAGGCCGATTTTACGATCTTTGATCCCTTTGGAATATGCTGATCGATGATCTTGCGTTGCAGTCGATACCGTCGGTTGGTCACTTGAGCTCGAGGTTGCCTCTTCTCTGCTGGATAGTGTACTTATCGACGGTCCCTTGGAGCTGAAGCGATTGTTGCGACACACCTGGACCTCGATCTTCCTCGGAGCGCTGGATTTCCTGAACAGTATTCCCCTTGGATATGCCGGTCCTGCAGGTGTCTGTGACACTCAGTCTACCTGTCTGGGACCGAATACTTGTGGGTTCTCCCTTCGACGCGCTTCTCAAGAACTTGGTTGCGTTTGTTTGACGATGTGGATCGCCAACGTTGACAAGATCACCAGCGGTCACTTGATGATCCTCTTCCGAAAAGAAGCATGTTTCACCGATGGCAGCGCCGGATACTGGATTTCGCATGTAGGAGGAGATAGATCCTATCTTATGGTCAATCAGGATGGATATCTTGTGCCCTTAGATCCGTCCGATCGCCCTAGCATGACTCCGAGGGCCGGGATCGCAAACATTTTGGACAGAGTTCGTTAGTGCGAAGTATATTGACGATTGTCGTCTTCTGCCCTCCATTGGGAACATGTCCAGAGCCAGTACGTAGGAGATGTCCTATCACTGAGCACCAACTCGATGTGTGCTGCACGTTCGTCGAGGCACTGTGATTGTTTCTCCATTTCCGACCCTCATCTGCAGGTCACGACGGGACGGGCCCACAGACGCTTGGGGTGCTTGCCAAATTTCGCTCTATATATTGGCGAGGCGTGGTGTCCCGACATTTCAATCTTCTGTACTCTTTCATCGCCTGCTCGTCATATTGTCCTGCAAGTCACTCCACGCTCGTCAATACCGATGGCCTACATCTTCGCCGCGCCAGGTCCATCTCTCGTATCGCACGTTAACATTCAATCTCTGGCTCCTCAAGGGTAACTAGGTCCCTGTGGGCGGACCGCAGCACAGAGGAAGTTATCTAGGTTCCGATGAACTGTGAATCAACGATGTACCATGCTTCGTGCGTGCTACAGCAGGTCATACAATCCTCCACCCTGGCAAGTGACTAGGGAGCGATTCGCCACTGCTCCCTGAACCTGCGCCACCAGCAGTAATCTTTATATACAGTGACACAAACCTACCCTCTGCCAAGTCTAACGGTGGTGGATGTATTACTTCCTTTATCACACGAGGAGCCGGCGTCACCGCAGCATGTCAGCTGAGTAGCACATCTTGACAGTCGGCGGTCCTGTGTGATTTTGTAGGTTGGAGGATGCGAGGCTGCTCGACGGGAAACACTTGCATCGGCATAATACAGTCACCGAGTGCCGGTACGTAATCTCAGCTCGTCTGCAGGACTGCTTTCTTATTCAAGCTGCCATTGTGGCATTGTAGCTGCATGTCTATATTATTGCACGACTACTATCGGGCTTGCCTTCCAGTCACCGAGGCATATGGCCAACTCATTCAGAAGCTCGCGAATGTTACAGATAAGGAACGTGAGTGATTGTGTCCCACCGTTACTCGCACTTGACCCCAATTCTAGCTGCAGCGATCCTCGCCAAATGAGGCTAGCACTACCCAGCGCTGCCTCCGATGCTGATATTGACATGCCCGTTACGCCTTGGATGAGATTCATCTACGTACAACCTAAGGCCGAGCCGTTCCCACCGAGGGGGTTGTGACTTACTTTTCAGCGTTATACGGATCGTCATCTGCCCGTAAGTGGTGGCGTTTCGAAGTACAATGACTTCTCCGGCGTCTTCGCAACACACACTTTCGGTAGTCCAATATGATTTACCACAAGTTTGGTTAGGACATGCCTCTGAGATAGGGCGCATTCTTTCGGTCGTCACCGGCAGAACAAGGATCACGCTGCTAACATGAGGCACGACTCGCTGGCTATCTGGGTTTGGGCGAGATCCGGTGTGTCGGACCTATATCCGTCTTTCTTTGGCGGAACATCGACGAAGGCACAAAGTCGCTTCCGTAGCTCCTCAGAATACGATCCTATACCAAACATATCCATGTCCTCCTATCTTCCCAGCCTAATTCCCTCAGCGTCCCTTTCTTCATTATGAGTTCTGAACTCACACAGGAGCACGATAGCCAGAACTCGAACCGGTTTGCGATCGGTGCGTGCCAGCCAGATTGATTTCTCACCAACCTTCCGAGAGGTCTGGCAGCCTCGTGCCGTCCTAACGAGCCGTATACAAGAAGAGCGGCGCAGTGCTCCCAACCTTATGCTGAGGGCATGTCCTTCTCGCTCCAGCCTAGCCCATTCCGGCTTATAACACAAAAGTAGCCCGGGACCCGTAGCATTATCCTGGTAGCCGTTCGCTGAGTCGACCATGCTCGTCGTTCATCCGAACTCGACTTGCGACGTCTGTCTTGAAGGCTATACCAACGGCACTAATGTTCCGCATTCCATATCCTGCGGGCACATTTTCTGCCTGAGGTAAGCCGTAACCCTGCTGCTAAACAGGTACAAAATTTCACCATTCCATGTTTCCTTTCATCACTCAGATGTCTTCAGTCGTTGAACCGACTGATGTGTCCTCTCTGTCGGACTGCGTTTGACCCTGCGGAAATCAGGAGGCTCCATATTGACAGGACGGCCCAAGTATTGAATGCAGACAACACCAGCGTCCCCGTAGCTCCGGAACCAGAGTCCGAGGTGGATGTAGACGTTCGTCGTCTGCAAGAGAAGATCGACCACATCGTCTTGGAAGGCGCCTCACTGACAGACGTTCGCAATACGATTGACGAGATCCATATTTGGCTCAAAACTCAGCCCAAAGACGAGGTGAGTGCGCCCAGCTCTCCTTGAGAGCTATATTGACGAGATCCGGCAGCATCGGGACCTTCGGGCAAGCCATAGGCTGCTGCACCGTGTAACAGAAGATCGAGAGAAACTCGCCAATGCAGACAAGAGGGAGCATGAGTACAAGTCTCGACTAGAAGCGGCCGACAAGATGCTGGAAGACCTTGCTCAGAAGCGTAAGGAAGAGAACACCATGGCCCTAGCGGTAGAGAGGAGCTTGAGAGAGCATTACAATCGCATGAACGCCGAGTGGAACGGGTGAGTCGATGCTTTCATCGTACGAGTGACATTCATTTGCTGACGTTCTATCTCATAGGAAAGTGAGTGACGGCTAATTATCAAAGTGATTACTCCACTCACGCTGATTACAGTATGAGGTCGTCCTCTCGGAATGTCGCAAGCTGTATGATGAGATAGAACGACTCCGATCCGAAAGTACCGAGGGTGGTCTTCATGAACGCTCCACTCTATTCCCTGCTTACGACTCAGCCTCTTCGGCCACGGATGTGTACGACGCCGTCAAGACCCATATGGAACCCATCATGGACAAGCTTGCAGCAGCGGTCCAAGAGGACATGTTTAAGCTCTCCCCTCTCCCCTCGACACTACACGTTCCTACCGAATTGCCCCCGGACTCTGAGACGCCTGAGCCAGAGTTTCAAAAGAAAGGCTCCGGGCTGAGCGAAGCATACACTCGTCAATCAATCCCGGCGATCTCGATTAATCCTTCGGACGCAAGCTTGTCAGGTAGCCTTTTGAGCCGTCGCATGCGAGAGCATGACGAGAATATGGCTCAGTCCTTACCTCAAAGGGATGAGTACGGTTCTATTCATCGTTTCATGGCGAGTCGTCAACCGTCACCCCCGAGAGCCTCTTCCTCGATGGCGTACGTCCCCTACGACCCGAGCGGCGACGTCATCATGGCTTCCGCATCGGTACCTCGTGGATCAGTTCTGCGAGAGAGTAAGCAACCTCCGGTTCACACTTGCGCGGAAGAGGAGCAGCACGAGCGGTGGAGGAAAGAACTGCACGACCTCCTACAACTCCCCACCAACTCCAGCGGCGCCATCCGCGAGGACTCTGATTTTGTTCCGTCGTTGTCTCGAGTGGGCAGTTTGAGCCGGGTGCGGCCTTCCTCTCCTCCTCGCTACTCCGGGGACTCCAGCCATCCAGCCATGTCACGACTACGCGCAGAGCCCCTGCACCAGGGCCGCGAGCGATCTCATTCGGAGGCGGTGTACCCACAGTCTTCATCTTCGTTCCGCTTCTACGTATCCCACCCCCCTTCGCCTCCACCTTCGACTAGCCCCACCGGGATGGCTTCTCCATTATCAGCTACTTCGATGTCTCCCACCTCACCTGGCACGGCGCAGATCCCTCGCCCGTCGCTGATATCGCGCGCCAGTAGTGCCGCCCGGGAGGCGGAGACTCGCGCACGCGAGCGGAATCGCAAGGAATCCGGCGGGTCCACGACCTCTCTGTCTTCCATCGCCTCATCGTCATCGGGTAGAACCCCCAGTGCACTCCGCGAACCCACCGAGGCTCTCAGCCGTCGATCCTCCCTGGCAAACAGAGGCCCGAGTAGAAGCGGGCACACGCCCGGCATCCAGATCATCTCTTGAACATCTTTGTCTTCCTGATTATGCGATGTAATTATGCTAAGGTATTGCATGAGCGACAGTAGGTAGAAGTTTAAGCTGGCCTTGCATTGTGTTCGGCTGTTAATTCCGTGAAGTCATAATGTATATTGGGACTATGGGCGAGTGTAGGTCTGTCTTGGTTCCTCGTATAACATACCAGATTGCCGACGACGGACCCGCTTGATGCCCTACTCAGTTAGCGTATGGTGCTCCTATGTAAAATAAATGTATTATAGGCCAATTGTCGGCGCGTTCAGGTCATAACGATCCGTAATGATAAACTCACCTCGTGTGGCATCTCCCTGGCATATGAAAGCATAAAATGAATATTAAGGGGTCAAACTTACGATTAGAAATGCTAGCCGAAAAAGCTGCGAAGTCAAGTGCTGCAAGTGCGGGGTAGAATACAAGGAAGGTGAAGATTGGCAAAACCATATGAATATGGGCTCTAGAATACAGGCGCAGAAGCAAGGGGCGAATAAAAATTAAACTATACAAGTGTGAAAGCAAACGGAACGCCGATCACTTCTTCGCGCCACATTGGTTGAGGCCAGCACCACAGAATTGTGCAACGATTATCCAAACCAGAATCTACAAAAATAACTTCAGCATGCACCATCTGCCCTGTAGGCGAGGACATACCAAAGCTACGAGTACACTCAGCATCAAGACTTTCGTATTCTTCCACCACATTTGTCTCCGGACAGAGCGAGCGCCTCGCCTGAAAGCCGTTGCCTGCTGGGCCATGTTATCCGTCTTGTCGACGAGAAGCTCAATACGCTCTCCTCTGCTAAGAATCTGCTCAACGTTCTGGACCATTATATTCTTCACTTGTGCGAGCTCGTTCTGGGCGCGTGATAGCTCGTCGGTCGGTGGAGAAGTATTATACTGGTTCATGAGCTGCGCGATGGTGGGACCAAAGGTGCCCTGCAGACCGTATGGCGGCATATTTGCCAAACTGGACGAAGACGCCGTAGGCTGTGAAGTGAACTAGGTGCCGCTCAGCACTGGGATAACATTCGGTGCAGTACGACCCCGTACCTGTCGCTTGAGCTCAGTCAAGAAAGTAAACGGCATCCGACTAAAGGAAGGTATGAGTTCAATAGACATTTGTAACGCACTTCAACACCGACCGTCCTGCAGCATCGTCTGCCATAACCAGGTAGATGAATCCTCCCTCCGAGATGTAATGAAAGAAGTACTGCTCCCAGACATAAGTTAGTTTACTGTCGTTTGGGGGTATCTTAGACAAGATGGTCTGTGTTGCTATCGCAGAAATTAGAACGCGAATATCAACTTCAGTATTCTCTGCAGCTCGCCTTGCGAGAAATCCCGTCCGTCCGCCTTGTGTTCCGCGAGAATAGTCGATCCATGGCCAACGAGTGCGTGAATCTACTGAAGCGATCAGTTCCAAAATCGCCGCCGCCGCCGACAACCTCGACGTACCAAGGACATCGTGCAAGTCGTTCACTGCGATGAAGTGCGCAGCCTCGGGCGCCGCCGGTGGTGATGTCAAGCGGGGGGGATATGAGTTCCCCCTTTGGGAAATTCGCTCCCATTCCCACATGCCGCTGGCACATCGTGGCGACAACGTAGCCTAAGCTTGTATCCCCTTTACACGCACGATGGTGAGCAGGATATGTCTAGCTTATATGCTTAATGTCTTGAATTTGAGGTCTCTAGTCTGACTCTGATACGCCGTCTGCACCCGGAACTCCTAACGGCGCTGTTGGCCGGCCAGCAGCAGCGGGTAAACCGCCTGGCGCACAAATTCGGTCAGTGGGGGGTGTTGCGTTGTAGTTTTAACTTTAGCTAATTGTCGTCACCCAGACGGAGGGCAACTGGTCAGGTTGCAAAGCCCAACTCAACGCGGGCAGCAGGCGCCGGCGGTTCGTCGAATACGATGCTGAAGCTATACACGGATGATGCACCTGGATTGAGAGTGTAAGTGCCCGTTCCCCGTTTTCTATTGCATTACTGAAACATCCTCCTTGCTGTAGAGACCCATTTGTCGTGCTCATCTTGTCTTTATCCTTCATCGCATCCATCTTCTTCCTTCACATATCCGCCAAGGTCATCCGCGTTTTCACGAAATAATGTTGGGCCTGAATGCGCGTGGGGATCCGGTGATGGAATGTGTGGTACTGGAGGCACTCATAGGGAGTTGCCATCACTCAGGCTGCTATAGTGCGTTGTATCAAAATTCTTTGCTCTCCTGAGCGTTCAGCATATACCATACTCTCGTTTATTCCAATTTGAAGTCGGTGCTGGTTGGAAATGTTCCCGGCGATCGAATGAACTTCAAACTTCTCCCCAGCCCATTGGTTATGGTGATTCTGTATGCCGGCGGAAGTCCCGTATGGGAGGCGCATATTCCCTTCCCATCAATTAATAGCTGCAGCGGGAGGTTGCTACCCACGTGCATCTTGACATTCGTACCTTTCGTCGAAGGGAAATGCTATGACAGTCCAGGCTCGTCATCTTCTAGAAATGCCATACAGTTTCCTGGCATATGGCGCGTTCATCCCGGCGACGGACATGAAGCGGCGCGTGTGGAATGCTGGTGCGAGCTGGTTCATCACGGCTCGTGTTTTCATTGTACTCAGAAGAAGACTGCACCCGAGTTCGTGCCGGTGAGGTGGTTTGGCGCAAAGCGGTCCTCGGTGCGCACAATAATTTCATTCAAAGATCGTATAGGATTATTGATGTCGAGTGATCCAGACAATATCGTACACAACATTTTTAAGCGCAGTTACACGTTTAGGCGGCCGAAACACAAGAAGCTCGTATTGCATACCTTGTTATCCTCACTTCATTCCGCGTCATCAAATACGAACATCCACTCGTTGTTGTCCGGTAGATTCTTCTTTATCGCCATGACCGTGCACACCCGGCACCGCGGCATCCTCTGCTTCATCCTCCTCACCTGCCTTGTCACATAGCACTCGATCGGCTTGAACCGCCCGCATCCTGAGCACTCGTGCTTGCGCTCGCCCTCGAGCTCCCACAGCATAATTAACGGCCCCTTCTGTAGTACGTTATCCGCGTCCAGGCGACCCAAATCCTGGTACGTCGAGACATACTCCTGCGAGTAGGCGCAGAGGCCTTGCGTACTCTTGCGGTTGATCCAGCCTCTCGTAAGGAAGTCTTCGTAGAGCAGCGAAATAAGATAGATATCAGTCGCTGCGTAACGAAGAAGCCTTTCCGACAGAGGCCGTTCCATCCAGAGTGCGCTCCCGTTGGCACGATGCATGGCGACTACTTGGGCTTGGATCGCATCATTCGCGTCAGTAATCCTCGTAGGTTTTTGTTGACGTCGACTCACGATCTTTCTCGACCCCTTCTCCGAGATTGTTGTCTTTCAGGCACTGTGTCATGCCAAGGACTATATGGATGCCCTTGAACAGCTCTTGCTGAGTCTTGACGGCTTGAAACCCGAAGTATCGCGTGGCAAGTCGGTGGGTACGCTGCCTCTCCCCCTCCTTCCTTACTCCTTTCCTCGACATGACCTCTGCGAGCTGCAAATCGAGAACGCCCTTCATCTCAATTCCGTACGTCTCGTATATCTCCAGGAAATCCATGCGCCCGTCCCACGTGATCTTAGTGATATCCTCGCGCATGAGCAGGCGCAACAGAGGGTTGACGTTGACGCCGTTATCGCGCAGCATCGGGACGTCGAAGACGTATATGGCCTTAGCGCTCTCTGTACCCACACAGATCAGCGAGAGCGCCCCGCCTTGCATACCGATATCCAGTCCCTCGCAGTCGAGCAGCAGGACTCTCGAGCTGCGGAGACCGGATATCGCGCGGTCGAACGTGGAGCGGGTGTCGCAGTAGCTGAACTTGACTTCGTAGGACATGGTGGTAAGAGGAGGCTTTACGGGAGCAGGGCGCTAATGTCTGGACAACGTGCCCGGACATGTGAGGGAAGCAGACTGAATTTAGAACATAGCCTGCTTCTCGTCTATTCACGGATACCTCCGCGGCGGACATGGTCTAGGGGACAATCCAATGTCAACTTGAGATAGGACATGGAATGAGATGTGGCAGCGCGTCGTGAACTCGGGCCTGGTGAGCTGTATTTCTCCGAGTGTATCCGTATCCGTGTATTCACATCGAATTAAATCTCATGGAGCACCCACTGTCCTTCGCCACCTCCTACTTCGACTCGCTAATCAGCCGCTCCTTCTTGAGTCCCAGGAGCCTGTAGATTCCCCAGGCAGTTTCGGCACATGGGACATCCAACACCAGGTGCACCAAATATGAGGCTAAGTGGTAGCGAGTAGCCTCAAAGGGGGCCACTCCCGTTTGCGAGGATGGATTACAAGGTGGTAGATCTGAGGGTTCTCTGGGTAGCGAAGTAAGGACAGTTCTCTGGGATACGGTTTGTACTAATGACTCACGGCTCTGGAGTAGGGAACTGCCCCTGGTTATGCTATGATCGAGGCAGAACTCGGTAGAACAGGAAATGACATATCGGGTACACCAACAGCCTGGATAGCATATCAATACCATTGCGCACTACGAAGCTTTGTCCCTTGCCTACTTGCCACGGCAGTTTTAGGTCATCCCGAATGAGATCCAGGAACAAACGCTTGCCTACGATGAAGAAAGATGTGTCGCGCTGAATAGTGTGAGTGGCATACGCATGCTCACTGGTTATGGAGAACAAAAGTGAGACATAATCTCTTATACCTCATCATGCACTCACGCAGGGACGAACACCTGAACTCCCGCCTCCTTAGCAGCTCTGGCCACTGCTTCCTGGACCTGGAATCATGGTAGATGTCCCACATGCTTCACATACTTGGCGGTAAAGCCAGAGTCGTCGCCTATGGCTGAAATAACGACGTCTACCCCTGTGAGCACATGCAGCAACTGGCTATGTGTATCAGGCATTCCATATGCAATCAGGTGAATACTGGTATTCAGCCCGTGTGGGAGGAAAGAGAATTTATTCAGGCTACTGTGCCTGGTAAGAACTCGAAGAGAAGGGAAGACCGCAAGTGGGTGAGTAGACAGGGAGGATACGACTTGTCGACCCACATTCCCTGTGGCACCCAGTACTGCGATGGTACGATGGTCTGACATGGAAAGTTTGTCCGCCGAAGGACCAACCGCGTTCCTTTAAAATCAAGCGGGAAGTACTTATGCGAGCGGCTGGCGGTCATCTCGGGTGCGTGCTAGATGCAGAATGGAAATTTGAAAATGCTGATGGTTGTGGCTAGGGATGAGTTGGCTCTCGTTTTATGCTGATGTTCACCGACGGTTTCAAAATAGTGCCTGTTGTGAGCCTATGCTCTTGCTGTATTTGGTCCCAGCTTGCAGTGGATTGTGGATTGTGCTTATGAGCGACAATTGACCTGCTGCGGAGGCCGGGGACGTCAATAACAATGCGGTACAAGGGACAAGCAAAGTACGAGGCTATGAGATGTACGCACCACACCATAACGGACGTCAAGTATAACATGGTGAAAGATCAAACAGGTATGTCAGATGAAATGAAGGATACGACCGTCCCTACGGCATGCAGGAGTGACTTACACCCAACATACTCGAACGGATGAAACGCGTTGGCGCGTAGGTCTACCGCTAGGGGCCTTGGAGCAGACTCGAGGGCAGGGGGAGGAGCCAAGATAACGATGAGCCCGTGCAACGCGTGATCATCCCGACGACGCGGGAGATGTCCGTCCCTGCGCAGTGCAGATCAGAGTCACAACCAAGCATTCAAATCGATCAAGTGTATGGGATGTGAATCTGCCGCTACCGAGCACAGGGCCGTGAAGGGGTTGCGATGACGACGGACGAGCGAGGCTCATGTGTGATGCGGCTCGGACCTCACGAACGGCGCCGGGCGGATGGGAGAACTGCGCGTCGGCGCAATGCGCTGGGAGCACCTGTAAGCCATTCTTGGACCTTGGTGAGGGTGGCACGAAATAGGAATACGTACGTGCTTCGCGCGACATATCGAACGGCCTACTAGGTTGCATTGTCATCCCATGGAGTGGATGACAGATACAGAGAAAGACCTGACCACAGCGAAAAGCCGAGAAGGCGCAATGGTGGTTCCGCCACCTAGGGCCTCAACACTGGTCGGCAAGAGATCAATGGCAAAATCGACCAAGCGACGTTTTTGAAGATGCCCGCCCCTGCGCGGTACTGCGGTGACTAACAGCCGTACACAGTGCCACTTGACTGGGACGTCTGTTCATCCACCGCAGCAAGGCGCAGGGGTTGGAAGAGCGGGTTCATTGGAGGAGACTTGGGAAGCACAAAGAGTCGAAATGTGTGTAAAGCGATTTGTTCGAATGAGACATGCCAGACCGGATTGTGGCACGGAGGACTCGATAGGAGGTCGGCGCCCTAACTTCAGTGTGCTATCCATGGAGATGCGCAGAGAAACTTGCCGGAAATATGTCGAGGATGGCGTTCACTAGAGACGGACTGAAGCAGTCCCGACATTAGCACAAAGCAAGAGACAAGCAAGAACGTACCTAGAAGTTTGGAGCAAGGTTGAAAACCTAACCACAGCGCAAACCTGAGAAGACGCATCCGTGATGTCGAACTTGAACCCGGACTGCTTCCGCCACGGTCGTCGTGGCTACCTCGTGGCTCCAGTCCAGGCATTTTCCGCGCCCAATCCACCCGCCCACTGGCATCCAAACATGTCCGACCCAACACATCCTCTACGCACTTTCGGTACACCACTCCTGCTCTTTCCCAAATCACCACTGACTTGACCGCGATGCTCCCAGTGTTCTCCGCCGCGCACTCGGCGAAGCTGCAAGAACGCCCGGCGCGCGGGCGCACAGAATCGGAGCCCGACCCGGGGTGGCGGCGGCTCCGCGCGACCGAGGCGGACAGGGAAGAATGGGGGTTCTACCTCGACCTCGTGCAGTCGCGCCCGGCGTCGTCCAGCTCGACAGCAACGTCGTCCACGACGACCGCGGCGAAGGGGGAGGCAGAGGGCGCAGATGCGGAGCACGTGCGGGCGGCGGCGCGGGGAAGGGGTTCTCACGGTTCCCGTACGTGCTCCCACACGCTCGCGATGGCCTGACTTTGCGCTGAATTGGACGCTCCCGTCGTCGGTACCCACCTTTGCTCTCCCATCGCCAGCACGAAGACCAAGACCGAGAGCGACGACGAGTACGATGGCGCCGAAAATGCACTGGTGGATTTCGCTGTGGTTCGCGGTGACCGTGCCCGTCATCTTCTGGGACGCCGGCTACTGCTTTCTCAGGTGCGCGCTGTTCACATTTTGTTTCCAAGTGCATACCGCCTGACCGCGCTCGCAGACCGCGCTCGATGAAAGGCGGCGACCTGCACTGGATCTGGAAGCCCTACGCCATCTACCAAGACATCGACTACGTCCGTCCTCCTCCCTTTCCTTCCCACCGTTGCTAACCTCCCACCCTGCCTTAGATCTACGGCCTCAAAGCGCTGCAAGAAGGTGACGGCTTTCCCAACGCCCAGTCCCTGCTCAACGTCCTCGAGACCCTCCTCAACATCCTCTACCTCTCCCTCGCCCACCGCTCGCGCTCGCCCGCGGCGCCCCTCGTCGGCTTCGCCTCCGCCACGATGACGCTCTCCAAGACCGCATTGTACTGGCTGCAGGAGTACTTTTGCAGCTACTGCTCGATCGGGCACAACAGCGCGTTCGATCTCCTCGTGTACTGGATCATACCTAATGGGTGAGTGCCTGCTGTGCTAGATGAATGCACCGAGCGGAACGCTGATGTCCGGTTGCATACGCAGACTATGGCTGCTCGTGCCGAGCTTGATTGTATACCAGCTGGGCAAGGACATCTCCGACGCCCTGCACGTCGCCGCTGCAGCCGGATCCTCGCTTGCCGGGTCTGCCAAGAAAAAACAGTGACGCATATAGGACGCATATATCGTGCAATACATCATCTATCTGGAGGGGGAAGGGGGCGTGCAAACTATCTAGTTGGGATATCTACGGACTCATGGGTCATACACACACTCTGTAATTTAAGTGCTCTGCTCTGTGCAATGCTTTGCTTGGTTTTGAAAATACAGCTGTCTTCAAAGGAGTTTCGTTGAGCAAACCACATTATTGGCTCGTGAGCCGTCTTTGAAGAGGTCTTCGAATGCCATAGCGGAGGATGGTTCCTGAAGACTGCAGCTTAAATAGACAGCGATTTCCTTGATTGTGTTCAATAACAATACAATATACATGCACTCCAGACAGCGACATGTGCTCCATATATACATCCGTATGAGGGTGGGTGGGGACTCATCAAGAAAATACGACACATCCTGAAAATTGAAGGCTTCAAGGGTGGACAGAAAGGGGAAGGGAGAAACCATACTAACACAACAACAACAATGCGCACAAAGGCGTGTACAACGGGAAAAAGGAAACAAACACAAGCCCACAACTATACAGATCGGAATCAAATCAGATAGATAACACACCTCCCACCCTTCTTCTTCCCTTCTTATTCACACCTTAATCCATCTCCATCTCCATCTCCATCTCCATCCCATCCCATCCCTCTTCCCCCTCCTCCTCCTTCACGCTCCCCCACCTCCTCGCACTGAACCCGCCCCCAGGCACCCCCTCCGCCTCGCCGACGTCCACGTACTCCTCGTCGCTCCGGCTCCCCGAGCGCGAGCGCAGCGACGAGCTCGGGAGCGACCACCCCGCCGCGGACGACGCCCACGACTCCGATTGCACGCTCGCGCTCACAGACGAGTAGCTGCCCGGCACGGGCACGGGCACGGGCGCGCTCGGCGCAGGCACAGATGTCGATGTAGCAGTGGGCACGCCCACCAAGCCCGGGCGTATCTGCGTGATCCCCCCGCCCGCAACCTCGTAGTCGTGCATCCGCGGGCCCGCCGACCCGCGTCCATTAGGCACCGAACTGGAAGTGGCGGCAGCATTATACGACGACGCGGCGCTCACGGACTTGGCGCGGCTCGTCGTCCCGTTCACCGCGAGGTTCGTCGTCGCCGGCGGAGGGAGCAGCCCGCCCGATAGGAAGGACGGCCACAGCGAGCGGTCGTCGGGCAGCGAGGTGCCGGGCTTCATGTGCGAGAGGATGGCTGCTGCCTGTGCGCCATGGTGAGTGGGGAAGGGAGGGGAGAATGTGCTAATGCGTACCTCGAGGAGCTGCACCTGTTGGTGTTTACTGAGGACGAATTTGGATGCCTCGCGCCAGTGCGGGGAGTGCTCCCAACGGTGCTTGATCAGGCAAGAAGGATGACGGTAGACCTGTACGGATGGTACATTAGTACTGGTAGGTTTGAATAGGACAACAAAGTGAAACAAGCATGTCCCTATGGGATAAGGCAGGGAACAAGCACCCACCTTCGAGCAGCTCTCGCACTGGAATATCGTCCCCCGCTTCTTGCCGGTCTTACCGCTCCCACTCCCGGTGCTCGGGCTCTTCTCCTGCCCCTCACTCTCCTTATTAGCAGGAATCGGTATCGGCGTCGAAGCACTACTCGGCGTCCCCGTGCTCGCAGCCTTCTCGAGCTTGAATACCCCCTGCGCCGGCCCCGGGGGCGGGGTTGCCGAGAGCGAGAGCGCCGCGAGCGACTGCAGCGCCGCCGCCGCCGCCGCCGCCTGCGAGCTGCGAGATACAAGGGTTGCAAATTCATTAACCGTGAGCGAGCGCGTATACGAGGGGAATGCACGCGACGCACGAGGGTCGGGCGGCCGCGTCCCGCGCGTCGCTCAGCCGCCGGCGGGTCTGACCCGCCGAGGACAGGCGGCGGTGCTTCATACTCGTGTGGAGGCTGCCGTGGCCGTACGCATTGTAGCTCCCGACGCTGGCTTCGGGTTCCGGCAGGGTGGGCGGTGGGGGCGGGACGGGGATAGGGCCAGCGTGCTCGGCGGCGATGGAGAGCGAGAGGAGGCTGCTGAGCCCGCCGGCGGTGGCCTGGGAGAGATAGAGGCGTTAGACTTGGGTGGCTATTTTTGGATTTAATATGAGAATAATGGTAGGGGGTCAGATCGTCCAGAGTGCTCGTCGTGGGCCACCCCTGCAGGAAGGGGATCGCACAACACTGTTGTGCAGTACTCTACACGCGCCCCAAAGACGGCCGATCACGAAAGCAGAGTGGTAAGACATGTTCTGCGACGTGTACGTCGTACAGGAGCTGCACGAGAGGATATTTCGTCTCTGGGCTCCGTGACGATAGGCTCGGTTGAGCTCAGAGCATCGACATGCAATATTGTATAATTCCACGACTTCGTCCTCATAATTCGACAGCACGACATACCTGAGCATCTGCTGGAGTACTCTGGTCCATGAGAACGGCTAGAGCGCAAGCAAACTACCGCAGTGCGTCCAGAGCAGACAGGAAACAAGAGAGGAGAAGGCAGGAGTCGTCGTAGTCGTGGAAGGATGTCCAGTAGCTAGTGTACGCGGAGCTGCATCGCAATGGGAGGAGGACAAGGACGACCAAGCCAGTCAGTACTCAAGTGCCTCAGCCGGTGCTCGCCCAAAAATTCGAAGTCCGCTCTGGTACTTACCGAGGCGCTGCTGCTTCCGCTTCGGGTCTCCTGCATCTCTTCTCTCTCTTATTCGCGTGGTCCATTTATTTCTTGAAACCGAGGTCGTTGTCGAAGCTCAGTTAGCGATGAAGGCGCGATATGGTCGTCTTGCTCGCTAGACCCATATGTTTTCGAATTCTTTGCTTAACTCGGACCCGACAAAGCGACGGGCGTGCTCTGACCGCCGACGTGTTTCTCCGAGATGGCATTGGCAAGGCGCAGTCAGCCACCGAAACAAAGGCGCTCATGTGAACCTACTCTAAAGGCCCTGACGTCACCGGCCAGGCCTTTCGAATGCGAGGAAATAGCAATGGGGTACAAAACATGCTCGCAGTGCGGTTTGGCTCCCTTGCATCAGCACCCTCTTGGGGGGTATGTCTCCCATTTGAAACCGGCCAGGTATTGACATTGAGCCTGAGATCTCGCAATGGACTCGACCCCGGTTTTCTGTGGCTTTTTACAATTGGGCGACGATCCTTGGCTGTAGGTTTAAATGATCAGATACGTGCGTCCGTACGAGGGTATGAAAAGTTGTGTCAAGTTTCTCTGGTGGTCTGTATTACAGACCGCTTAGGGTTGTTTTAAAACCAAGTGAAGGAATAGGTGACCAGGCTCCGATGGTCGGTTTTTATCGGGCATGTTGCACACCCTTGGTCCGAAGGCTGTCATGAATTTACACAGTACCGGCGTTTGGGGTACGATAGGTCCAGCACCAAGGCTCCCGCCATGTACTTCGCTACAGAATTGCGACCTCTGGTTCATAATCCAGAAAAGTGTACTTCGTGTCGACGACGAGATGGTACAATCATGTCGGTGGCTCGTGCAGCAGCCCTATAATATTGCTTTCACGACCTACGAGAGGAGACAGCAGTCACAGCACTGGAAGTGTGGCCATAAGCAATGTCTATTTGCAATTTATCAGATCCTGGTCATCTTATACGTTGACGCATTTGCTAGATTGTATGTCTTAACGACCTCTGCTGCGAGTGGTTTTCTGCAGGGAGGGAGTTTTGCTGTGTGTATCTTTGCGCCAGTGGGTTCTGTCCTTGTAAGTCTGACTCGAGCTTGTCATTACCAGCACTGGGCTGTATATGGTATTCCCTCAATCCGATCAAATAGCTCAGCTACAGGCCGTTGGTTCCCGTGCCATACCAGTGACGATAGTCCTGGATGGCCTACGTACATTATATCAAAATTAAAAAAATGGGTCTCAGTTCGGCGTTCCTCTCAGAAATGCGACTCCGGCAACTTGAGACAGGAAGATTTGGGGGTGTCCCCGTCTACCCTGACGTCACTGTCCCGTCTAACCTTGACTCGTATGCCATCTTCGCGCGAAGGCCGCATGTCTTGGAGCGAGTGCAGAGCAGCTTCTGAATCGAGCTCGGACCGATTTCCACGCCGGGTCCCGCCAAAATTCATCGCCATGCCAGTCCGCTGAGCTGAGGAGGCCGTAAATGATGTCGACTCTCCCCCGGCAATGATGCCCAGTTTCAGCTGCCGGAACACGCGGCAGGCCATCGCGTTCTCCAGCGCAATGTTCGGTATAGTGAAGACAGCACGATAGAAGGGTGGGACTGAGGGTGTTAGGACCATGACGATGGTCAATATATTCACGCCAACCGTCGCGCTACAATGTAGTATTAACTGTGAATTCTGGTAGCGAGTACGGATAAGTGCTCACAGATAATAGAGCTGGCCTCCATGGAGCAGGGTCCCGGTCAGCCTTGAGAAGCCTCTACCATGTACGAACGATCTGACACGCGCGGACCATGACTCATCCACAAGATTCATAGTCAATAAACGCCATGAGATTGCCAGGAACACTAAGGTATCGTTGACACCGTTGATGATGACTGCGGCAGAGGTATAGGGCTTGACCTCTGTATTGATACACATCCTTGTCGGCCCTATATGCGTTCCGGCGATCGAAAACGGAATTATCATGGCGGATCCCAGGACAGCAACCCATAGAAAGTAGAACAGGTAGACAACCATTGGTTGGAAGTGGAACACTGCTCGGACACGAAAAATGAACAGCAGCGACGACGAAGAAACGGCAAAGATGTAGCATATGCCCAAAGCTACTTGCAAGGCTTGGCACGACCCGACGGGTGATACTAGGTGACTCAGGGTTGTCAGTGACCCCAAGGCATGCGATTAGTAGAGGCTTTATTTACCTACGAATATCGTGGACGTTGTTATATAAGCGAGAGAAAATATTCTTGGGTCCCGTCAAGAAAGGAGGTACAAGGGCAGGATGAAACTGACTTTGAGAGGAAATAGACGGCCGTCGGTAAATTTATCTTATGCTTGAACAGGAGCGCATAGTCCTGTGGCGTTGACACAATCGTGTCCCATATCCAGGCCTATGCAGAGTCAAAATTCAAAAAACCTAGGTCAGGCTCCACACGTCGAGAAAAGGGCGAGTACTGACACTAAGAGCGGCGACATTAATGTGTCTAGTGGACTCGAATTGCTCCGCCAGAGTTGGAGTCAAATACGCAAATGGTGTTTCCGGATTAATGACGCCAGGAGGGAGGGCATGGCTGCCGTTGGTGCTATTGGGCATGATCATGAAGAGCGCTGTAATACCGAAATGATTCGAACACATTCACATTATATATACTCACAACAGCATACGGCACCATCATGTCGACGGCGTATCCCGCGCCTTCGCTTGATGTACGTGCTGGCTGCGTGGGTCCATAAGTTCTCTTGATATTAGAGCCTTGGACGTCTTCGAGTTC
This sequence comes from Gloeophyllum trabeum ATCC 11539, assembly GCF_000344685.1. Taxonomy (NCBI): domain Eukaryota; kingdom Fungi; phylum Basidiomycota; class Agaricomycetes; order Gloeophyllales; family Gloeophyllaceae; genus Gloeophyllum; species Gloeophyllum trabeum. The sequence continues at coordinate 520,812 of NW_006920425.1, read as the reverse complement.
CGTTAGAGTTGCTGAGGGTGGCTTTCCTATTGCTTCCGTTCTTGCTCATATGAGAATGACTGCAGGAAGCATGAGAAGGATACCTCCATCGCGTCACAGAAGGCAGACATGTTGAGATATCATGGAAATGTGTATCCTATGCATGTCTGCATCATCTTGATAGACGCCATAGTCATCACCCTCACGCTGTCGACGCTTGAGTAGTGCCTAGGCAGCGCAGGCGCCGAGAGAATGGGGATGCAGGTCT